>NC_064763.1:21092936-21402836 GCF_011397635.1 Epinephelus fuscoguttatus | reverse complement strand
TCCCTCAATAGAACATTGTTTGTCAATGTTGTAGAAAATGTGCACACAAAGTCAAGAGGAGAGGCTACTCAGGAGCAGTTATGTGTTGCACAAAATGTGTTGGAATCAACATAGTATGGTATGTGACTGAAGCATCTCCACATGTAACAGTACAAACCTTTCCACATGTTTCATCGTATGATTTTAAGCTGAGTCCTCTTTACAGGGGCAGAAGATTCCAGTGTGCTGCTCCTCCTCCTGGTGTTTGGGGTGTTTCCCTTCTCCTGGTGCTTTCTGTTCTCCAGATCTCAGTCTAATCTCTTTTATTTCCCCTCCAAGGTTTGCTATAATCATCGCTTCAGGTGGGTAATCTATAGCCTCCATTCCACAGTTATTACAGGCAATCATCAGCCAATAAAAACTAAATGAATTTTATCCAAATTAAAGCTATATTTTTAGCTTTCCTAGCAGCACAGCTCCCGGGATGGCGATGCTGTACTGTCACTCAGTGTCAACGCTTCCAGAGACAACAGCTAGTGAATGCCGTTGGATGCAGACATTAATGCTACCCCGAGGATTAATCCTAATTATGGTGGTGATCACCTGACAGGTCAAAATTTCCACTTTGAGATAATGACTGAACATGTGCTTTGAAAGGACTGTAAGCATGCGAGCATGTGCTCAATCTAGTTATGTTACATGTCACATGCTTAATGTCAGCATGTTAACTGTACCTGTGTTTCCATCCTAACATTAGGATTCAGCTAAAAGCATGGCTTAGCATAAGTAAAGCATAGATTAAGGAAGGTTTCACCAGTTCTGACAATATCAATACTTTACTTTGGTTAAAGCTGGGGTGAAAAAAATTATGGCAGAATTTGAAAATGCACCCTCCTGTTGCAGCTGTCCTAAGCCCCAACCACAAGCATATGCACACACTTCGCACAGTAACCCAGTTTTTCCCATACATTGATTATTCAATAGCATTTCATTGTAGAGTTACTCACAGTGTATTCACTCAGCCCCTCCTTGCCCTGCTCTCTGTCTCTCTCTGAGTCAGACCACATATGAGACAAGAATTAGCAAGCTAGCCACCCCACGGTCGCTCCATCTCACTTCCTGCCTCTGTGGATTGCTTACAGGGGAGGAGAGCAGGCAGCAGCTCAGGAGACGGTGCTTCGGTCAGCTGTAGTGGCTTGAATTCGGTCATAGCAAACCCCCTCAGTGCTGATCATCACAGGGGGCTGGTGGCCAGTGGCTGTGCCAGATCTTACCTGTGTAACAGCAGCAACAGAAAGTTTGCTGAATTGGCGGGGAGTCGGAGCTGTCCAGTCCCCTGCAGCTGGGTTTGCACTGGCTGGTTTCTGGTCTGATCTGCTGCCTGCTCAACTCCTGGAGAGGTGGTCTGTGATGGCGGGGGAGTGAGGCGGAGAACACACTGTTATTCAAGGCTTTAGCTAACGTTAGCTACATAAACATGAACATGAAGCTGCAGCTGTGTGCCTTTGGCTCCAGTTAGCAGTAGGCTAAACTATTAGCAACATTTTCTCTCCATCTTTGAAATGCTTTGTCAGTACTAACACTTTTTATTTTGTTTATTGTCAGACTCTCTTTTCGATAAGTCTGTATTCCTTTTTGGATTGCTTTGCAGTGTAGGCAGATATTGCCAGTGCTTAAATAGCATTATTTTCTATCAGATCACCCATCAGTTAATCAGGCTTTGATCATTTAAAGCGAACTGCACATGCATCTACTTTTGAAGAACAGTCCATTAGAGTGCCCTTTCTCTGAAATGACCTGTGTATGGCCAAAGTCACCCATCACGTGCTAGATTTATTTTGAGCCTGAAAATAGAGCCCAGAGGAGGTGCAGAAGTCAAGTGTTCTCACAGACCACTTGAATTACAATATGCACAAATTTCATCATTAACATTACGCCAAATTGAATCTGCCCCAGCTTTAATTGAAGGGACAATCCAGCAATTTAGTATTGACCCTCCATAAAACTGAGAGACTAATAAAATAAAGATTTTAAAAGGGGATAACCATCATCTGTGCAACAGACATGAGAAACCCTGACTTTTAGCCCCTAACATGACTCAATCTCCAGAAACAGGAACCCACAATTCCCATAATGCAACTACAGTCATCATCTTTCAAATCCAGCTGCTCCAGATTATAATACAGGGTTTCTTACAAATGCTTGAGGTGTCACACACAAGGGCTAAAGAAAGAAGCCAACACAGAAGTGCCAAAAACTGCAGTTCTTTGAATAACCACATGAAGACAGTCAATCCCTTAGACCTTTATGTTAAAACGGTTTTGTTCTCTATAGCTAATTTCCCCATTCATGACAACTGTCTGGGGGTGACTCTTTAAGACTCACATGTTTATATATTATCAAGGCTTAAAGTTACTCATAATTAAGGGTGTGGCTGCACTGAGGTGGGTGCTGTCTGTTGACAAGTTGCTACCACAGCAACAATGGTTAAGTAATGTAACCATGGTGTACAGCCGAGTAGCCGTAGCTGTAATTGTCACTATTTCAGTTCATGAAAGTTTATTGTAACGTTTTGGTCCCCTGAAAAGACTTGTTCGGTATTTGATTGTACTAAAAGACCTTTAAAGGAGTTGGAAATTCAGTTTTTCCAGGAAATTTGTTTAATGGTTTTAGGCCTGTTTTAATGAGCAAAAATTAGCATTAGCATTACCACAGTTAACCATAGCTCTAAATGCACCTTGCTAACCAAACTAGCAGCTAGTGTTAGAGTTAACTCCTCCCTTTGTCCAAATATGGTCACTTCTGGCTTCAAAAATCCAAGATGGTGACGCCCAAAATGCCACACATTAGGTCTCAAAATGGGAGTCCACAAACCAGTGGGTAACGTTCATGGTGGCTACATCCATTATTCTATACAGTCTATGGTCAAGTCAAAGCCAAGATAACCCCGATGACATCGACATGATATAATTAGGGTAATTTTCTCAAACTGTTTTCATAGGCTGAGTAGCACTCATGAACGTTACGGTTAAAGGAGCGTCATGTAAGATTTAAGAAGATTTAGTGGAATCTTGCGGTGAGGAACTTCTCCCAGCTAGAATTCCTTCAGTGTTCATTGTTCAGGAGATTTTTGCTAGTAGCCAAATTATCCGCAGAGGTCTCTACCTCTAACAAATGGACGAGGTGATTAAAACCAGTAAATCCCTCAATTAAGTAGTTTCAAGTTACAAATTAGTGTTTTCCTGACACTGTTCGGCTGGTTGGAGATGGGCCGCTAACCCCGCACCTGCTAATGTGTGCTCACCTTTTTTCTCTGATAACCTTCCAACTGGTGGCAACGCAAGAATAAAACATGTTGTTGTTGTTTTTTTTTTTACATTATTGTGGAGACAAAAGGTCTCCATCTTTTCATCTGTTCTAGCGGTGGCATACACAGTTAAGTGACATCAAGGGCAAAGGTTTTGTTTCAACATTAAGGGGGAACACATGAAACAGTGGGTTTAGGGGTCGTCTGCCAGAAAATTTTGAGCATCAAACACCTCATTTCCTGCACTCTAGTGAATGTTTGTGCCCAGTTTGTGCATTTTCTGCAGCTTTATGGTATAAATGTCTGCTATTTTGTCAAAACAAAAGTCCCCTTCTACTTTTATTAAAAAAGTGCATAAGATACAGAATCTTACTATTAGAAATACTCTCTCTTGTTTCCCTGGAGAACGCAGGAGATAATTCATAGATTCCAAGGATGCACCCCCTGCTGGATCTGCATCCACACAAAACTACAATTCTCTGCACTGATGATATTTTACATTCATTTCTTGATTAACAACTAGTTTGGCATTTATCCCACTGACGAGCCCAGCAAGATGTCTCTTTCACATTTCACAAAATTTTGCATTTAAAGTTACAGTGTGTAACATTTTAGGGGGATTTAATGGCGTCTAAGGGTGAGGATTGCAGATTGTAACCAGCTGAAACTTCTCCCAGTTACAATTCCTTCAGTGTTCATTGAGGTTTTTAGTCTCGCCCACTCCAAAACGAATGGACCAGGTTAAAACCGGTAAAAAATAAAGCAGAATAAAGCAGTTGCACGTTATAATACAGTGTTTCTCTGATGCTGTTCTGCTCATCGGAGGTGGGCCACTAGTCTAGCACCTGTTGATGTATGCTCACCTTTCTGCCCTGATAACTTAAGATCCAGATGTTCAGGAGGTTTTCACCGGGAGCTGAATTATCTGCAGAGGCCTCCTCCTTTCCAAAACAAGTGGACCCTGCGATTCAAAGGAACAGTGTGTAACATTTAGGGTGATTTACTGGCATCTAGCGATGAGGATTGCAGATTGTAACCAGCTGAAACTTCTCCCGGTCAGAATTCCTTCAGTGTTTATTGTTAAAACGTTTTTTTCACCACCCTCAGGCCAAACTTTACACGTTACTTTACCTCACTAGTGGCAAGGAGCAGAATAGCACCTGTCTCACCTGTGCAGAGATCTTTGCAGGTGTGTGAGGAGCAATTTATGGATGAGGCTGCAAGAGCCAGTAGTTCAGTTCGTTTTGTTTCTCCCCCAGTCATAGATCCTAACTAGTTTTATAGTAATGTGCTTCATGATTTCAGGGTAAAATTCAGACTATGTGTTCTTTGTGTATACCAAAACCCACCAACCAACAGCAGGCAGCAACATCTGGGGTTTCTTTAACTCGAACATCAGATCTTTAGCTTTTAGCCTGCAGCAGGTTTATCTGTGCTGATGGCTGATAACGATAACGAGCAAATAATGAGGATTTCGGAGTGAAATGGTCATTCATTCTGGACTCCTGATGCGCAGTCAGGAGGACCAGCCGTGCGTGTAGCGCTGTATCTGAACGTCTCCTCCCCTGTTTCTGCAGTGTTACTGCTTTTCCTTCTCGCTCATCGTTTCTTGTGCCAATGCTGCCCACCGCAAGAGTAAGACAAGACTTCCATTTACATAACACCACACTCCTCTTTCTTGTCTGCCACCATCCCTCTGCTTGATATCCATCTTGTCCTGATCCGTGCTCTGTGTGGTTTTGCGTCCTCTCAATCCTTCACCATTCATTCACGCCTACTCTCATGTGCAGTCCTGTTTGGTTCTTTGCGTTATTCAGCTCAGACAGAAAAGCAAGGGGATTTTTTTTTACCCACTCAGTTTATTTCTCGGAGGAAAAAACACCCTGAAAGCCTTTTAGAAACAGTCAGTTTGGAAGAATTTCTGACTGATACAAGCGGGACGAATGAGACAGAGTCAGTAATTTAATTTATTATTTTACGCATCAACAATCGCACGTAGCCTGGAGAGGATAAAGAGGAAAACGCATTGTGTTGTTTTTTTTTTTCTGAAAATTTACTTAGCTTTGCGGAAGGTGTCGCCGCGGTGGAGCGAGGGGGATTTAATAAGAGGAACTAATCCGATGTCAGTGTTAAGTTTGCTGAGGTAGGGTACCTGTCGGAGAAAAAAAAACACATAACGAAGAAGCACCGTGGAAAGCTACGCGTCATTTCCAAGACACCAGCGCAACAAGCCAACACCATTACACCAGCCTGCTGTGTGAATGGCACACTGGGTATCTTCCTCTGTTGAACTGGTGCAGGGTAGCCACGCTGTGACCAGGGTCCAGCTGAGATCCAGGGCTTTCTGTGAGTATCTGTGGGACTGCTGTGCGCACCAAACGGACCAGTCTATGTGTCCCTCATGCACAGCGTACTGATGGGATAATCGGCTTTTGTCCCCCTGCATCTGTATTGCCCAATAATCTAGCTGTCTCTGAACCCATTTGGAACTTAACATTTCTGAATTGTCTCTATAGTCTGCAACAGTGGTGCTCTATTTGTATCTCTACTTCAGTTGTTAAACCTACTGGCCCACATATCTGGCTTTTAATAAGCTTCTTAAAACTCTCTAATGTGGAATCCTTTCCGGCTAGTTTTCATGCTTGATTATGAAACTCTCTCTACAATTTGTTAATTTAAGATAACCTGTCTCTTCACAGAGCGATATGAAAGATAAGTTCATCTCCTGAGGCCACAACTTCCACACTGAGCTGACTCACTGGCAACTGCACCCAGGTGAGTAATGCAGTTTCTTAGAATATTAAAATATATATAAAAACATAAAGTATGTTCCTGCATGTGCATCTTAGTGTTTCTGCACTGTGCTGGGCTGTAAGGCTCACAACTGCATGCAAACCAAGAGTGCATATTTTGTGTGTCAGATTTCTGGTTATTGATCATGGTTTTTGTTCAACACCAGGTCTCCAGGAAATCATGTTGCCTGCTAACAGTTTGCTTTTTTTTAAAAAAAAAAAAAAAAAAAAAAAAAAAAATTGTTTACACACAGTTTCTGCTTCATTTCCCATTTCTGTTTGTTCTGTTTATTAATTTTTATTCCCGAGATGGGAGAAATGACATTTATGAGGAGTCGCATTACAAATTGAGACTGCCACCATTTGAAGAATAAAAAAAAAGAAACAACAACCCACCATCTCTCACAAAACAAGTGCCGGCATCAAAGTGTGACTCATTATGTACAAGTGTTTACTTGTCAACCTGAGACCTCTGCTTACTGAACAGGAACACGTCTGAGGATTAAATCATCATAACTTTATTGGGTCAGAGGCAGTGTTTTTTTTTTTTTTTTTTAGATTTGGATCATTTTTAAAGGTTAAAGGTCCAGTGTGTAGGATTTAGGGGGATATGTTGGCAGAAATGAAATATGGTATGTTTTCTTTAGTGTATAATCACCTGATAATAAGAATTGTGTTTTTGTTACCTTCAAATGAGCCGTTTATGTCCACATAGGGAGTGGGTCCTTGTTGGAGATTGCCATGTTGCACCACCATGTTTCTACAGCAGCCCAGAGAGTATAAACCTGGCATTTTTGTCGGCCACTGTAGTTAGCAGCTCCTTTGCAATGAGCAGCATCAGAAAAACAATGTTTCCTTCATATGGAACTGCTTTATTTAGTGTTTCTACCAGTTGAAATCATCAGATCCATTTATTTTGGAAAGGAAGAGACCTCTGCAGATATTTCGGCTCCTGTTAAAAACCTCCTGAACGTCTGGATCTGATGTTATTAGAGAAGAAAGGTGAGCACACATTAGCAGGTGCTAGGCTAGCAGCCCGTCTCCAATGAGCAGAATAGCATTGGAGGAACACTCATTTGTAACATGAAACTGCTCTATTCAGTGTTTTTACCGGTTTTATTCTCGTCCATTTGTTTGGCATCCTGGTCTCACTCTAAAGTCGTCAAAATGCAGGGCTTGCAGCTTCAGACAAAGATGAACAAAACCGTCCTTTAACATCGACATGATTCCTGGCTGGCTGCCATTATAGTTTAAAGGCTCTGACGGCATCTGCCGGGAATGCGGCAGGTTGGAGGGCTGGTGGATTGGTCAAACAAACACTGACTTTCACCCAGGAGAGCAGTGTTTGGATCCTGTAGAATTATAAAGCCAAACCCTGTTCTTTTTTCCTAAACCTAACCACGTGCGTTCATTGTTGGAGGGAAAAAAAGTAAATTTGTGTTGTTGCACTGATGTAGTGCGTTTATTTTGAAAGGGACTGTATGTAAGCGTTAAATTTCCTGTGAAAACAGAAGTGTATTTTGAAAGAAGACAATGCATGTAACAGGCAGAACTTGACACAGTGTCCCAGGAGATTAACAACCAACGCACCCAGGGTACCTTACACATTGTATCTGGACGTAGATGGTCAGTGACTAAACGTCGATATGTGATGAGGTTGGAATGAGAATGTGTTTGTTTTGGAGAGGGAGAGACCTCAGTGGAAAATTCGTCTCCCACTAAAAACCTCCTGAACAATGAACACTGAAGGAACTGGGAGAAGTTTCTGCTGGTTACAATCTGCAATCCTCACCGTTAGATGCCACTAAATCCCCCTAAAATGTTACACACTGTTCCTTTAAATGCTAAATTTTGTGAAATGTGAAAGAGACATCTTGCTGGGCTCGTCAGTGGGACAAATGCCAAACTAGTTGTTAATCAAGAAATGAATGTAAAATATCATCAGTGCAGAGAATTGTAGTTTTGTGTGGATGCAGATCCCAGCAGGGGGTGCATCCTGAAAATCTATGAAATGTCTCTGGTAAGACTCGAGATTTGCAAATTATCAAAGTTAGGTGAAAAACTTTCAGCCTGTGTTGACTCATAAATCCTGCATTCTCCAGGGAAACAAGAAAGAGTATTTATAACAGTTAAACGTGTACCTTTTTTGCTTTTTAGCAAATAAAAACATGACTTTTATTTTGACAAAATAACTGACCTTTATACCATGAATTGATACAGGAAATGCAAAAACTGGGCATAAACATTTACTAGAATGCAGGAAATGAGGTGTTTATACTCAAAATTTTCTGGCAGACGACCCCTAAACCCACTGTTTCATGTGTTTCCCCTTAATGTTGAAACGAAACCTGTGCCCTTGATGTCACTGAACTGTGCATGCCACCGCTAGAACAGATGAAAAGATGGAGACCTTTTGTCTACATAATACTGTAAAAAACATGTTTTGTGCCTGTGTTGCCACCAGTTGGAAGGCTTGCTTTTACCATAGAAACGTCACCCACTCAAAATTTGTGCAGCGTTGCGTGCCAGACTAAACCAGTATCACATTATATTATAGGAAGGAATCAATGATATCACATGACATGAATATTTAATTCTATTGCCTTTATGTGTAGTACACATCTTGCACTCTTGGCTGTGATATTATAAACATTTGATTCATTGCAATGCTTTTAAATGGTCAAACTTCCATTATCAAGAAATGTTTAAATGTCTTTGTTGACTAAGGATGAAACATCTTTTGGGCTCAATGTCACATGTTCCTCCTGCTTGTTGCACTAGTCGCTGTCCATGGTGCTGATCTTGCTGATATTTCACTGAATCTGATCATCAGACATGTGTTGAGTTGTTGAATAATGCTGTTGTTGCACAAACACAATCTGTTTGTCGTTTGTTTATAAGGTAACAAAAAAATGACAACTTAATTCCTTCATCTGTGCTGCGCTGCTTCACCCTGAAATACAGCCTTGACAGAAAACATGCACTCCTGTTATGCAGGTCAGAGTGGAGCTTTTTTCCCGGCTGCATGTCGATGACAGCATGTGCTGTACATAAAGCATTGTCACATCTCTCCTGCTGTAGGTAGGCAACCTATTTTTGAGATGGAGATGGTCTTGAAATTTTAATTAGGAAGCACCAGTTTACATTCCTTGTCTCTCTCTCTCTCTTCACATTGATGCAGATGCTAATAGTTTGGACAGTACTGACGCTGTACTTTCTGAATTGTTCACTCAAGCTGTTGATTGCCATGTTGCTGCCAAGAAAACTAGTGTGAAATTATTTTAAGTTGTCCCCTGACATAGTTTAAATGCCTCATGTAAAATGGAAAAAATGGTTGTTTGCTGCATTTTTAGCATTAAATAATATATAACAGAGTTGAGAGGCGTGCTGCCATGAGAGACTATGATTGTTTCTCCTTCCAATGATCTTTTACTATCTTTATCAGCAGGTCTGGGATGCCTGAGAACAACTGCTCTTTTCTTGTTATACTGTCAGTGGAGATTATTTTTGGAATCCCCTCTAACTTGACAATACATGAGTCACTTTTTCCCTCAGTACTACAGGTGCAGAGGCTAACGTTTTTACTGCTGCTTAGCAAAGAATGACCACATTATTTGTGTGGGAGTCTGACAGGGTAGTTCAATATCAATGACTCAATGATTAGTGGGTGCCAATATTTGTGGCTTTCCAAGCCTGGACCAACGGAACAGTTAGATCCCACGTCATTTGCATACAAAAGAGTATGACTGAGAGTGCTTCTGTGATGTTATACCTTTGCTTGTAGAGGTAATGTCAAGACTAGAATCCTGAATGTTGAAAATCTGGCATACTTAATGGGATAATTAGGACTTTTGAAGTGGGGTTGTGTGGAGCACATATCCATAGTCAGTGTATTACTGACAGTAGATGACAGTTGGTATGCCTCCAGTAGTGATGGGATTTCTCGTTCATTGTGAGAGCCGGTTCTTTGGCTCTCGTTCAACGTGTTCAACGACGAATCACATTGCTGATCTGGATATTGTAACGTGGACCCAGAATAGACTTCGCAGATATAAAGTTTGGTGTAGCCATAGCAACGCCCTTTATAGACAACAAGCCTGCCAATACAAGCAAGTGCTAGTGGATAGTGGGTTAGCTTCCTAGTGATGTGATGTTCGCGAACGAGCCGAGTCTTTGAACCGAGTGAGCGGCTGCACTGTCTTTCTCCCTCACAAACTAGTCTCTCTCAACTTGTTCTGGATCAAATAATCTGAAATTAATGGATACAGAGTAAATTAAAGCAAAAACAAAGAAATTAGGAACTGGCTCGTTCACTCTAAAGAGCCGGTTCACTCGTTCACTTCAAAGAGCCGGTTCAAAGACTCAGCTCGTTCACGAATGTCACATCACTGGCCTCCAGTTTGGAGAAGCAGTCAGGAGTACCACCATGGAAGCTAAGCAATGGACTGTTGTAGAGGGGGACAGCAGCAAGACTTATTTTAGCCACCCAAAACAATCAATATCAGTTAAAGCGCACGCTGTATTGAGTGTATCTTCACTGCTTTACCTTGCCGTCATATTGTCCGTTCCAAGAGGGAAGCCATAATTGGCTTCAGTTCCCCAGGTGTGCTCTTATCAAAGCCACCAGACTCCATTAAGAAAAACAGTAATTTTGGCTCAGTAAACATTTGAACTGCTGCTCTACCATTGCCTTGATTAGTTAGTTAGTTTGTGTTATGTGTGACTTTGGTGAATCCGAACTTACCTCTTTTACATGCCAGAGTCACACAATAACACAAACAAAATAACTGATGGAAGCAGTGGTAGACCAGCAGCTCTGTTTTCAGCGATGTTAAATCACCGTTTTTCTCAGTGGAGTCTGGCTTTGAAGAGAGCGATATAACGGCTTCATTTTCCAGTTGAAAATCACTAAATGACAGCAAGGTAAAGTAGTGAAAATATTCTCAATATAGTCTACACTTAAACTACTGAGATTTACTTTTTTTTAGGTGGGACTTCTTTTAGGTAGCTAAAATATATTTTGCTGCTGCGTCCATCCACAGAAGGACATTGCATAGCTTCCATGTTGGACTCCAGCTTGCTTCTCCAAACCGAGGCCATGCCAACTGACATCTACTGTATGTTATATACTGTGGATAACTATCTCAAACAACCCCACTTCAAAAGATCCAAACTATCCCTTTAATCTGACAATCTCATCCTCCACACATCTCTTTGTCTTTCAGAGGTTTGGGTACAGCTTCACATGTGATTGAACTCATCAGAAGACTCACCACACTGCCATGTTCCTGCACAAGCGTATCCTCAGTTTCACTCCACCTTGCACACCATATATGTTCTTCTCCTTTCTGGTGGTCCTGCTCCCAGGAGTCACTCATTTCTCCCAAGGCAGCGCCAGCCACGACGATACTGGTGGCACACCAGGCAACTGCTCCAGTGAAGACAACTGCTCCGATGGCGTGGTGCTGCCCATGTGGAACCCCCAGAACCCTGCGGTGGGCGACAAGGTGGCACGTGCGATTGTTTACTTTGCAGCCCTCATATACATGTTCCTGGGCATGTCCATTATCGCAGACCGCTTCATGTCTTCTATTGAGGTCATCACCTCTCAGGAGAAGGAGATCACCATCAAGAAGCCCAACGGCGAGACAACGACGACTACCGTGCGCATCTGGAATGAGACGGTGTCCAACCTGACTCTGATGGCGCTGGGCTCATCTGCACCGGAGATCCTGCTGTCTGTCATTGAAGTGGTTGGCCATAATTTCGAGGCTGGAGCTCTTGGTCCCAGCACCATTGTGGGCAGCGCTGCATTCAACATGTTCATCATCATCGCTATCTGTGTTTATGTGGTGCCAGAAAACGAAACCCGCAAGATAAAGCACCTGCGGGTGTTTTTTGTCACCGCTGCCTGGAGCATTTTCGCCTACATCTGGCTCTATCTCATCCTGTCTGTGGTCTCCCCTGGGACAGTGGAGGTCTGGGAGGCTGTCCTCACCTTCCTCTTCTTCCCTCTCTGCGTGCTGCAAGCCTGGATTGCAGACCGGCGTCTGCTCTTCTACAAGTACGTCCATAAGCGTTATCGTGCTGACAAGACCCGTGGCATCATCATTGAGTCAGAGGGAGATGCCATGTTCACTAAAATGGACCTGGAGATGGACGGCCAGGGCGTTAACTCCCACACTCACCCCAAAGAGGCTCTGGATGGGATGCTGGAGGGGGTGGAGGAAGGTGGAGGGATGAGTGCGGAGCAAGATCAAGAGGAAGAGGCCCGACGAGAGATGGCTCGCACACTAAAAGACTTGAAACAGAGGCACCCAGAGAAGGACATGGAGCAGCTGATTGAGATGGCCAACTACCAAGTGCTGGTCCAACAACAGAAGAGTCGGGCCTTCTATCGTATCCAAGCCACACGCATGATGATCGGAGCTGGTAACATCTTGAAGAAGCATGCAGCTGACCAGGCCAGGAAGGTGGTGAGCTGTCATGAGGCCAGTGGGCAAGAGGAAGATCCCAACACCATCTACCTGCAGTTTGACCCCTCTCACTACCAGTGCTTTGAGAACTGTGGCTCACTGAAGCTGTCAGTGACCCGGCATGGAGGCGAGAGTGGCTGCACGGTGAAGGTAATAAGACGCAATGATTGAAATATAAATGCTGATATCAATTTAAAGTCGAATTTAATTTCTTGAAGGAAACAGACATTAATAATTCAACACTATATTAAAATTCCAAACACTAAATATTTAATAATGTTTCCTTATTTGCTTGTGCCACTCAGGTGGATTACCGCACAGAGGATGCGACTGCCAACGCCGGCTCAGACTACGAGTTTGCTGAGGGCACCTTAGTCTTCAAGCCTGGTGAGACAACAAAAGAGTTCACCGTTGGTGTTATTGATGATGATATTTTCGAAGAGGACGAGCACTTCTATGTGCGCCTGAGTAATCCACGTATCGTGCACCGAGCTGAGGTCGCCGTCCTGGAGCCAAGCTCCATCACCTCCAGCAACAGCACAGTTGGCCTCTCCCATGTCCCTCCAAAGGCGGCTCTGGGCAGTGCTCACATTGCCACAGTTACCATCTACGATGATGACCACGCCGGCATTTTCACATTCGAGAGCAACTCCACAAGGGTCAGCGAAAGCATCGGAAACATGCAGGTCAAGGTTCACCGGACATCCGGGGCAAGGGGGAAGGTGGCGGTGCCCTACCACACCGTTGAGGGCACTGCCAAGGCAGGGGAGGACTACGAGGAGGTGTCCGGCAAGCTGGAGTTCCAGAACGATGAGACCATGTGAGTGACAATTCTTTTTCGTTGATGTGATGTCTTGTTGTTACTTCTCATCACTTGATCAAACATCGCAGCCCACACGGTGGTATGTTAAACTAGATTACTGTAAATGATCTATTCTGGTAAAGGATGAAAGGAGTATTTTTATGAGTCATGGATACATTGGCTCTGAGAAGTTAAGATCTTTCAGAGGGATGACGTGGGAGGATAAGAGGATATAATTGTGAGGCAGATAATGAAACAATGTAGCTGATGTAAAAAGAAGAAGAAAGAGGAGAAGAAGAAGAAGAAGAAGAAGAAGCATAGCAGCAGCTTTCTATGAATGAATTATCATGCAGCCCTTTGGGATCTCTGTGGAGGTTATACGGGAGTTCATTGTGATGCAGAGCAATGAAAACTCCACTGCAGAAAACAAAGGAAGTGCATGTTAGCGACAGAGCGGAGAGAAGAAAATCAGGCAGGTGACTGCACAGCAGCGAGGAGGGGATGAGGGGCTGAGCAGCTACTGAAACAGGTGCACGCGATGAAGCCTGTGTGATATATTTCAACAAAAGGATTCATGGATGCACCAGCAGAGAGAGGCAGATAAAAAGAGCAGGGGGGAAGGGTACAGATAGAGAGAGAGAAAGAGAGGTGAAAGTGTGATGTTCTTCCAGCTTCTTTCTTCTTGAACATTGTGTGGAAGGTTTGGCTGGATGATGAGTACACTTGTGGTGTTAGTTTTATGATGTGATGAGCAAAGGATCTGGCAATTATCCACAGCAGTGATTTTTTTTTCAAACTTAAAAAGAAAATGCCCTTAACCGTATCAAGCTCATCACATCAAAATGATTTACAGCAAACCAAAGGACAAACAAAGGAACAAAATGTGTCAGATGAATGTGTCTGTGTGAGGAGGATTTCAGGGCTCATGTGTAGGTGTATTGTGTAGGTCGGCTGAGTGGGAGGAGAGGCAGGTGAATACATGGTGTCAAAGAGAATGCAGAATCTCCCTATTTGTATTTTTTGCCTCGAAGTGCAGGTGAGATTTGAATATGTTCGTTTGTCAGATTCTTGTGCATGTTTATCTGCGTTTTTACTTGCTTTTTGTGTGTTTGTGTGAATTTTTAAGGATGTACGTGTGCATGTCTGCGCTGAATCCACTTTAAACCCACATCAAACAAAATGTCGCTCCAAAGGGGAAACTAAAAAGAGCTTCTTGAGCATCCGCAGCAATTACAGAGAGTGAAGAGGGGTTAAAGGAGTCCCACAAGTTCTCAGCTCGGCGCAGGCGGCTACAGAAGCTGCGGTTAATGAGACAGTAGTGTATAGCAATGTGAAATGAGAGGCTGGCAGCTTGTATCTGCACCCAAATGGAGACTGAGCGTTAGATAAAATCCTCACCTACTGAGCCAAGACTCTGTTCATCTGACTGTAGCGAGCTGACAGTGACACAAGCATCTGCACACTTCATTTTATCTGGAGTCATGCTTCTCTCGGCAGTCGCCGTGCAGCAGGAGAGAGAGGACTGTGGAGAGCAGGATCCAGCAGAGCAGGACAGTTTGATACGAGAAAACAGATGAAAAAAAAAACCCAAACGCGACGGGAAATGCCAAAGCTGGGCTCAGCTGCTCCTGTGCTCCTTTGAATAGCAAACAAGGACTTAAAGGGGAATGCGGGGGCACTCTGATCATAGGTAAAAAGGTTTGACTCAGATCTTGAGTCAGAATTGCCAGGTCCAGTTGGGTCAAATCACAGCACTTTCTTCTTAGCCTGCCTTTGAATCTAAGGCACCTGTTGTCAGGAAGAAACAGCATTAATCTCCATTTGCCACATGAAGGTATTTATCAAAGCTGGTGTAGAGCCAATCGAGCCCCCGTTGAACAGATTTTGAAGGGCCTAAGTCTTCAGTATCACATTTTGTTCCTGCGTTATGCTACTCTGATGCTCAAGTCAGACTGAATTTTTCATGAGGCTGTTTAATTTGGAGCGTTCCGTCAGTCCTGTTAAAAGATGCAGGTGGAACCTCATCGCTGTGTGTCTCTGCGTTGTCCTCTTAAAGCATTTCAGCTTTTGCAGACGTGTATTTATGCATTTATTTATGTCCTCGTACAGAAGAGCTCGCACATTCTGTGTTGAATGTATATCTCTGCTCTTCACTGCTCAGCAGGCTGCCAAAGTTCATCCTTCAAACAAAGCTGGCCTCTCTTACCCGAGTGTTTCCCTGGGCATTCTGGACAAAGAGCTGACACTCGGCAACGGGCCTCCAGGCAGCTGTGTGTGTGTGCGAGCGTGTTACAGTGTCTTGCTTTGTGTGTCTTTCTGTACATCTGCTTGTCCCGGTCGATGTTTGAGCATGGACAGGCAAGTTTTTTAAGCTTTTGACGTGGAGCCAGAAGGAAACGGTTTAGAATGCGGGCGTGCAGTTAAATAATAATTTACCATCTAAATTCTGCAGTGCAGTAAATAGATTATGATGTACAGACACAAACCTCTGAGCCAAAATAAACAGGCTGACATAGAGAACCATTTTACATTCTGTGTTTATGGATTAGGGGAAGATCTGCACAGACCCTTTGATGCTTGTGTGTAGCTTCCTCTGTCTGTTTTTGTTAGCGCCTCAAAATGTGTGGCACTACACACTAGTTGAGGCTGAGGTGGATAACGGGGGCAGTTACATAAGCTTAGATGAAAGAGATGTGAGGAGATCACTTGTGAAAAGGAAAATCAATACCCTGATATTCTTTATTTCTCACACTTAATGTAGTCAGGATCAATAACATTCTGAACTTCCTGACAAACGCGGATAGAAGCGGAGCAGCAGAGTCAGGGCTGGGTAATGTTAACACATTTGGAACAGTTAAAATAAATTCTTAAATGGCAGGCGTCCTCTGTGGACTCATCAGGGAAGAAGAAAAGGTTGGCTCCCTGTAAGCGGCACTGATAGGCTTCCTTTTGTGAAACATTCATACTAGGAATGTCAACAGCTGACTTTTAATTATTTTTCAGGGCTGAGAATAATTTTGACTCATTTCACATGTTGGTCTAGAGTTTAATTTCGCTGCTTTTCTGCTCACTGCACTGCACACCAACCGAGTCTGGTGGCAATTAATTAGCGGTGCCACACAACAGCATTGCTACGGAAATATTGTGCCCACCCTCTGGTCTCCTCCCAGGTTGCCCCTAGTGAGTAAGAAGCTCAGTTTTTAGCTGTAAACCTGCTTTAGCATTGTTAACGATCTTATCACTGTTGGCTCTGTTAGCACCGTTAGCAGTGTCAACACAGCTAATGGTGCTAACATAGTAAACAACTGTTATCTCTCTCAATGACAGCTTACCGAAACGTCTCCGACAGCTTACCGAAATGTCTCCGAAACGTGATTGGGAACGCGCTGGCTTATTTACATTAATTTTAGCTTGGCTCGTTATTAGCTGGTAACTAGTCTCTAGCGGTCCAGACTACCGTTCACCAACAATGGCTTTATTGTAGTCTTCACCACAAGTCAACAAACATGGCCTTCTCCCTGAGCCCTGAGCTTCGACACTTAATTCTGATGACCATCATCACTCTTTGCCGCCTGTCATCTTCGCCATGACACCCTTGCTTCCCTCCATATACACCATGAAGTACACGTCACACCCTCACAGATTATCCACAAGGCCACTGTCCTGAAAGGGGAAAAAGGGTTTGCCGGTAACACAATGCTAAAGGGGATTTGCATTTCACTAGATGGGATAATGGCAATCACTCACGATTACTTAAACTACTCCACCCCCTGGAATAATATATTAAATGTGAACGTGTGATTTACAAAGCGGGTAACACCTTGGAATATGTAGGGATAAAAATTATTTTGTCTCAACAAATGTCTTTTAACATCATAGGTGTCTATAGGCCCCCCTCTGCAGCTGACACTTTTTATGATCAACTCACAGAAGTTCTGAAAGAGTGCAATCACAACAAAGAATTATTGCTCATGGGTGATTTTAATGTTAACTGGGAGGACAAATCCAAGAGGAAAAAACTAAAAATGATCACAGAGAAATTCCACTTAGAACAACTAGTGAAAGGCCCAACTAGGATTGCAAAATGTTCCAATACGCAAATTGATCTGATATTTACCAACAAACCTGATAGAATAACTAAAAGTTATAATTTACTAACTGGCTTATCTGATCATAACTTAACTCTATGTGCTAGAAAGTTGTCTAAAAATAGATTCAAGAACACAACTAACAAGACAAAAATCCATCAGTGCATACCAAGAGCTAGGCAAGAAGAATTTGCAAGTGAAATTAACAGTTTGAATTGGGGTGACGTACTATCCTCTGAAGATCTGGACTATGGGTGTGACACTTTCACTAACAAAATTAATTCTGTGAGGGATAGATTCAATGAGAGTATTCAGATAAAACCTAAAAACAAAAACAGTTTACCTTGGTTTAATGTAAATTTGTGGAAGCTGATGAAAACTAGAGATGCTGCATTAAGGAAGGCAATTAAAACTAGAAGAGACACTGACATGCTGCTCTATAAAAGCCTAAGAAACAAAGTTATCCAAGAGCTAAGGTTAGCTAAATCTCGTTTTTATATATTGAATGAGGCAAAAGGCAACAATAAAATGATCTGGAAAAACATAGATGATCTCACAAGGAGGAATCCAAAATCTTTAGGTGATCTCACACTGAAAGTACATGGAGAGTTAATTGAAGATAATTGTGCTGTTGCTTCTGCCTTTAATAATTTTTTTCTTGAGTCTGTATGTGAACTTGGGAAAAAATTTTCACCAAGGGAACTGGATATTGTTTCATTGGACACAACAGATCAGGTTTTTGAACTGATAGAAACAAATGTGTCACAAGTACAAAAAATCATCAGCTCCTTAAAAACATCCAAAAGTAGAGATGCTTTTCATCTTGACACCAAGTTTGTTAAGTCACACAAAGATATCTTAGCTTGTTCTATTACTCATTTAATTAATTTGTCTTTTAAATTGAGCCTTTTTCCTGAGGACTGGAAATGTGCCATTGTCACGCCTGTTTTTAAATCTGGAGACCGCCTTGATGCCAGTAACTACAGACCTATAAGCATACTGCCAGTACTCTCAAAAGTTGCTGAGAAGGTCGTCATTGAACAACTGACTACATTTCTTAACACTAGCATTTTTGGTCTACATCATATAATTTGGTTTTAGAGCCAATCATTCCACTGAGACTGCTACCTTGTATTTAATAGAGCAAATTAAATCAAGGCTCGACAAAGGAGGAGTAGTCGGTGCTGTATTCTTAGATCTGCGTAAAGCATTCGATACAGTCAATCACAGTGTTTTAATATCAAAACTTACTAAATTTAATTTCTCTCCTAGAGTACTGGCCTGGATGTCCTCATATCTATCAAACAGGAGGCAATGTGTTAGAGTGTGTGATGCACAGTCCAACTACATGAAGTGCACTATGGGCGTTCCACAAGGATCAGTTTTAGGTCCTCTATTATTTAGTCTTTATATTAATGATCTCGCTGAAGAGTGTGCTGATGTAGACCTACAGATGTACGCAGATGACACTGTTGTATATGTACATGCTAAAACAGCTGACTTAGCAGCTGTCCAGTTAACAACTGTGCTGGAAAGGATCACTCTTTGGCTTGATCAATCATGTCTGAGTTTAAATGTAGATAAGACAAAATGTGTGGTTTTTTTCTAAAACCATGGTACAACCTCCTAATGTTGGTATTCTAATTAAAGGCAAACAAATTGACATAGTTACTGATTTTAAATATCTTGGCGTGATTCTGGATTCAAATTTGAACTTTAAGAAACATGTTAAAAAAATGGTTAAATCCATAAAATACAACCTAGTAAATTTCAGACATATCAGAAACTGTCTTTCTTTGGGTGGAGCCAAGACATTTATGCATGCCATGATTCTGTCTCGTATGTCTTACTGAATCACCTGCTGGGGGCAGGCTGGTGATTCCACTCTAAGACCTCTCGAGTCCTTATACAAACAAACTTTAAAAACTCTAGACAAAAAGCCAATGCGTCACCATCACTGCAGGATACTGGAGAAATATAACTTATTGAGCTTTGAGAATTTTAGGTTATTTTCTAATTTGTGTGTAGTTTATAATATTTTAAATGGTTTGCCCCCCACCCCCCCACCCCCCACTTTGTGATTTTGTGCATACTCGTCCGTTAAATTCTATCAGATCCTCCAGAATATCCTCCATACGAGATTGTACCATACCATTTCACCGTTCTGTAACTGGGCAATCAGCTTTTTCTGTAAAGGCCACTAATCAGTGGAACACCCTGCCTGATGTTGTGAGGAGCTGCAGCTCTGTCAGCACTTTCAAAATCACCCTAAAAAATCTGTTAAAAGCTACTCAGCTCTGTAATCACTGACTTGGTCTTTAGAACTTGGTTTTTGGAGTGTGTGTGTGTGTGTGTGTGTGTGTGTGTGTCTGTGCGCGAGTAGCTTGTTATTTTCTGTCTATCCTTGTATGCTGTTTTTATCTGTTCTGCTATTGTACTGTATTTTTTACTGTGACCTGCCAAGGGACTACAGATGCAAATTAGCTTGAAGCTATAATCTGGTACGGTGCATCAAATGATGACATTTATGTTTGAGCTGTACATTGTCCCTTTTAAATAAATAAAAAACAAAAACAAAAAAAAAATATCCTGACATCTGCAAGAAGACTCAAATTTTACTGCTAACTTTTCAAAATTAAGCTTCTCTTACTGAACTATGACTAGCATTAGCTAGTGGCAGCACGGTGGGGCAGTGGTTAGCATTGTTGCTTCACAGCAAGAGGGTTCCTGGCTCAAATCCAGGGTGGGGGTTTCAAACCTCAGGGTGGGGGAGCCCTTCTGTGCGGAGTTTGCATGTACTCCCCATGTTAGTGTGGGTTTTCTTTGGGTACTCCAGCTTCCTCCCTCAGTCCAAAGACATGCAGGCTAGGTGACTCTAAAATTGACCGTAAGTGTGAATGTAGGCGTGAATGGTTGTCTGTCTCTATGTGTCAGCCCTGTGATAGTCTGGCGACCTGTCCAGGGTGTACCCTGCCTCTCGCCCAATGTCAGCTGGGATAGGCTCCAGTACCCCCAACAACCCCCAACAGGAAAAGCATCACCACCTCTAGTTTAATTGATGTTGCTGGCCGGCTGTTTACAATCCTGTAACGTTATCCCCTCCCCTCACCACTTGGATTTGTGGTGTCTTTCAGCTCAGCTGCCTGAAAGACACCAGTAGAGACTGGAAACTGACCTCTGGTGGCGTGTGATGTGCATTACATGCAAAAAGTTCAGTGTAGAGAGGAGCGCCTATATTTTTGACAGTGTTGAAAATCATACTGTTCAGATTTCTAAATACCCTGATATCCGGTAATACTATGATGCCACCCAAGCCTATCACCAAATGAGCGGTGCCACTAGCTAGCTCCCACTTGACCCATGTAGCGCCGTTAGCTAACCAGTGGAGACCTCAGGGTGGGCATGTTTCCACCTAGAAACGCAGCTAACCACCTGTCTTATTTTCACCACTTTTAGATGGATAGCACTTTAAAATATGGTGTTTAAGCTTATTGAGTTACTTACTTTGTTTGTTTTGTTTTTTATTTACCGGTTAGTTACCAGTTAATGGTTAATGGGTGTCAGGCTATCAAAAGAAAAAAAAAGAGAGAAACTGGTATCCGTAGTACAACTGTCTGTCGTTTGCTGAAATGTACAATGCCAACATTTATTCTAGTGATTGGCTTTTGGTCCACCACTTTGTTCAAGTCATCATGACACCTTTGTGAAAGCAACAAAACAAAAACAAAACTGCAGGCAGCCAACCACATGACCTGAGAAATTTTCAGATCTAAACTACGAGATAGAGAGCACACCACACGCATGCCTTGAAATGAGTAAAGCAGATTTGGAGAGGGCCCTCTCACCTGACATTTTCAAGGGCCAGAACGTTGGTAATCAAAAGTGTTTATAGTTGTTCCTGACTGCTACACAGAGTGTATGGTGGAGTAAAAAGGGGGCCGTCGTGAAGAGGGGTAGACAGTGGTGTTTAAATATGGGGGTGTATAGCATTTCCAAGTGGTATTATTGTTGGCACCGCTGTCACAAAGACAACCAGATTGCTTTCCATTTTCCTCAGAGCTGACTACAACAACCAACTACCCAAGTTTCCACATTTACTTTGGTTGTTCCACCTTACACCATCTCCACTACTGGGGATAGTAACTTCTTAGAACTTACACTAATACTCTCTGGCAACCGGGGATGGACACCTACAGCTACCAGGGAAACGTTGTAAATCGAGCATTGATTTTCCCTGGAGATCGTACCCAGTGGCAGACAGAATTGGACAATAAAACTGAGGCTTATAGAGAACCAGTCTAAACACTGATGGAGTCATTATTCCATAGACATCACATTGCTCAATCACCATTTACTTCATGATAAGTTAAGCAGAGAACATGTTCCACTTTGAGCCGCCCTTTCTCTGGTAATGTTATTTGCAAGTGCAGGTTATCACAGGTAAGAGCTGTATATCACTATCAATGTCAACGCAATGTTGTTTCCATATAAATATCTTGTACACAATAACCCAACAACACACTACAGTGGAGACAATATAATCTTCATATTTTATCTGCTGTAGATATGAGAAACATATTTCTTCATCGCGCTGCGGCTTCATATTCAGTTATACTGCAGTCTCTCTGGAGCTGCTAGAGATTCAGAATCTTGCTCAAGGACACTTCAGCAAGGCAGACACATGCTGACACACTGGTTTGATCCATGATTCTTGCAACTGAATGGCAATGCCCCGTACAGTCGTGGGCATTTGACATACTGTCATGCATTTATGCATTCACTCATTCTCCCTACTGGCGTCATTTTTTGTCAGGCTCTCAGGAGGGCTGGAGCCTGTCCCAGCATGCAGAGTGCAGGAAGCAGAGATACTCTCCCAGGGTGAACACAGAGGCATAAAATCACTCACACTCATACCTGTAGGCAGTCTGGAGTCTCCAGTCCTCATGACTTACTGTATATATCTTCGGCTGTGGGAGGAAACTGGAGCATCCTTTACAAACCAACGCACAATACAGAGGAGAGGGAAACTCCAGATGAATAAAATAAGGCCACACAGTTGAGAGTTGAGTCCCATCTGATTTTCCCTCTAATCAGCCTTAATTTAACCGGTAATCCACGTTAATCCAGCTAACTGATGTAAAGACCAAATCTACACTTTTTACAGAGTGAAGAAGAAAAAGCACTGTCTCCTTCTACAGCTTTATGTGAAGAGCCAGCTCGTCTTTCCACACATGCCGCAGAGATTATGGTTGTTTCAGGTGGAACGGAGATCAGTCTCCAGAGATCAGACAATAGAGTCCTCCTGACGTCCTTCGTATTTGTGTGTGACAGATACAATAGCAGGTTATGTTACCCTCTATAGCTTCTCAGAAACTATAAGAATGGAGCTGACAGGCGAGCAGAGATGGCCGATTCTCTGCAGTAAGTGAGGGCTTTACTGTCTTGATAGAATTCAACTGTGCCTGTTGTAATGAGAGTTTACATCGACCTGCAGAGATTCAGGTTTAAGGAAGCAGAACTGGGTGGTGATATTTTACCTGTTAACCTGATTCTTATACCGACCATTTCAAACTCGGAGAAGAACAAAGGAGACAGTGAGACAACTATTAAAAACACCAAATGAATTTATCGCCAATTTAAAAGGATAGAAAGATATTTTTAAATGTACCAACTTGCTGAGATAACGAGTCGCGGTCTTACAGGGAGTTCTTCCAGCATGAAGAAGTCACTAGGGGCCTTTCCATCTTCCTCTTTTATGCGCATTTACAATTTGCGTGTATAAAACTTAAGTGGAAATGCCAAACCCTTGAACAAATCTCAAAATATTGCAAAAATGTCTGTACACTTGGGGGAGGTTTACTCTTATTCTGTTCTTGTTTTATTCTGTTGATGAATATGTTGTGGTTAAATTTCACACTTAGAGCCTCAGCACAGTGACAAGATATATTTTTATTTTTATTATTTTAATATCTCACATATTAGTGTTACACACTGTAGCGTAATGCACATTTTCATTTCTGTTTTATTTTATTATATTGCTTTATATTTACATCTATTTCATACTCTTGTTCTTACTTCGTATAATTCTCTATTCTTGACATGGGCACAACTGTAACTATTCACAATTTCCCCTCAGGGATCTGTAAAGTATTTCTGATTCTCATTCTGAAGTGGGAAAGTAGTGAAGCGATAAATGTGACGAAGTACAGCAGAAACAGATTCAGCAAATAAATGACATACAGTCCCTTCGTCATCTCCGGAGGCTTCTCACAGCTGCTGTATGAATTCTCACAGCACATAGCTGTAATATTAGGTGTGCAAAACCCCTTTAATTATGTCATGGTGTTGTACCCTATTGTGCCGCACTGCAGCACCTGACTGGAGGATTAGCGCCACCTGCTGTTATCTTGATGAACCAACTCCCGATGATCTGATGACAGAAATGGATGGAAAAGTTCATAAATTAGAATTTTTTGTGCCAATGTTTATTGGCTTCATATTTAGAGCACAGACGTGTGCAACATGTCCTCAGATCTCAATGACAGAATAGGTTGTTTGCCAATACTCACCAAACAATCATGGTTTGTTACGTAAGTACTTAATTAAGTTATGTACATATGTATCGTATGTTGTATGAGTTAACTGTAGGTTAAAATAAGTCAACGTTGACTCTTGGTTTAAATCGTGACACCAACAGTGGTCTCCTTGGTGACAGTCTTGTGTTTGTTTGACCCATCCAACCACCGCAACCACCACCATAAGCAGAAGCTAATGCAGTATATGGACTTTTTTTGTTGTTGTGGAGGACAGTCTGGGCATGAGAGTGGTACGGGTATTCTTATCCCTGAGCAAGAAAGTACATTTCCCAAAATGTTTAACTATTTTTTTAACTAATGTTTTGAACACCCCAGGAATGAGTCCTAAATCCCAGAAATGAGTTAGCATTTTGCCACTCGCGGGTCCCTTGTCTCGAAGTCAGTAGGTTCTTGGTTGAGTTTTTGGTTGAATGTCTAAAATAATCCCGCTGATGGCAGTTTCCTCCCTAATGTAGTGGTTAAAGCACTCATCTTCCATGCGGAGGGTCCTGCAGGGGTCGACGTCAGCAAAGGCATGCGGTCAGTGGGAGGTTCCAGACGTAAAAGCGGATTCAAAAGCGGATGGCAGTTTAAGGCCAGCTGATTTCGCCAGATTCTGGGGCATAATTCATACCGAGTCTCAGCCGAGTTAGGCACCTGGACCTGGCCCAGCTAATTTCATCCGGCATGCTGAGTCCAGGCTGATTCTGGGCCGGATCATTTTGGCTACCTGGGATGCCTGTGGTTAACACAACCTAAAGAGACTCCACTTGTGAATTTTGAAGTTTGCATGCATTTTCAAGTGGCTAAATGAGAGTACAAAACATCATTACACTGTATGCAACTTTACAGCTGTGTTGAGGTGGTGTAGTTCATTTATAGCCTAACGTTAGCTTTTTATTTCAGGCCACTGCAGTTACACTTCAAAAATCATAAAAGTGGAGTGAATTTGTAAAGATTATCTTGTTAAAGAAAACATGTGGGTGTATAACTGTCATCCCTGGAGCACTCTGTTAGCCCTTTGGCTACTAGCTAGCTACATTGGTATGTTTCTGGTGATCTTGCAAGGCCAGACCTCAAGACAAAGTTATAACATCTCAGAAGCCACATGGAAGGTTTTCTTTTTCTTCCACACTGTGAACATATATTTGTGTTTAATTTGAACCTACTTCAGGGATATGGGAGCCACAACATTTAACAGTAGCTCTGCTGGGCTGTATTATGACCATAGTTGTAATTACTCAGGTTGGTATGGTGCTTGTCAGTAGCCCATGAGACTCACTGAGTGTCATTTAATGTTCTGAGTTCAGAGTTCTGACAGTGATTCATAACTTTATTTAAATTGAATTGATTATTGAGTCTACAGTGTTTAACTTTTACCTTCCCCCTATGGGCAGCACATGTTAACACAGTGCTCTATGGGGTTTGTAGCTTCCTGAAGTTATTTTGTTCTTTCTGATTATTTCACAGAACCGGTAAACTACTTTACCTCAGTCTTTTTTTTTTCTCCTGAATCTATTTTGGAATCCGTAGTCAGTTTTGATTTGTTCACCTTTTGTGTTATTATCACCCACCTTTTGTCTGAAATAAGTGCAAATGAGCATTACACTCTGGCAGAGGTTGAGATTTAAATTGCCACCTAATCAGCCTAATGCAGTATGTGGACCTACTTCCCTGCTGCTTTCTGACAGCCCTCCATTTCTAACTTGTATTTTAGCAAGAGGTCTGCGAAATGTAAATGTTTGCCTGATCCCTGCCAGTTGTATCCTGCGCGTCTTCATGTACTAAAGCAGGATAAACTGTATCTGCTCAAAGTGTGATGCAATATCAAACAACGCAGTCCATGGCAACTGAACCACCGCATTTTATTTTAAGGCCTTTCCACGATGCTTCAAAGTGAACTTACTGCGTCCCTGTACATCTCACACTTGAAATAACATCTTGTTTAAAAGACAAATTCCTTTGTTTCCATTGCGAGGACTCCAGGCGATAATGCGATTCCCTTTGCTCCCACTGGTATGACTCTCCTTGACATTAGACGGCCGATGACGTATCGTTCATGTTTAAAATAAACTTCTTCTCTTCTGCAAGCAAAAAGCTCTTCCAGCGTGTCGAATCCTGAGTGTATATGAGTAGACAGAAATAGACAGCCACCCACATATCATTAGGGAGATGGAGGGAGAGGGAGAGAAAGACTCACTGTGACAGTGTAGGAGAATGAAGTGGGCTGAGGCAAATATGTCGGTCACAGTTTGACACCACATCCTCACGTGTTTTCGTGGCACTCAGATTTCAACAGTCGAGGCTGTATGTCTGAATATGTCTGAGGAGTTTTCTCCAACCTGTATGGTTTCCTAGATAGGCAGTGCTTGATTTCCACTGAGAACAAGATAATAATTCAATTTCCCAGGACTTATAACTTGAAGTGTGTGGGAGGGGTGTGGGCTATCTCACTGTGTTTCTCTTGTGCTCTAATGGAATTAATGGTGGAGAAGGAGTCCGCCCTCTTGTGGGGTGCTGAGAAAAAAACTGTTGCACCTAGTGCTCTATATAACAAGATATTTTTTAATTTGTTAAAAATCTAGAGCTTCCATCTTCTTACCTAATATCTCTATTTCATGATTCATTGCGTAGGCACTCTACCTCTTGGCTACACTGTTTGTATTCATACAAAAGCATTACAAACTGCTCCCACTGGTTGCCAGGGATCTATTTTATATATAAGATAGGTTAAAAAAATGCATAGAGCCTGTTGACAGCTGCTGTTATTTCCTAAAAGATGCTAATTCATTTATTCACGCGTCTCTGTTTGGCTCCATCCTTTCCTTGTCCCTTGACTGCTCTGCTTGTAGGAAGCTGCTGAACGTGAAGGTCATCGATGACGAGGAGTACGAGAAGAACAAGACTTTCACGATTGTTTTGGAGGAGCCCATTCTGCTGGAGGTCGGGCAGAGACACGGTGAGCTGAGGACACAGCTGCATGCTACAGCGCGCAGAGTGATTTTTCCTCATTATTTCATGGCTGGAAATGAGGTTTACTTTGCATCCCCTGCCCTTTATATTTTATTTATATTCTTTGGCTAGAGCTGTTTGTATTCACTGATACAAAGTCCTTTTGACTCTGGGGAACCTCTGAGGTCTAAGGTGTGATCTCTTTGGTGCCTTTGGCGCACTCAATGGCCAGGCCTCATGCTGAAGGACTCATGGTTTGTTGCACTTTAAAATAGCTTGGGTTAGAGACGTTAGATCAGAGTGAGAGCTACAAGGCAGAGAGTTATTAAAAATGTATCCATTTGTCAACCTACCTTACACAGCTGCACATTAAAGAAATAGCAGTTTTTTTGAAGTGGGGTTGTGTGTTGTACTTATCCATAGTCAGTGTTTTATATACAGTAGATGGCAGTTGGCATGCCCCAAATTTGGAAAGGCAGGCAGGAGTGCCTACACAAAGGCTACGCAGCGTACTGCTGTAGACGGGGGCAGCAGCAAATCTTATTTAAGCCACCTAAAAAAAAATCAATATCAGTTTAAGCGCACACTATATTGAGTGTATTTTCACTGCTTTACCTTGCCATCATATAGCCCGTTCCAACAGGGAAGCCATTAGTGGCTTCAGTTCCCCAGGTGTGCTTTCGTCAAAGCCACCAGACTCCATTGAGAAAAACAGTAATTTTGGCTCAGTAAACGTGGGAACTGCTGCTCCACCACTGCCTCGATTAGTTAGCTAGTTAGTGTAATTTTGTGACTAAAGTGAATCCGAATTGATCTCTTTTACATGCCAGAGTCAATTTATAACAGAAACAAAATAAATGAGTGAAGCAGCAGTAGACCAGCAGCTCTGTTTTCACCAATGTTAAATCACTGTTTTTCTCAAAGGAGTCTGGCTTTGAATAGGGCGCTATAATGGCTTTTGTGTTGATTGAAATGTTGATTTTTCTAGGTGGCCAAATTACGCTTTGCTGCTGCCCCTTTCCACAGCAGTGCACTACGTAGCTTTTGTTGTGGTACTCCTGCCTGCTTCTCCAAATTGGGGGTGTGCCTACTGACTATTGTAGGTAATACACTGACTGTGGAACAGTACCTCATACAACCTGCATCAAAAAAATCCAAACTATACTTTTAATCCTATTTACTGTGATGGCTGACAACATTGCAAAAGAAAAAAGAAACACAATCAATTTCAGATTTGGTATTTTGTTATCTTGATATTACTTATATCAGTTTATAACAAGCATGCCCAGGATCTCCAAATAATTAAATCAGCATTTTCACAGTGATAATCAAACTTGCTTTGGCCATACAACACTTCTTGGATGCATATTCACAAAAAGCACTTAAGAAGTGAATAAATAAATACAGTTTGCCAGTTTTTGTTAGACAACCTGAAATTAATCAGGCTGTACTTGGAAATACAACAGATGTGTCCCAAACTCATCAAATGTTTAAAGTAGGGCTGTCAAATCATCCATTTTTTAATTGCTATTAATCACATTTTTAATTGCATGTTTAGAATTCCATTATTGCGCATTTCAAAACTGTTTTGACATCTATATTAACAAGGTCTATTAATTGTTATCAGAGTGTCTTGACTGGGAATCAACTGAATGCAGGTGTTTTAACCGAGCAGTACGGCACGATTCAGTTCAGTTCGGTACTTTTTTTTCCGTTTCCACTGTGCAGAGTTGTGGATAGAACCATACCGTCCCCATTTTTGGTCCCCCCTCTGTTGGGTAGCACACAGATCTGGTGCTAAAAGGTGGAGCTGGGAACACTGCAGTCTGTTTATTGGTCAATCGCAGACAGTCACTCTACTGTTCATACTGTGGAGAGCTTTACATATAGTAAACTGTAATTATAAAATGAAAGGATGTTTTGCTGCCTCTTGCAGCAGCTGGAGTCTGAGAAAGAATAACTTAACTCACTGGACCGACTGCCGGCCGCATAATATGAACTGTGTATATTCCACATCTTCAGTGAAAACGGAAAAAAAAGCGTACCGAACTGAATCGTACCATGCCGTACTGCTCGGTGGAAACAGGGCTTTAGGTCCGAGTACCATGTCTGAAGGGTTACTTTTGGTTCCAAAGGTACCATACCAAAAGTATTTGATGGAAACGGGGCTTTAGACCTGAGTCTTCCATGATATTGATTGGTCTGCAGTCAGTTGCCACCCATTTAGCAAGCGCTGTATTTAACTTCTTCGAATGAGTTTCATCCACGGGTCTGTGGCAATTCGCACAATCCGCTATAGTGCTGCTATAGTGTATGCGGTTGCCTGCTGACATCAGTATCATTAGCTGCACCTGTACGCTTAACTCAAAGTACTTTGGTGATATTTTAATCCTGTTTGACACAAGGTGCATATTACTTTTAACTTGTCAAATGAACCTTCTGGGGGGCCTTTAAAAGTGAAATGAACTATTCAAAGGCACAGTGGTGTTCTTATTACCCATCACTGTGACAGCAGGGAGCCGCTGTGGTGGCTTGACTACCAGTTAGGTTGCTTGGAGGGAATAAAATAGCAGTATTTGATAACCATGATCAAAGAAAAAAAAAAAGTGTCATATTCGGACCTTCATCGTATTGTGATTAACGTGTTAATGCTGACAGCCCTAGCTGCCCATTGATATGCTTAATTGATGCAAACAGTATGCATGGAGATATGATATCTTATTCTATTGCATTTCTCACTTGAGAGATACTGGCTGATTGTTTACATCCCTGTCCCTCCACCGCAGGAGACACCAATGATAACAAGACAGCAGTGGGACCGGAGGACGTGTCAAAGATGGGCTGCCCCTGTCTGGGTGAGCACACAAAGCTGGAGGTGGTAATTGAGGAGTCCTATGAATTCAAGGTAACTCAGAAATAAGCAGCTTTTTACCTCAGAGCCACGCTCACCTTTCACACGGATGTTCGCATATTTTGCAACTTCCCACGAGCTGCTATGAGCTGATGAATGCCAATATTTTGTTTGTTCTTTCAAGATTTACCTGCTTTCCTCCTACATCACAGCAGGACACACAGTACTCACATCCTTCAGATCCTTAAACTAATTTATAGACAAACCAGACATCATGACATTCAAGAATTATTCTCTCTAATTGTTCTCTCTATTAATTATTCCCAGTGTTAAATCCATCCTGACCTTATTCAGTCTCACTCTGCAGCACAGTTAGAGCTTGAGCACAGAGACAAAATAAAAAACTGATATTTTTAACTTCTACACCAATATCAGTTATGTCACAATATTTTGGGTATGACTGTTGGAGATTCATATTTAATCTAACTAGTCATAGGTGATAAATTATTAGTGATGTGCATGTGCGTAACTAATGGCTCTGCCAGTAGAATCAGTCACTCATCATTTCATTCAGCTTGAATAGTCAAAGAAGTTGAGAAAATTGTATCATTTAACCATAATGCAGCATTTAAAGGGCTACTCCATCAATTTTATAATGCACTGCCGTAAAATTGGGGGTTTCGAGGGTCTTGCAAGAGACGTGATTCAAAAAGAATTGCTCAAAATTGATGCAGCAGAGGCAAAAATATCCTGATTTAAACTCTTAAAATGCTGGATCCAACGTTTCCCATAAAGCCCAGTTCAGACAAACCTTGTTGGCACTGGCTTTGTGCCGTTGTGCCTGCAACGTTCTAAAAACCTGCTGGTTCACACCAGTGCAACTAGATGAGATGGTGAATCATCGCTATGCAACAACTCTCTCTACTTCTGTTCTGATTTCCAGCTTTCAGGCTTATTTTGTGGCTGAATATGAATTGTAGCTTCTTAAAATATGAATGAGGATAGTGATAGTGGGATACTGGCTACAGTTGCATTTGTAGTAGTGATGAAACGACAAAAAACAGAAACAAAATGAGCATCAGATGGACTGTATTCATAATAAATTCACCACATTAATATAAATAAGCAGCACCAATTAATCAGTCAGTGAGAATGTGTATGTGAGGGACGGCATAAGCACATACAGGGAGCTGCAGCAGTGACCCACCGTCCGACACCTGCACACTGTGAGGACGGAAACAGAGGGCTCGGCAGGGACAGGGCCCCTGCCACTGCAAGCAAGTCATTTTGACTTGAAAAAAGACATCATGAAATCAAAAGATATACTTATTTTGTGCCCAATGAAACACTTCCTTACATTTTTATGTCCCTCCCTCATGACTGAAAATTCTGCCAGTTACCAACCCATGTACAGGACCTACAAGCTAGCTCACAGTTATGGGTTGTCGCTCTGTTCTTATTTGTGCAAACTCCGAGGGTTATCGCTGATAATGCTGTTCCAGCCCCTGGAGGCTGGATGGTGTCGTCATGGAAACACAACATTCAACCTCCCACTGTTATCACTGCTAATAGCACCATCCCAATCCATGGTCATGGGATGGCGTTGTGGCAGTGTGAACACCCGCCCACCCTCCCTCCGTTCACCCTTTCCCCAGGTCGCTCCTGTAAGTGTGAGCTAACTCCCATTAGCGTTGTTAGCGTTGTTAGCTATTAACATTGTTGTGCTGACTCCTAATCCTAGGATAGTGAAGGAATGGCTCACCTTATTACCTCTGATTAGCTTACCCTGACACTCTTACCCTAACCCTAACCAATCCAACTCCTCTTGCCTGAACCTAAGCAATCTAATCACTGAAGGCAACGAGTACTAGCCAGTCATAGGGAGTGTAGAGTGGGCCATTCATTTGCTGTCATAGGAGTGGCAAAGTTGCCTCCCTAAAAGAATGCTTATAATGCTGTCCCAATCTCTCTAAGGCCCCCCTAGCTTTCACATGACACTCTAGCAGCCGTCTCATAGGAGCTTTGAATATCCATGTCTTACAGTCTCCACAGCTCCTGTTTGTAACCCCCATTTTGCAGGCTTTCTGTAAACTGATCTATATGTATAAAATTGGTGGTGTGCCCCTTTAAGACCGGTTTCAGCAATAACATGATATTACACTCAGGACTCCAGTTTCATGTGCCGATACTAACGGGTCTTCTTTCTGCACTGGTGTTAAGCAGCTTTATGCTGGCGATGTGCCCTTTTCCTGGGGGATTGTGGGGTTTTGTGCTTCCCTGCTTCTGTTTTGGTGACTCACTGTGCACCACAGTGGAAAGAGTGACACGGTTAATTGCACCTTAATTCACCCACACTGGCATCCCTAATCTTATATGACAGAGTAACCTGTAAAGAGATGGCTACCAGTGACTTGTGCTTTTTTATTTCTGTTGCTGTCTTTGTCCTTGTGGCCGTCTGTAGAGCACGGTGGACAAGCTGATCAAGAAGACGAACCTGGCTCTGGTGGTGGGGAGCAGCAGCTGGAGAGAGCAGTTTGTTAGTGCCGTCACTGTCAGTGCAGGTGAGTCGCGGCGTTGTGTGAAATGTCTCATCTGTTAATCCCTCTGAGACCAGACCTGTGGAAGATTGAGTCTGCAGGCTGGATGTAGCCCACCAGCTGCTTCTCACCAGCCTTACTGTTGTGCTGCTTTTTTTTTCCAGATATGTCTTTAATAAAATTCCAACTGCTGCAGTCTGACATTGGCTGAATTTAAAGAAAGACGCCTAATTTAACAGATGATGAATGAGAGAGCTTACAAAAATAAAGCCTGTTTTAATGTATTTTGGCAGTTCCCTGTTTATGTGCTGCTCCCTTTTAATCTAGACACTTTGTTAAAAATGCATGATGTGGCGAATCCCTCGCGTGTCTCACCATAAAAACAAAACTGGCCAGCTCTGCCTGGACAATTAATGGCTTTGAAAAATTTATGTAGACGAATGTGGTATGGTGAACCCTTTTTATTTTGCCCTTTCAAAAGCCATTCACTTGGCTTTGTGAACCTTTTAGATCTGCACGAGTGCACAAAGCATTTGGGCTAAAAGCTGAATTAGACACCAGAGATGTGTCATTCGGCTAATGCGCTCTTTTCTCTCAGTTTCTCTCCTTCTCTCTCTGTAGTTGAGGTCGCTCAGATTTTCATGCAGAGAGTGCGTGTATAAATAGAAAGTACACTTCATGCCTATATGTATGTCTCAATCACTGACTCATAGTTATATCTACAGATTTAATGTAATGATTTGAAAAGGTTATCTCCCACACATTCGTCAAATGGTTTAAATGTGCTCGGGGTTGGTGTTATGTTAGCTGGATTTTGCCGTCAGACATGTTATCTAAGTTTGAGCCATGAAGCCGGAACTATTTACTGTTTCACCAACTTTTTCTTAAGACTGAATATAAATTTCTGACCTGAGATGTGATGTCACAGATCAGGCGATACTTAAAGCAACTACAAGGAGCATTCACTTTATGTTGATTGTTGCATTATGTTTCCCAGAATGAAGACTGCATTTCCCATTGTAAAGATCTTGATCTGGCTAGCACATGAAAGAAAAGACACAACTTATTTTTAATACTTCTTAATACTACTTTTCTTTTTCAAATACAGCTGTACACAGGTGATGTATCTGTTTATGGCTTTATAAGATCAATAATGGTAATATGACGATGGTGAAACAAAGTCAGCTTTGTTTTAGCCACCAATGTTACACATATTGGTATAAAACGTGCATCTTGCATCTCATATGGACCCCTTTTACACTGCTAGATTTTTCTGGGAATGTTGGGCCGTTTTGCCGGCAAGCTGCGAGCGTTTAGACACAGAGCCGGATTGACAGGTTGACCCGAGGTGCCCAATTTTCCGCCTTGTAGGGTCGTCATATTGCCAGAACCTTTTTGGTTTAAACAGACCGAGGCGCCCTTCCGCAACGAGAGGGGCTGTTGGAGACTTGGGGGAGGAGCTGTTGATGACACCGCACTTGCGACCCACTAGCTGTGGATAAACAGGAAACAGCTGATAGCAGGAATTAGCGAGCAGCTAGTAGCAAGAGGGGAACGCAAACCTGACAGACACAGTAAAGATGAGCAACTGGGGAGACAAGGAATTGCACGCCCTCGTTGACCTCGCAAATGAAGAGGCCATTAACCTTCAGATGACGGGGACGGTGAAGGACGGGCTAACTTACGAGAGAATCACCGAAGGACTGACCAGCCACGGCTTCCCTCCCACATCACTGTTTACGTCACACGCTGAGCTACAGATTTTGTTACTTGCTCATGCCCCCCATTGCCCCGAAAAGGCACATTCTGTATAAACAAAAGTAGGCAAGCGGCATTTGGCTGCCACTGCTGAAAGAAGACTGATTGGGCTTTCCTGTAAATTTGCACAATTCCTGAATAATAATGGCTTATGTATTTCACAAATAAAACAGACAAATTAAATACCTCTCTAGAATGAAGATGGCTAATTCAGGATCAGTTTTTGAATCCTCTCAAATTCTACATTTGTCTACATCTGTTGAATGGCCATCTACAATAACTCATGTTTTTTCGCCCGTGCTCTATCACTGTACCTTTTGGGGGGGGGATTTTGTTCTCTGAGCAGTACTTTTCTTCTTCTCTTTGCTGATCATGCCCCAGAATAAGCCATAACTTCAACATTTAACTATGACAAGAATGTCCTTGCCACAGCGCCCATTAGGTCAACCCCTCTCTCTCCCTCATTCACACTTAGTCTGTTTTATCTAACTTAATTGAAAAGAAAAAGGGTGTCTTAAGACCAAGTGCAAAGCCTTGCATTACTTGCGTGAGGAAAGGCCAGTGGAGTGTTTGCAGGGAAAGGCAGCTAATGCTAACATTGGTGCTAATTTGGCTCCTAGCTGGAATAAAGTAACAAACACATATTTTCAGAACTCATCATGTTGTCTGCTGGCTTCGCTATCATAGAGAAGTAGATCTCTGGTGCACAATTTGTGTCTTTTGGCATCTGTGCATTGACTTTGTATGTAATCCCACTGTGTGAAAACATACTACTTGCTGCCAGACCTGTGGAAATGTAAACATAGGCTCCTCAGGTTTGAATGCCGTAAATCATATGGTCTGATTTGGCAGGGAATCAGACCCGGTGACAGGTATTAAGGATAGCTTTATGATAATAGCCAATCTTCTGTCTGATGGTCTGGTATGTAGGTTTTTAAGGGGCATCTTTATCGAGCTGAGACTGTTTCATTATCAGTTAAAAACTCCTTATAGCTGCTTTTGTTGTGCCCTTAAACAAGTGAGATAAGACAGAGGGATGAAGAAAGCAACACGCTGCTCTCTCTTTTACTCATCTATATTGAGTATCAACGTACTCAGTTTTAGGACCACAGTAATGACTAAAGTTTTGACTCTCTAAATGGTTTAGACTATTTTCTTTTAAAACTTTAACACTAACTTTAACATAGGTACTGTTACATTCATGTGTACAGCCTACAAGACAGAACTCCCCAAAAATGAAGCCAAAATATCTCTATCACCCCCTGGTGGCTGGTTGTAGTACAGGTCATAAACCCCACCCCCTCCATGTTAGCAGATGGGACAGTGTAGTGTAAAGATAGTTTTCAGCATTTTAGGTAGTTTTTATCATGTTGATGTTTGTTAAAATGTTCATTTTTCTAATATGTTTGGTTTTAATTAGTTATTTCATGCTATAAAAAGGGGGTTCGACATCATGATTGACAGCTATGTGTGCCAGTTGGTGTGTTTGGGACTAACGGTATTTCTTGCGATTGGTCGGACAGGTGTATGGGTGGGAAGTCAATACTGCGAAGATCACTACTGTGCAGACTCTGGCTCCAATTGACATCATCAGCGCAAGATGGCAGCGGCTGTATTAGGGGGGATATTATGGCTTCAGTTTTGGGGAGTGGAGATTTATATACAGTCTATGGTCAGACCCGACAGCGGGGCCATAATGTCTCTGGCAGCTTACTTAAATACCAAAAGAGTTAGCCAGAAACATTCGAACAACACATATAAAATGTGTACCTTTTAATTATAATGAACAACCATAAAGATTTTCAGATTGTGTGTTTACAAAGTTATAATGCTTTACGGACAGTAATTACCTTAAACAAGAGAAATAGTGAGAGAAAGATGGAGAAACCATCACACTGCCCCGCCTTCACTCATCGTTATAGTGAGGAGAAGGAGCACAGTGCCCCTACTGGATTCTTGAGGCATTGCCAACAGATTCACACACAATTAATCCACGCAGACAAAGATCTGCATCACATAACTTCATTCGTCTTTTTGTATTACTGGCTGCATGGCCTCAACAGTAACCAATATTAATGCACATTTACAACTGAAAATAAAATTACATGTCCTGAAAATGTTGTGATAACCGAGACAGGAAAGAAATTTACTTCACTCCAAATTTAATAACTTTGTCTGAAAATGAAATTATTCTTGTCTGCCACACTTTATCGTGGTTTCAATATGGCTGGTTTGATTGAGTTTTGTACACGGCAGGACCTGGCCTGGGACAAACTATCAGCAGAGAAGGCAGACGCAGCAAGTATTTGTACATATTTTTCAGGACTTGACACATCTTTTCTGTCTCCACCAGGTGACGATGATGAGGAAGAGAGCGGGGAGGAACGCTTGCCATCCTGCTTTGATTACATTATGCACTTCCTGACAGTTTTCTGGAAAGTCCTCTTCGCTTTTGTCCCACCCACTGAATACTGGAATGGCTGGGCCTGCTTCTTCGTGTCCATTTCCCTCATCGGCGTTCTGACAGCTGTGACTGGGGACTTGGCCTCTCATTTCGGCTGCACCATCGGTCTTAAAGACTCGGTCACCGCTGTGGTGTTCGTGGCCCTCGGCACCTCTGTTCCAGGTGGGCGTCTGCAGTGTCTATCACCTGTACGAGCAGACTTGTCCTAGGTTTCCTCTGGGGTTTGCGTGTGCAGTAGAGACAGCTGCTTGGGGAGACTTGTATAACCTCTGCCTCCGCCTGTGCTGTCAGAGTATTTCTCTCCTGAGCCCTCGTCTTGAACATTAGCAAGCCGTAAACAAAGAAAAAGCCTGTTTCACTTGTTATTCTCTCTGTGCTGCCTAATTGTATTCCCATCTCACTACGTCCTAAACACTGTCACTGAAAGCAGCAAATGAGAATATGAAAAGTAGGCATTGACAAGTCAGTAAGCTCCACACGCTCCTTGAAGTTGGCAAATGAGTTATCCTGGGTATTGCCCTACATGAATTAGTTAGAAGGCAATTATCAGGGAGTTACAGTATCCACAGGTAGTGGCAGTATTAGGTTTTATGGTTATTTTGGTGGGCAGAGAGTTTGAGAGACTTGTTGACATGTTTTACCTCCTTTATTTTGTCATTACTGGAAGCAAAAAACAATCAGAACGATCTTCTTTAGCTACCTCATCTTTGCAAGCAACCGAGAATGCACTTTTGTCTATAACATCACCAGATAACACCATCTAAACTAAAATGATCAGCTGCTGGATGTAGATTCATATTTCACAGACATATATAAGAGTTATATCAATCTTCTCCTCTAAGTACCTGAGAAAGCGCATATGCATATTTTCCAGTATTGGGAAACTATTGCAGTAGTAACAATATGCAGCTGCAGACTAGGTGGATTGTTGTAAAAACCCTTTATTAGACTTTATTAACATTTATATGGCAGACTTCATAGCTTATTAAAAAGTGAGACACTGATGAGAATTAGCTAATCAGTAACATCACAAACATAAAATATTACCACATAGAGAAGAGCATATGGGATTTTAACATTGTGCCAACCTAAAACATGTTCATATTATATGGTCACTAACAGATCTACAGAGCAAGGCTATAATCACTAATTTAACATGGGGAATGGGGGAACATTTTTATGGCATGCTGTGCTATAACATTTTATGACAAAGTATTCTATAAGAACTTTTTTTTTTTGACAAACTATACTTCGATATCTTGTATTATTATCTGTGACATACTATGACATTGTTGCAACATTTTTTATGTCATAAATTACTGATTTTTTTTATAACTTTTTATGACATACTATACTATGACTTTTTCAATAACCTTTTATGACATACTATATTATGACATTTTGTATTTTTTATGACAAACTCAACTTTGACATTATGTATTACTTTTAACAACAATACTATGACATTTTTTAGGGTGTTTTTAAGGCATACTATATAATGACATTCTGTAATGTCTTTTTATGACATACTATACTATGGCATTTTGATAGCATATTTATGACATACTGTACTACAACTTTTATTTTAGAATGTTTTATGACATACCATGTTATGACAATAAAAATTTTTTATGACATACTATGACTTTTTTTTTTTTTAATTTCTGACATGCTATTATATGACATTATTGGTATTTTTTTTATGACAAACTCAACTTTGACATTATGTATTACTTTTTAACAACAATGCTATGACATTTTTTAGGATTTTTTTAAGGCATACTATATTATGACATTTTGTAATGACTTTTTATGACATTCTGTACTATGGCATATTTATGGTATTTTTATGAGATACTGTACTATGACTTTTATATTAGAACTTTTTATGACATGCCATGTTATGACATTAAAACTTTTTTATAACATACTATACTATGACAGTTTTTTAAAAAAAACTTTTTATGACATGCTATACTATGACATTTTTAAAAACTTTTTATGACATACTATACTATGGCATTGTTTTTTTTTTGTTGTTTTTTTTTAAAGTATTATTACATACTATACCACAAGCTTTTTTAAAAAACTTGCCATACTATGACATTTTTTAAAAAAAAACTTTGACTTGTTATACTATTAAATTTTTTAAAAACTTAATGACATACTATACTATGACAATTTTTGAATACGTTTTATGACATGCTATACTATGACTTTTTTTTTTTTTTAAAAAAAACTTTATGACATGTTATACTATGACATTTTTTTAAAAAAAAAAAACTTGACATGTTATACTATGACATTAAAAAAACCTTTATGACATGTCATACAATGACATTTAAAAAAAAAAACTTGACATGTTATACTAAGACATTTAAAAAAAACCTTTATGACATGCTATACTATGGCATTTAAAAAAAACCTTCATGACATGTTATACTATGGCATTTTTTAAAAAACTTTTTATGACTTATACTATGACATTTTAAAAAAAAAACTTTATAACATGTTATACTATGGAATTTTTTTAAAAACTTTTTTATGACATGCTATACTATGACATTTAAAAAAAACCTTTATGACATGTCATACTATGGCATTGTTTTTAAAAAAAACTTGACATGTTATACTAACACATTTAAAAAAAAAAAAAAAAAAACTTAATGACATACTATACTATGACAATTTTTGAAAACTTTTTATGACATCCTATACTATGGCATTTTTAAAAAAAACTTCATGACATGTTATAGTATGGCATTTTTTAAAGACTTTTTATGACGTGCTATACTATGACATTAAAAAAAAACCTTTATGACATGTCATACTATGGCATTTAAAGAAAAAAACTTGACATGTTATACTAAGACATTTTTTTAAAAAAACTTTATGACATGCTATACTATGGCATTTAAAAAAACCTTCATGACATGTTATACTATGGCATTTTTTAAAACTTTTTATGACATGCTATACTATGGCATTTTTTTTAAAAAAAATTTATGATATGTTATACTATGGCATTTTTTAAAAACTTTTTATGAAATGTTATACTATGGCATTTTTTTTAAAAAAAAAAACTTTGACTTATTATCCTATGACTTTTTTAAAAAAAAAAAACTTAATGACATACTATACTATGACAATTTTTGAAAACTTTTTATGACATGCTATACTATAACATTTTTTTTAAAAAAACTTCATGACATGTTATACTAAGACATTTTTTTAAAAATGTTTTATGACATGCTATACTATGACATTTAAAAAAAACTTCATGAAATGTTATAGTACAGCATTTTTTAAAAACTTTTTATGACATGCTATACAATGGCATTTAAAAAAAACCTTTATGACATGTCATACTATGGCATTTTTAAAAAAAAAAAAAAAAACTCGACATGTTATACTAAGACTTTTTTTTTTTTAAAAATTTCGTGACATGTTATACTATGGCATTTTTAAAAAAAAACTTTTTATGACATGCTATACTATGGCATTTTAAAAAACAACTTCATGACATGTTATACTATGGCATTTTTTAAAAACTTTTTATGACATGCTATACTATGACATTTTTTAAAAATGTTTTATGACAAACTATACTATGACAATTTTTGAAAACTTATGACATGCTATACTATGACATTTTTAAAAAAAAACTTTATGACATGTTATACAATGACATTTTTTGAAAAACTTTATGACATGTTATACTATGACATTTTTTTTAAAAAAAACTTTATGACATGTTATACTATGACATTTAAAAAAAACCCTTTATGACATGTTATACTATGGCATTTTTTAAAAACATTTTATGACATGCTATACTATGACATTTTTCAAAAATGTTTAATGACATGCTATACTATGGCAATTTTTAAAAACTTTTTATGACATGCTATACCATGGCATTTTTTTTTTAAAAAAAACTCAATGACATACTATACTATGACAATTTTTGAAAACTTTTTATGACATGCTATACTATGACATTTTTTTTAAAAAAAACTTTATGACATGTCATACAGTGACATTTTTAAAAAAAAAAACTTGACATGTTATACTGAGACATTTAAAAAAAAACAAAAAACTTTATGACATGCTATACTATGGCATTTTTATGACTTTTTATGACATACTATACTATGATATTTTTAAAAACATTTTATGACATGCTATACTATGACACTTTTTATGACATTGTATACAATGACATTTTTGAAATTTGTTCATGACATGCTATACTATCGCATTTTTATGACTTTTTATGAGATACTATACTATGACATTTTTGAAAACTTATGACGTGTTATACTATGACATTTTTGAATCTTTTTTATGACATGCTATACTATGACATTTTTTAAAAATGTTTTATGACAAACTATACTATGACAATTTTTGAAAACTTTTTATGACATGTTATACAATGACATTTTTTGAAAAACTTTATGACATGTTATACTATGAGATTTTAAAAAAAAAACTTTATGACATGCTATACTATGGCATTTTTAAGAAACTTTTTGTGACATGCTATACTATGGCATTTTAAAAAACAACTTCATGACATGTTATACTATGGCATTTTTTAAAAACTTTTTATGACATGCTATACTATGGCATTTTTAAAAAACTTTTTATGACATGCTATACTATGGCATTTTTTTAAAAAAACTCAATGACATACTATACTATGACAATTTTTGAAAACTTTTTATGACATGCTATACTATGACATTTTTTAAAAAAAACTTTATGACATGTTATACAATGACCTTTTTTTTAAAAAAAACTTTATGACATGCTATACTATGACATTTTAAAAAAACCTTCATGACATGTTATACTATGGCATTTTTTAAAAACTTTTTATGACATGCTATACTATGACATTTTTTTAAAAAAAACTTTATGACATGTTATACAATGGCATTTTTATGACTTTTTATGACATACTATACTATGATATTTTTAAAAACATTTTATGACATGCTATACTATGACACTTTTTATGACATTGTATACAATGACATTTTTGAATTTTTTTTTTTTGAAAACTTTTTATGACGTGCTATACTATGACATTTTTGAATCTTTTTTTTATGACATGCTATACTATGGCATTTTTATCACTTTTTATGACATGCTATACTACGACATTTTTAAAAACTTTTTATGACATACTATACTATGACATTTTTATGATTTTTCATGCCATACTTTACTATGACATTTTTAAAAACTTTTTATGACATATTATTCTATGACATTTTTCTGTTTTTTTATGACATATTATACTATGACATTTTTTAAAAACTTTTTATGACATACTATACTATGACATTTTTTAAAAACTTTTATGACACACTATACTATGACATTTATGTGTTTTTTCTGACATACTATACTATGACATTTTTTAAAAACTTTTATGACATACAGTCTTTAATAACATTTTAATGACACGTGATACTTTCACATTTTTATGGCCTTTTATGAGGTGCAAGACTATGACTTTGATTTTTTTAATGACATATCATACAATGACATTTTTCATTACATACTTTGACTTGTCAGAGTTTATGCACACTATTGATCTCTATCAGTAGCTAGTTTGCACAGTGTCGCTTGTTTCCCATTTCTTTCTTCATGCTTAACTCTGTCTTTATATTACAGATACATTTGCGAGTAAAGTGGCTGCCATCCAGGACCAATACGCTGATGCCTCCATCGGCAACGTGACGGGCAGCAACGCAGTCAATGTGTTCCTAGGCATCGGGGTGGCGTGGACCATCGCCTCTGTTTACTGGCATACCAAAGGCAAGGTGTTCAAGGTGAACCCGGGCTCCCTGGCCTTTTCTGTCACCATCTTCACTGTCATGGCGCTGGTGTGTGTGTTGGTGCTGCTCTACCGCCGGCGTCCCAGCGTGTCAGGCGGAGAGCTCGGGGGCCCACGGACACCCAAGCTCCTCACGTTCTTCATGTTCCTCTCTCTCTGGTTCGTCTACATCCTGTTGTCCTCCTTAGAGGCTTACTGCCATGTGCCTGGTTTCTGAGACAGAGGGAAACACACAGACACGGCTCTTCTCCTTGTTTTTACAGTCTAAAATGTGTTTTCTCTGTTTTTGTCTATTTTCACAAAGGTTTATAACTATTTGTATCATTAGTTATTATTGATATCGCACAATATTTGATTGACTTTGAATCTTTGGACTTTGGAACTTTGCTACCACCCACTATGCTGTGAAGTATAGCTTAAGCCACTGAAATTTAACCTCTCCTCAACCTTTCTTCCTTTTTTTTTTTTTTTTAAATACTATGTTCCACTGGACATTTATCTTATCATTAATATCAGCATAAATCGCATCAAACGTTCTGTCACTTGAAATGTGAAGCTTCTGGCAACATATCTTCTCTCTGTGTGGATAATTATTTGAGTTTTTAAGTGTTAAGAAAGCACAAGATCAAAGCAGTGTTTTGGAGGGTGATATAAAATGGAAAAATTAAACATTGTGCATGGGACGACATAATACTTGACATTTACATGAAAGGAAAGACATTACTGAGGCTGAGGTGACATATTTGTGTGTTGATATTTATTACTCAATCTATACATTAATTATTCATTGTATATCATGTAAAAGATGAACATTGTGCGTGGGAGTTTTGTGAAAGAGTAGGTGTGTTTATTTTTATGCACGTTATCAGAATAAGAGTTTCTTGGTAATCTATTTTAAAGTACTGTATGTAATATTTTGACATGGCTGTTGACGTGTTGACGTTTTCTGTACATGTGAATCACAGCTGTAACATAATCTTTTCACTGCCTGATCCCCCTTTCCCACGACGCTTCCTCAATCAGTATCATGTTTGACTTAGCCAGGGTTGAAATGCCCTTTTTTTTTGTTTTGATAACATAAGCCAATCTTGGAGCACATTTAGGATTTTTGCGTGTGTGGTGTATGTGTGCGTGTGCGTACTTCTCCTTTCCAGCACAATTTGGTGAAAGGTGTGGCACTATTTCATTACTGACTCCACAAAAAGTAGGTGACAAAGAACAAACAAAAAATGTGGTCCGACTACGGACACAAGAAGGACACCAGTTTTCTTATATGTCACACTGACACTGTGAGCATTTTTCAACATCACTTTTAGAAAAAAAAAGCACAGCAAAGAGAGCAAAGGGTCACTTTCCACATGAGTGTACGAAGAGTTATTAGGTCCTAATCATAGCACAATCACTGAACAGGTCACCTGTGATGAAAAATGTGCTAAAAGAGAAGACATGTACAGTACTTCGTGAGAGTGTCTCCTTGTGTCACACAGCAGTTGATATTGAAGTTTGTTTTTTTTAATTTAACCTAGAATCTGTAGAGCCATATTTATTGTAACAGTATTACAGTAGAGGTATTTATATGATCAATTTTAGTTTTATTGATATGCACGTTTAATGTACAAAAAGTGGAAATAAATGTTGCTCATTTATGATGCTGTAAGATGCCTTGTCTTAATTGCACATTTCACTGAACACTCACAGCTTTTCAACATTATGTCCAAAGCACATGCTTAGAATATTTCACAGGTGTAACCTTATTTAGATATTAGATTTTATTAAAGTGAGGTATCACAAAGTGAGCTGGATGGCTGTCTGGGGAAGTGAACAAACACCTCAACATTCATAACAGACAAAACAGGATTTTCGGATAATATAATGCCACCCAGTGCAACAACTATACAAACCACAGTCTTAAAAATTAACACTCACTGTTGACATTGGTGAAAGAAATACTCAGATGCTTTTTTTAAATAAAATGTCAAAATACATTGTGAAGATTCTGCATCCATAGTCATGCATTAGTTAAAAGTTCTAATTCAGGTGTGGGGTGGCATTCATTCATTTCTCTGTCACCGCTTATGCTGCTGGGGGTGGCGGGGGCGCTGGAGCCTATCCCAGCTGAGAATGAGCGAGAGGCAGTGTACACCCTGGACAGGTCGCCAGGCTAACATTCACACCTAGGGACAATTTGGAGTCACCAGTTTACCTGCATTTCTTTGGGCTGTGGGAGGAAGCTGGAGTACCCGCAGAAAACCCACGTTGACACAAGGAGAACATGCACAGAGGGGCTCCCCCACCCTGGGTTTGAACCAGGAACCCTCTTGCTGTGAAGCGACAATGCTAACCATTGCACCACCATGCATTGTTTTTAATATGCTTATTATATGACAAGTATCTAGTAACTGTGAGGTAAGTATGGTGCAGTAAACGTAGAGTATTTTCCTGTGTAGCAGAATTTAAGTATGAAGTATAATGTCACTGTCACTGTCCCCACCTGCTGCTGCTCTCCCCATTCAGTCTATCATCTCAGTCAGACCACTCTGTCCCTATAACAGGTCCAACTCTGTGAACAAATGTAACCTCTCAATAAAACACATCAAACGGTCCAACCCCAACCTCCACCAACTCCCCCATTCCTCACAGCCAATTGCACGGCAGCATTTCCTCAAAGTGGCACTGCTAAACATCCGTTCACTCAACAACAAAGCACTCATCTTAAATGAATTCATAACTGACAACAACCTAGACTTCCTCTGCATCACGGAAACCTGGCACAAACATCTGGACTATTTTTCACTCAACCAAGCCACCCCCTCCAGATACACGTATATTGACCAGCCCCGTCTCACTGGAAGAGGCAGCGGCGTGGCCTCAGTCCATAAGAGAGACCTAACAATCACCATCATATCCACTCCCTCCTTTCAGTCGTTCGAACACATTGCTTTTAAACTCCCCGACCCCGCTCCCCTGGTCACTGCTGTTATTTACCGCCTTCCCAAGCCCAATCCATCTTTCCTCTCTGATTTCTCTGATTTTGTCACACAGCTCTCAGCCATCTCACCTTCTGTTCTTCTCCTCGGCGACTTCAACTACCACATTGACAACATTAACTGCAAACATGCCTCTGAATTTCTTGATCTACTGGACTGCCTCAATCTCACTCAACATGTCAACTTCCCCACTCACAATCATGGCCACACTTTGGACTTAGTCTGCTCCACCGGTCTCACCATCCAACAACTCTCCAGCATCAATCTCCACATCTCCAACCACTTGGCTATCATCTTGGACATTCATCTCCCCACCCTCCTCCCCAAGGACAAACGCAAAATATCATTCAGAAACCTCAAATCCATCTCCCCTCAAGATTTCTCAGCTTCTCTTTCCAACACTCTGTCTACCTTCCCTCCCCTGCTGTCTGATGACCCCAGTGAGCTTGTCAACTACTACAACAACACTCTCTCCTCCTGTCTTGATCAACTGGCCCCCATCAAAACCAAATCTGTCTCATTCACACACTCAGCCTCCTGGTACACCCCCGAACTCCGCCAAATGAAATCCCACAAGCGTCAGCTCGAAAGACTGCATAAAAAGACTGGTTTAACAGTTCATCGCCAAGCCTACACAGACCACCTCCGACAGTACAAAGCCGCCCTCAATACTGCCCACTCTACCTACTACTCCAACCTCATTCACACCGGCTCCAATAACCAAAAGGCTCTTTTTTCCACCGTAAACAAACTCCTTAATCCCAGTGACAATATTTCAAACTCTTTCACCATTGAAAAATGCAATTCCTTCTTCTCATTTTTCCAAACCAAAATTGACACCATCCACAGTTCTCTAAAATCTCTCAAATCCCACCTCAACAATAATGACTTCTTCGAACAATTTCAATCTGGATTCCACACATAACACAGCACCGAAACTGCCCTCCTTAAAGTCACAAATGACCTCCTCCTCTCCTCAGACTCCGGCCTGCTCTCCATCCTTATCCTCCTTGATCTCACCGCTGCCTTTGACACCATCAACCACTCCATCCTACTCTCCCACCTGCAAACCCTCCTCAACATCACTGACAATGTCCTCACCTGGCTACATTCCTATCTCACTGACAGAAAACAATTCATCTTCATCAACAACTGCTCCTCCTCAACTGCCCCTCTGTCCCAAGGCGTCCCCCAGGGTTCGGTGCTTGGTCCTCTCCTGTTCATCCTCTACCTCCTCCCCCTTGGTCAAATCATCCGTCGTCATGGTCTCTGTTTTAACTGCTACGCTGACGATATCCAGCTATACATCTCCACTAAATCCATCACCCATTCAACCCACTCCACCCTGTCAAACTGTCTCTCCGAAATTAAATCCTGGATGCAAGCAAACTTTCTTAAACTCAACTGTGACAAATCAGACATGATCCTAATTGGTCCAAATTCCCTCACCCAAACAGCCAAAGACTTCCACCTCACCGTCGACAACTCCACCCTGTCCCCCGCCCCTCACTGCCGCAACCTTGGTATCATCTTTGACAGCAACCTCTCCTTTGACCAACACATCAAGCAAGTCACTAAAACAGCCTTCTTTCACCTTAAAAACATTTCTCGCCTCCGCCCCTCACTCTCTCGCAATGCTGCCGAAGCCCTGATCCACGCCTTCATTACATCCCGCCTTGACTACTGCAATAGCATCCTTTATGGCACAACCTCCAAACTCCTCAATAAACTCCAATATATCCAAAACTCTGCCACCCGCCTCCTCACTCACACCCGCTCCCGCGACCACATCACCCCTGTCCTTCAGAACCTCCACTGGCTCCCTGTTCCACAACGCATCCACTTCAAACTCCTCCTACTCACCCATAAAGCTCTCCACAACCAGGCCCCCTCTTACCTCACAGACCTGCTCCACCCTTACACCCCTTCCTGCAGCCTCTGCTCTTCCAATGCCAACCTTCTCACCGTCCACAAGACCAAGCACAGAACCTGGGGGGACAGAGCCTTCTCCGTTGCTGTCCCCACCCTCTGGAACTCCCTCCCAAAACACATCCGTGACTGCACTGACCTCCCATCATTCAAATCACTACTCAAAACTCACCTGTTCCGTTCTGCTTTTAATGTTTAGCTACTTTTATTCATTTACTTATTTACTTGTTTTTTCACTCCCATTACTATTCCTCTTTGTCTTCGATGTCTTTGCTGAAAATTGTTGTTTTATTTGATGTGTTTGAACTGTCTCTGTAAAGTGACTTTGAGAACTTTGAAAAGCACTTTTTAAATAAAATGTATTATTATTATTATTATTATTATTATATAAATATGAATACTGAATGAGCTCTGTGAGGTGATTTTAGGATTAGGTTTCATCATGCTGTTGGTTGTTTGGTTGGATCCTCAACAGCAGCAACAATGTATAGAAAATAATGTGAAAGAGAGAAAACTATGAAATATGGAAATTATTTCATCACCTTCCCCACTGTAGCGTACACGGTGTCTTGATAATTGTGCCTTTTTTATTGCAAACATTAAGATGTACTAATTGCAAACACATTAACATGGAAATTAACCCCTGCTGCGGCAGAAGATTATCATTATTACTCCAGAGCACACTGTCACTTGGACTGTGAGATTACCTTGTTCTTTGCTCACTAACTCAAAAAATGTGATTTTTCATTTTGTGGATTCTTTGACAGCTGAAAACAGAGTTCCACATGCTGTCACCTCTGTTGCAGGGTTGGTATTAAAGGCCACTCCTGCTGCACATGATGAAGGTCTGAGGACTGAACACTGTTTTGGATAAAAATGCTGGGAGTAGATGAAGCTACCCAATGTCACGTTCTGTGGTTTTCATCAAACAAAAAAAGAACACAAACTTCATAACAGTACATTACTGTAATGCTGACATTTAGCCAGAACCAGATTATTTCTAATATAAATCTTCATAATAGTTTCATTACAAAATTATGTTTTACCCCATATTAAATAATTCTCCAGTGAAAGACGTGTTTGTACCAGTCTGTCCAAATCTAATATCATTTAATAAATGCTGGCTGGACTAAGTTATTGTTCTGTTTACAAAAAGCTCTATATTTCATCAAGGCTTACAAATATTGGATTATTATTTATCATCCACATTTCCCAGCTTTACCATTTTGCTGTATTGAGCGGGAAATGAGCCATGGACTTAATATGCATTCGCATGCTGAGGCTGGATGGGTTTGCTCTTGCTGCCAAGGGCATGCTGGGATATGCTCCAGCCCCCTGAGAAGGATTAAGCGGGTAAAGACAGTGACTGATAAACTGGCAAAAAGTTATGTGATACTCTATTGATCATAAATTCTCTGTTTTAAGGCCCTAATGATGTTTTTAACACGGAATATGCCCTCTGTGACCTGACAATCCACCAGAGAAGTCTTGGGGAAATTTCTCCAAGGAGACATTTTGAGAAACTAAGCAGATAAACTAAAACTGTGGGGAAAAAACATAGATCAGGGTTCTCCAGTCATTGATGACTTAATTGCATTTCAGGAAGCAAACATGACTGATGGCTGCAGAAAAAAGGTTTTTTTAATATAGTATACTATACTATAGTATATAGTAATATATACTATATACTATATAGTAATATAACTGTTAATAGTGACATTTTGTCAATATACTATACTATGACAACTTTTGACCTTTTTTCATAACATTATAAACTAGAACAAATTTTGTGAGTGTTTTCATGAAATACTATACAATTACTTACAATGACATTTTTATGACTTCTTTAGCAACATTTTTTCATGATTTTGGACACCATACTATACTATGACTTTTTTTTCATGATTTTGGACAACATACTATACTACAGGCCCGTTTCCACTGAAGAAGTTCCTGGTACTATTTGGGGGGCAGGAACATCCTCTCGCTTGGCACTCTCAACCGCCGTGTCTCCACTGAGAGAGTGGAGTACGAGGAGGGTTCCTGTAAAGTTACGGGCTCTGGATGTGACATAATCATTGCGCGACCATTTTGACCGGGGCGACGTAGGGACGCCGTTAGCTGTTAGCCGATAGCGGTGTCTGTAATAACTCACTAAATGGCCCGTGAAAAAAATATTTTTTCCAGTGGATGTCTTAGTTACAACATGATTGAGCTAACTGGAGTAGTTTCATGTCGTATCCGACAACGGGAGGCTTTTAACAGATGACGTCTTGATGTTAGCTTTGCTGCTGCTGTTAGCTGTCCCTGTCAGCTGATGCTTTCTAGACATCGTGATTTCCCAAAACTGAATAAATACAACATACTATACCATGACTTTTTTTCATGATTTTGGATGACATAATATGACTTTTTTTTCATGCTTTTGGACGACATATTATACTATGACTTTTTTTCATGATTTTGGACGACATACTATACTATGACTTTTTTTCATGATTTTGGACAAGATACTATACTTTGACTTTTTTTCCATGATTTTGGGCAACATACTATACTATGACCTTTTTTCATGCTTTTGGACGACATACTATACTATGACCTTTTTTCATGATTTTGGACAAGATACTATACTATGACATTTTTTTCATGATTTTTAGCGACATACTATACTATCACTTCTTTTCATGGTTTTGGACGACATACTATACTATGACTTTTTTCATTATTTTGGACAAAATACTATACTATGACTTTTTTTCCATGATTTTGGGCGACATACTATACTATGACCTTTTTTCATCATTTTGGACAAGATACTATACTATGACTTTTTTTTCATGATTTTGGACAAGATACTATACTATGACTTTTTTCATGATTTTTGACGACATACATGGTTTTGGATGACATACTACACTATGACTTTTTTTCATGATTTCGGATAACATACTATACTATGACTTTTTTTCATGATTTCGGACAACATACTATACTATGACATTTTTGCATGGTTTTGGACAACATGGTACACTGTGACTTTTTTCATGGTTGACTTTTTTTATGATTTTGGATGACAGACTATACTATGACTTTTTTTTCATGATTTTGGGCGACATGCTATACTATGACATTTTTTTCATGATTTTGGACGACATACTATACAATGACTTTTTTCATGATTTTGGACGACATAATATACTATGACTTTTTTTCATGATTTTGGACGACATACTATACTATGACTTTTTTTCATGATTTTGGACGACATACTATACTATGACTTTTTTTCATGATTTTGGATGACATACTATACTATGACTTTTTTCATGGTTGACTTTTTTTCATGGCATTGGACGACATACTATACTATGACTTTTTTTTTCATGATTTTGGAAAACATACTATAGTATGACTTTTTTTCATGATTTCGGGTGACATACTATGCTATGACTTTTTTTCATGATTTTGGGCGACATGCTATACTATGACATTTTTTTCATGATTTTGGACGACATACTATACAATGACTTTTTTCATGATTTTGGACGACATACTATACTGTGACTTTTTTTCATGATTTTGGACAACATACTATACTATCACAAAATGTCAGTCTAGGAGCGCTTCCTGGACTCAAGACAAGTTTTGCTGAGGTGCTCTTTGGAAGGGAATCTTTAGATTGAGAAAACAAGGAAGACTCCAAGGCACTCTCAGTTGAACAAAGTTAAAAAGCCTTTATTTTAATGGCTTGGAAACATTCCCGTTTAAGGGAAATGTTACGAAGCCATTAAAATAAAGGCTTTTTAAGTTTAAATACACAAAACACAAATCACAACATGACATGACAGTTTGGTCTCACAACGAGAAAGAAAACAAAATAAGACTAAAACAAACAAAACAAAACAAAAGTTAGACTTAGACAGACTAAAGTGGATCAGAACAGTAATTCAAGTGATTGAGTCAATAGTACTAGTAAAAATAAATAAATTAAGTATATACCAGCGAGAGCGTTATTACAATTCTATACACTTACACTTTTCACTAGAGCAAATTTTCTCCCATTCTCCCATCCCATTTTACTGCACTGTATCTTTCAAGAAACTTAAATTCAATTATTTTTCTTCATTCAGCTTTCAATGGAAATATTTCATCCAACAGAATAATTGTATTTATCATCTGGGGACTGTTTTCATCCAGTCATTTTTTTTTTCTGACATACTAATATGACTTTTTTAACATCATTCTAACGACATACTATACTGTAACATTTGACATAATTTTTATTTACCTACTATATTATGAGACTTTATGTCATTTCAACGACTTACTATGACCACTATGACTTTAATTGTGTACCATACTTTGACCTTCTTTATGTCATATTTCACAACATATACATATACATACACAACATATACATATATATATATATTTTATAACATACTATGACTTAGTTATGACATTACTTGCTGGCTGTAGCTTATGCAACCATCAATAGTGCCATCTCACTCTCCTAAATAAGCAAATAAGTGTATTTACTAAAACTGTTTCTTCAGGGTTCGGGATGGTCTCAGTGTCAAAGGGTCAAAGACATTTGTCTACACCATCCTTGCTTTCAAAGTTACATTCATCCTTTCTATTCACTTTACCTTCTTTGGCACAGATTACACTTAAAAATCCTTAAAAAAGTTCTCTTGTGCTACTTCAATAGGTGTACAGGACGTGTCACTTACACCTCGTGGGACCGGATGAATGAACTGAACTTTGGCCACAGATCGTGAGCTAACTTCTAAAACAGATATAAAGACGTTCGAGAAACGTATTGAAATTCATCACTGTCCTTCCATTCCTGCTGTTCTGAAATGAAGGAGAACCATTCAATTATGAACCACTCACAGTGAAATCTCTGTTGTATAACACGCGTCAGGGCAAGATTAAATTCTTGAGGGGATGTAAAATCATTTTAGTAATAGAATATGGATTATAAAGACAGATTACATATATTATGTATACCTTGTGTAATCATGAGGTAATTTCCACTACCTTACAGGCATCATTGCAGTGTTTAATTGTGACACATTAAGAGGTTTACAGATGGAGCTATACAATGCAGGTGTCAAATGTGATAATAAACATTATCGGATTTACACATCATTGCATTACCAAGTACAGCAGGTGCAAACCCATCACATCCACTGGGACGTGAAATGCTGTTAATTTGGGAATCTGAAAGACTTTTCTTTGTATGTTACAGTCACAGCTGCGAATGGGCCTGAATTGAGGCTGGTAGGCGAAGTGTCTGTTGGCAGTGGAAGACAAGTGGATCAATGTGTCAAGAAGTAGTAGTATTTGTAGCACTAAAAGGACAAGCTGTGATTTTCCATGCTGAGGCTCTGTGTCAGATAGTTACAGTAGAAATACACATCTTAAATGTAGCTACAATAATGGAGAACAGGTAAGGTTTTACCACTACTCAGTCGTAATTCCTCTAATCCTGAGCAATCTTGGGTGATCAGAGGTGTCGATGCAGCTTGAGTGACCCTCAGTCAGTCAATTTTTTCCAAGGCTGCAAGTCAGCAAAGGCCGCCAAAGTGCCAGCTGGTTGGCATACTGTTTGTGCCAAATTGCTGTTTGGCAACAGTTGGTGATGTCTTTGTCAAACGGAAACAGCATCTTGGGATCTTTTACAGAGCTTTTAAACCCTCAAAAGGTCATTGAAGGCCACAAGAGTTAGATGTACACTCAAATACATGAAAAATAAACCCAGGTGCAGCGCCTGAATGGGTGGAAAGGTGGACAAACAAACAAACACCTCTGCCAAGAGCAAAAAGGCTATAATATACGGATAGGTCAGTAAACGTCTCTGCTTGGTGCCTTACTTCGGATCAGTGACCGCTAAAATTCCTTTAAAAGTCTGAGTGAAGCAAAATCAGTCATTTCTTTCTTAACACATTACACATGTTAGAAAATACTTGTTGAAAACATGTGAAAAGACTGCAGTTCAATCAGGAGAGAAAGAAGAATAGAATATGACCGTACAGATTAACAGATGATTTGTGCTGATCTTACGCTTGGACACCAGAGGGAGATATTTTGTGATTGAGGGACATGTGAGCAGCAGCAGGATAAATCCCCCCCATGGAGTCCAGACACTGGTGGTGGTGGTGGTGGTGGTGGCTGCTGACTCTGAGGCTGATGACTGCTGAGGCGGATGAGGCTGATGAATCCCTTAAGACTAGGTGGTGCAAGAAAGACCTGTGGCAGAGAAAGAACCGTATTCAAAATAAGGAGCAGTAAGATGATAGGCTGATAGAGAAGGTGTTTTGCTGTGATAATGGTTGATTGTGAATCTGCTGATGAATCAAGTGACCTACCCAGAGGATGACACCTACAGATGGTGAGCGTGCATGTATGCAAGGCAGGGTGGGAAAGAAATGTTGCAGCCTAAGAATGAAATGTATTGTCTTCCTGACTGAACTTTCACAAGAGCTTCATGTCTGAATTGTAGAGTTAGACCGTCAAAATGTTGTTCACCGTTTCTGCATCCAAGATTTTTTTGTTGGGGTCATGTATATTACTATGCTACCTGGTAAGCTGCTAAGGAGAGTCTTTAGCTGTGCGGCAGCTCGTTCTTCAGCTCTGAGGGAATGTGTGCTTTGCACTACTGGGTTAGCTCCTAGCAAGATTTTTTTGCCTTGCAGCAGCCTGGCAGTGGCTCGATCTTCAGTTCAGCTCCTTCAGCAAACACGCCCCCCGCCTCTCAGAGGAGAGAATACTGCTCTTTTTTCATGATTTTGAAACCTAATTTTAAGTACCTGGACATTTCAATCATTCTGTGGTGTGACAAACTCATTACACATATTAATTTTTGCTTTACCTGTACTTTAAAGCAGCTACGAGGAACTTTAATTTTGTGTGATTTTGGCGGCCCCTGTGGACAAAAGCCGTACTGTTTACATGAGCACCACTGCCTCATAAAAATCTCGATCTGGCTAGATTTTATTTTGGCTGCGAGTAAAGAAAAGATGCAACTTATTTTCAAAACTATTTTACAGATGTTTGCAGGAGGCATAGTAAAGAGGGAATGTATCTATTTGTGGCTATATAAGATTAATAACTGTAATATGACAATGTCAACTTTGTTCATACACCTTGCTGATTTGTGTTTTTGCCCGTGCTCTGTCACCTTCATTTTTAATTTAATTTAATTTAATTTAATTTTTGTTCTTTAGACAATTATTTTATTTTTTCTCTTGGCTGATTCTGCCCCAGTCTCAGCCATTACCAAAAAATATAACGTCAAAAATAAAATTCTCTAAAGAAAAATCTCCTCTTGCCTCTTTGAACTGTCTAACTTACAACTAATTGCCAAACTTTGTACAAAAGTAAACATAGGCTCTTCCAGTCTGCGTGCCATAAATCACTTCATCTGATTTTGCAGGGAATTGGACCACGGACAGGCATTAAAAATAACTTTAAAGAACACAGAACTAAAACGCCAATCTTCTCACTGGTGGTCTTGTTTGTTTCCACAGGTCATAGAGAGGCATCATTATTAAATTAAAACTGTTTCATAACCAGTTAAAAACTCCTTCTGCTGCTTTAGCTGCTAAAATTAGTCTGGAATTGGTGGCTTCATGATTTCACACAATGAGAAGATCATTTTCTGGTCAGCATGATATCCGTGTCAATCATCTCTTTTTGTGAAGTGAGAAATGTGGATTTTTGTGCTCAAGCCAAGACAGCTTCGCCAGAAATAATACACTGGTGCAGATCATGATGTCAGAGTGTGTGTGTGTGTGCGTGTGTGTGTGTGTGCATATTTTAAGACAGAGTGAATGTGAGCTACAAATATCATTAAGATAAAATTGGTGCTAATGTAATTAGTTTGTTAGTTGATGAGCTAATAGAAAATGTTTATGCTTATTTTGGTAATGGATTTCTGTATCTATTTATTTTCATTTTGTTGATCAGTCCAAGTAAGAAACCTTACATTACTTTGGTTAATGCATCAGTATTCCACTAATATAATACTGTAGTATAACTCTTAAAGGGGCCATCCTACTAAATATGTACTTTTACTTTGGTGCTTGATTATATTTTGATGATCTGGTGATTTTTTGTACCTTTATTTGAGTACATTTTTGACAGCAGAACTAGAAATGCTAATGGAATAATATATCAATTATTACTAGTTTTATGTAATTGAAATTCTTCTTGCTCCACTGATGATTAATCAGTCAGCTAACTGAGAACACAGTCAGCAAATCAATAGAAAATTATGGATAATTGCAGCTGCACAGCGTTTATAATGAAGACTGACAACTCCTAAAGTGTCACATATTAACTCGCAACTTATCAATATGCACAATGCACGACACATTTCAGAATCAACATAGAATAAAATTGTCTGATCTTCTTGAAAGGTACAAATTTCTTTTACATTTCTGCAATGTGTTATATATTATTAGATATATATTATTATAAGTAAGATGAAGAAAGTATCAGATCCTTTAATCAAGTAACAGCATACTGCAAAACCTGTTACAAGTCAGTGTTTCTCTGATGCTGTTTGGCTCATAGCAGACAGGCCGCGAGCCCAGCACCTGCTAATGTGTCGCCTAACGTCTTTTTTTTCTGATTACTTAGGATACAGACATTCAGGAGGTTTTTACAGTGAGATGAATTCTCCACAGAGGTCTCTTCATCTCCAAAACAAACAGACCCAGTGATTTAAACTAGTCAAAACACTGAATGAAGCAGTGTTTTTCAGATGCTGCTCATTGCAGAGGGGCTGTTAACTTAATCTGGTCTCACTCTGAAGTTGGTGACAACCACTAATGAAAAAAGGCATCCTTTCACATCGACATGATACGTGGCCGGTCACCATTATTGTTTAATGGTGCCTGGCGGAGTCAGGAGGAAATGCATACGGTCAACAATGAAAGTTAAGGGGGTGGAAAGTTTGAGTATGTGTTGGTTGGTGTATTAGAGACTTTCATCGGCCGAGCTGCTAACTTTCGGTGCAGCCCTTCACTAATGATTATGTTGGGATTGTGATGCTCAAAATATGTACCCTCTAGATAATTCTATGCGAAAAGTCTTTTTAGGCCATGTATTGTCACAAGACAGTTTAGCCATTACCTCAGATTGGCTTCAAAGCCTGGTGCTGTTCCTGAGGGCTTGGAGTCATCCCTGTACAATGTCTGTGCAAAATTTCATGGCAATCCATCCAATAATTTTTGAAATATTTCAGTCAACACCAAAGTGGTGGACCACTAGCATTGCCAAAATGGTCATATCATGACGTGGAAAGTCCATGACCAAATGTCGATATGTGACAAGGTTGGAGTGAGAATGTGTTGGTTGGATCTATAGTGCAGGTGCACTAGAGACTTTCGTCAGCCAAGCGGCTAACTTTTGGTACAGCCTTTCGCTAATGATTATGTTGGGATTGTGACGCTCAAAAATGTATAAGTCTATGGGAAAAAGTATTTTTGGGCCAAGTGTCCATGACCAAATTCCAAACGTGACGAGGTCGGAGTGAGAAGCAAAAACGTGAATGGCCTCATCTGGAACTATTGTTTGGTTTGTCCATTCTGGGCTACTGTAGAAACATGGCAATGCAACATGGGGATCTCTGTACACGAGGACTGGCTAAACAGCTCATTTACGGAAACAAAATCACGACAATTCTTATTTCAGGTGATTACACTACGGAAGTGTATTGCTGCCACACCAGGAAAAAAATAATGGGTCAGTATTACGTTAAGTTTTTCACATTACAATATATTTTTATGTTATAATGTGAAACCTTTCAAGTTAAAACATGAAAATTTATATTGTAAAAATGTGGAAAGTTTCACGTTATAATGTGATAATTTATATTCTAAGAGTGTTAAACATTAGGACATTAAAAGTTCCACATTATAATGCAGTATTTGGTCTCGGGAGGAGGTGCACTCATACTCTGGTTGTAAAATGGCACTTGTCTACTTACAATGAACAGGCATCATGGCCCAAAACACAGATAACATGAAACTATATTGTTATAACGTGACACTTTTCATGTTCTTACAATATAAATTTTCACGTTTTTACAATATGCTATCACGTTTTAACATGAAACTATATTGTTATAATGTGAAAAACTTCTCATTAGAACAATAAACTTTTCACATTATAACGTAGCCTAATACTGATCCATTATTTTTTTTCCTGATGTGGCACCAATTCGCCTCCATAATTACACACCAAAGAAAACGTACTGGTTATTTTAAATGTAATTTCTGCCAGTATTTCGCTCTAAATCCTAACATCCCATATTAACTTAGTTGCTCTTTTTTTCCAAGTGTTCACACATCTGTATATGGTTATACTACTTTATTTTACAATTTATTCATGTTTTATTTTATTCATTATTTCTATTTTATTGATTATTTAAATTTTGTTTGTTTGTTTAGTGGTTCTTGTTCTCTGTAAAGCGTCTTTGATTATATAAAACCAATGTATTATTAGTATAATTATTATTATAATTATTATTGTTGTTATTATTATAATTGTTATTCTTAATAATAATAATAATAATAACTTAATAATAACTCAGTTTTAAGTGATTTAGAGTTGTTGTTGTTGTTGTTGTTTTTGTTGTTGTTGTTTGTCTGTTCAACATCACCCCTCTCCTCTTCCTCTTCCTCCCTCTCCTCCTCTTCCTCCCCCACCAGCCCGCACGTGCTGCGTGCTCGCCCCTGAGCCTTTCATCCCGTGTGTTTCGCCATTGGTCTGGGATGATGTCATCCACAGTGGAGACAATAGAGCCCACCTCCCCGTCAGTGTCTCCTCACACACGCATCGCAGCTCAGAGTGACACACGCTCAGACGTGACGCCAGCTGAGTTAGCCAAGCACTCCCGATGACATTTATTTATTTATCTATTCATCTAGAGTCCGGCAGAGCTGTGTGCATCTTCTCCTCTAGCCTGGTCTCTTCTGTTTTTTATCCATTTTTCTTTTTCTTTGTAAATACATGAGCAAACGAGCAGGCAGGGAAGGTGTTACACATCTGGATCATACCAACGCAGCGGGTCGTGCTACTCGGGCCACTACAGACATGAGGATGCCTCACACCGCTGCGCATAAATGATGAACACACTACGGGACTGCCACGCTTGATGTAAGTGATGTTTCTTTTTAGTAGCGTTACTTATCGCGGCGGTCGGTCCGGTCGGCCTGCAGCCTGTGTGAGACCCCCATCATCATCATCATCAGCAGCAGCAGCAGCAGGCTGTGCTCAGTGCAGCGGCTGTCACAGCACTACGTGTTGGTCAGGTTTAGCTTTACAGCACAGAAATAAAAACGCTTCCACTATGCCTGCATGCTTCATGTAATTTAATCCACTAATTAAAAGCATGCAATGCGTCCTCGTGGTGCTCACCGCTGCTCGGAGGGGGTCAGCAGTTATGATTGTTTGCCATAATAAGCGTGTATTATTCATGGGGATAAATAACTGCAGCCATGTGAAAGAGCCAAGTGTGCCACAACAAATGATACACATCCACACATGATCAGAGTGCGTACAGGTGAAGGCAGAGGCCTGCTGGCCTGGGCCCTGTCGCCCACATCAGCTTTATTTGCCATCATGGTAAAGGTTCAAAGAATGTGCAGCGATTAAAAAACACAGAGGAAATTAGGCAGCGCGCCATCTAGCGACCGCACAGACAGGAACTAATAGATTTTCCATTACTGGTCTGCAGAACAGCCCCATAAACAACAATGCAGAGGAGGAATGTAAATATTAATAGCTGGGTTTATTTCTGCTTGCGGTGGGGCTGATGGGAGGCTACAAAGAGCTGAGGAGAGGCAGAGCAGAGCACGTGAGCTCATTATTTTTAAATAGCATCAGCAAGCGATTTATTGACATCATAGCCAAGCCTCTAGTCTCTGTCAACACTTGTGCAAGGAGACAAAAGGAAGTGCAGAGACGAAGGAGTGGACGCACATGTGTAAATGACTGATAGGAGCAGTTTGGATCAAACATGCAGTGTATTTATGGTTCAAGCTGACAAATAATTATGTCTCAAAAAGTAGTATTAACTGTGGTGACACTATGGTGAGTGTGAGACAGGCAGCAGAGGCACTAACTTCACAAGCAAGACACATACACAGAAGAATCACTGCGGTGCATTTGCAGGGAGACATTTGTGTTAGGCCGAGCAGTGTATTTCTGATGCTAATATGGATCTGTAATGTGATATGCTCACTTGTAGTATAATGTAGACTAATCAGCCAACTCAGCAGCTCACAGTTTGAAGCTGCTTTTAGTTCAGAGTTTGGATTTCTGGCCTAAACTATAGAGTTCAGTTTAATTTCAAAAATGTATGTACAAAGCCCAATATCACAATCACAATTTGTGCCAGAGGGCTTTATAACACACAACATCCCTCTATCATTGGGCCCTGAGCAGCTGAGGAGGGATCCTTCTCCCAGGACGGACAGACGTGCAATAGATGTCGCGAGCTGACCAAATGCTCACATCAATCCCCTGTATAAAACCATGGGCAGCCATTTCCGGCGATGGTGCAGTGTTTCAGTGGAGCAATAATTAAATTGACTCTGAATCTCTCAGGAAAGATACAGTGTATAATCAGATCTACAGTCTACATGACTGCAAGGGTCAAATTTAAAGATTGACTAAACTGACGAACTCAACTGCTCTTTGTCTTGTAGTTCAATGCAGCAGCAAAGGGACTGCTCAGATTACAAGATATGAAGTATTTTTTAGAAGTATGAAGCTATTGACATTACTTTGAGATGACTATCAAGAGAGGTCAAGATCAGTGCCAAAGATTTGACCAAAATGATTTTGTGGAGTGGCTCAATGAATAGAATTGTCTAAGCCCTGGTCTTCTCTGTGAGGAGTTTACACGTGTTTGTTCAGTTATTTGTTAGGATCCCCAACAGCTGGGCCCTAAAGCACCGCTAATCTTCCTGGGGTCCACCTTTAAAAAAATACATTGTATATTACAGTCCGAAAAAATCAACACATTTAAAAACACACAAAAGTTAAAGTCAGACCATGAATACAATATGTGATATTTCAGTGGTTCCCAACTGGGGGGGTGGGGTTCAAAAGTGGGTCGCGGGTCCGTTCTGCAAGTGACTCACAAATGTGTCACGTTTGTAAAAAACACACTTTATTTTTAAGTACAGTGAATTTCTAGCACAGAGCTGTGTTTCTGAAGTGCTGTTTCCTGCTGTAAAGTAAGTGACTAACATACAGCCACTTGACAAAGACAGCAAATTAGCGCAACGACACGGCCAAATGCAAGTATGACGCTGAATATATCAGACTGTGTGGACCTTGAACCAATTACTAAGAAGAAATCCTGACCCCATTGCTGAACCAGTTGGGAACCACTGTGATATATGCTATGTATATATATGAAAAAAATAATCCTTCCCAGTGTAGTTTTATTTGCTTTCTAAACATTGTATTCTGTGTTACTTTGGTCAGTCACAGTGAAGAACTCCATACTTTCATTGCTTTATACTGTGTGTTTGAAGAAATTAGTGTTTGCCTTAGAGAGTGAAAACCGATCTTCTGTTGCCTGTCTGGTGGTGGTGTGTATGTGTATAATGCTTCTAAATTGTGTTTTAATTGACTGAACTGATATGATAAAGTTTTAGATTGAGAGACTTTCCATGTTGAAAGTAGAAGCGCAGCACCCATCCCGTCTTCAGCTGTTAGACAGTTAAGATGGAGGTGCGTGCTACTGACGTTTAGATTTTTATTTTACTATGGTGTAAGATGAAAAAGTAGGAAGTCTCAACACAGAAACATTAAAATGTTTGGCATTTTTAATCATCTATTATCAAAATATTTGCTGATTAATTTTCCAACTAACTGTGTCAGCTCTAGTTTGCATGTTTTACACTTTATTCTCAGTGCTCCAGTTTAATCGCACAGTCTGCAGACTAGAAACGCTGAACTTTTTACAGATGTGACTGTTTGTTTATGTGGTATCCATGTACGGTTACCTGTATTTTACCCAGTGTGTGCTGGGATAGTCTTTGGTGCCTCTGAATAGGAATGGACAGGTAGACAGTGGATGAATTATTTGCAGACTGTGCGAGAGTCGTTAGGTTCTGTGGTACTTGAAATTAAAACGATCCTTTTAGCCTTAAAATCACTCCCACCATTAATCATGGTAATTGGATACCTCACCCACAAAATAACCATTTGTATATCAGTTACTCACAGAGTCTTACGTTGAACTCACAAAGTAAACTTTTTTTTTTGTTGTATGTCTTAACAGTGAACAAATAATCCAAAATGGTGAACAATCTTTGATGAGTCTGTGTTTAACAGCAACAAAACTTCATCAATCTGCTCACAAACTTTCACACAACTCATGAAGTGAATCCACGTCTCATGTATCCATTCGTATGCTCAGTACTTCCCAAACGCATGCATTTTTATTAAATGGACATAGACACAGATATTTTTGTAAACTAGGTCTTTCCATCCAATGTCCTTTAAAAACAATTCCCATGGACACACATTGTCATGAAGTGCTGTCAAGATCGTGCCAAACTGACATGTGCTGATATAACTCTAACTAAAGCCACGCAAAGAAGGATACGATGTTGGCGAGTCAGCAGCCTGAAAAAAAGCTATTACTAGACGAATACCTGGAGCAGTGACCTCCGTAGCACATTCTGACACCTCTGTACCTCAATATAGTGAAGAGGATCTGTACATTTGTGTGTCAACGTGTAAAAAGTCCTGTTAGTGAGGTTAGAGGCAGCACTATTTTGGCCATGTCCGCCATTGCACAAAATGTTGCCTCACTTGCAACGCCTTGCAACGGAGATACAATACGATACGATACGATACGATATGTCGTGATACAGCACGATACTATACAATACAATACGATAAGATACAATACTACTACATTACACCGAAATTAATTTTGCATGCTCCACTCTGTGTGTAAAAAGTCTTATTAGTGAGGTTAGAGCTGCCATTCTTTTGGCCATGTCTGCCATTGCACGAAATGTTGCCTCACTTGCAATGCCTCACAAAGGAGATACGATATGATGTGATAAAATACGATGCAATACTACTATATTACACTGAAATTCATTTTGCGTGCTCCACTGTGTGTGCAAAAAGTCTTATTAGTGAGGTTAGAGCTGTCATTCTTTTGGCTATGTCTACCATTGCACAAAATGTTGCCTCACTTGCAACGCCACACATAGGAGATACGATACGATACAATACGTTAAGATATTACTTTGTTACACCCAAATCCGTTTTGCCTCCTCAGACAACTCCACTTAAGAAGTACACACATAAATTAGACATATAATTACACACACGGCACATAAAAGCTCACCAAACAGTCATGACCATGAACACATCACATAATATCCTCAGATTCAGATGCTAATGGACTCACTCTGAAGTCACAAGCCGAAAAACCTGTTTTCCTCTTCTGCACAGCAACTCTTAAAACTGAGTTTCTGAAACTCTTCACCCTGCATGGATTTTCACAAAAGGTTCATTGTTAGTGACCTAAAATGTCGTTTGTGTGAAGACAAAAGGCCAAAAATGAGCCATGTTTGTGTGGACCGGGCTTTAAAGTGTAAGGTTTTAGTGAAAATGCATGTATGGGAAATACTAAGCATATGACTAAATAAATGAGACTTGGATGATACTGCACAAGTTGAGTTTGTGAACAGATGAAACACAAAATTTTCTTCACAAATTCATTGTAACATGGAGTGAGTAATTGATGTACAAATGGTCACTTTGTGAGTGAAGTTTCCTTTAAGCATCCCTGCTTCTAAATGATGATGCTGTTACAGCCTCAGGGTGTCCTGTGTTGTTGTTTTCTTGCACACTCATTCTACCTCAGAGGTTTTCTTCAAGGATATGAAAATATGAAGATGGTCTGGCATAAATTCCAGAGGGAGAACAGAAACAGACTGTTGTTACCACACTGCATCTCACAGATGTTGCTGTTGTTGATTTCTCTTTTTGTTTTTTGTTCAAGCTGAGCAACCTTCTGTCAAATAGAAAAGTGTCAGATTGTTTCTGGTGTTATTTTTCTGAGGGGAGAGGCCTGCAGGAGACAATATAGTTTGGGGACCCTCGCTTGCTCGATACAACAAGTTCCTGGATTCTTACAAAGCAGCCGCTCCTTCACTGGTTCAGATCAAAATACACTCTGAAACAAACATCGATCAAATGCTGCCACAGAGCACACAGTGGCTCTCAGTGTGTAATTTTAGACCACGTTTGTTCGAGTGTTGTCTCCACGAATTAATCTGTTTTCATGCCTGTCTGTCTTTTTTGACTGTTTGTTTGCAAAGATCCAGCATGTCAGAAAACCGCAGTTGGGAGGACATTTGGTTGACAGAAATGTTTTGGCACAAGCATCACTTAATATTTTGGTGGCGCTCAGATCTGGGCTTTCCAACATCAACTGATTAAAATTTCATTGCAGCCACGACTGTTCCTTTGAAAGAGATAATTCTCCAAAGATTTTAAAATATATTCAGAGCACATTACTGTTCCTCTTCTTATCGTTATGTGACAGAGAGCTCAAATCCCAACCAACCACAAAACCTTTCTCCAAGCTGCTTTTGTCACTTTCTATTCTTAGTATTCTATTTTAGGATTTAGTCTTATAAAATTGAACAGAGGTCTTATTTTTCAACATTATAATGTGCCGTGGCATTGTGCATGCTCCTCTTTTAAATCATTGTGCTGTTAGAGGTGCCGTCTGCAGCTGATTAGCATCAGTTTGCTCCTTGATTCAAATATTTGATTGGTCTAAATTGGGGCATGTGCAGGAAATCTGGGCCAACATGAGCAAAATATTGCTCTGCAGCCAAAGTGTCACCAAACCCACTTTATCTCCTATAAAATAATGAAAAGAAAATAACTGCTGAGCCTTGGATGTGTGGGGATTATGTCCTAAAAGTCAGGTGTCAGTCTTAGTGTTGAATCAGTTTGACTGAACAGTGAAAGGAGAGAAGAGATGGCTCAATGTTCCCTATCATGCTGCCCTCTGATTGGCCAGTGTGTGCAGTTGCTTCCATCACTTTCTGTCCGCTGACTGTGGAGATTGGGTGATGTAATTATTTTGACTTCCCCTCAGTAGCCTGTAGCGGTGTGAGCTCCGATGAGACAGTAAAACGAGCAGATTACACCGAGAAAAAATTAGTAATGCGCAGACACAGATTAGCAGTAAACATAAAGATGTATTCCTTAAGGATTAATGCAGTGTTGTGAAGTGGAGTGTGCGGTATTTAAGACATGAAGTGAAATGTAAGAATGTTTACGCATCAACACAAGGCTCATCCTCGTGTGTCATTATTGTAGCGTTATCATGGCGTTGTTGATAAAACACTTGTTCGGGCGTCTGAGTCACAATCAAGTCATCACATGCAGCCGGAATTCAAGTTGCAAGTCATTTCCCTTTGTCTCCAGTAAATCTTACATCATTAGATGTGTGACTTAAGCCTGATTACAGTGTGAGTCATTATGAGTTCTCAGTTGGGACCCAGATTTGTCCGTTTTGTTCTCTAACTTCATTTGGTCCTTTTTTTCTTACTGCTGTCCCACTTCACTTGGTCGGGCAATTTAACATTAATTTCATTTTGTTTGTTTGTGACACCATCCTTGAGACGATTCTTAAAGGAGCTGTATGTGACATCCAGAGCTTTTATATAGCAGCAAACAACTACTTGCTATTTAAAGACACAGCAAAGTAATGGCGTCCTGAGCTATAAAAAGAATCGATGTAGCCAATGTGAATCACCCATCAGTTTATCGACTCACGTTTTAAAGCCTCGAGTTTTGCATTTCTGATGTCACTGTCTTGGTTTTTCCGGATCCCGAAGTGACCACATTTGGATGCGAGGTTGAAGCTATGGAGGAGCGTGATGTGGATCTGACTCATAATTAATTAAATGTAAACAGGAGGCTTATATAGAAACCTCCAAACAGTTGTCATGAACAGGGAAATTCGCTACGACAGGGCTTGGTGCCATTTAAAAAATTACAATACCAGTACCCTTAAAGTGATACTGTTACCCATAGAGGACTTCATTTGATACCCATAATGTGAATAGAGTGGAGTATAATATATCCATATCATCAAACACGCTGAACTCGCCGGAGTTGGCACACTGAACACCGTGCTTGACTTTACCACACCAGAGATATTATAGGTTGTAGCTGCTGCAGGAGTGTGAGCTGCCTGCTGGGTACAGAGAGTCCACCTACATGCACAATGGCAGAGCAATATGTTAGCATCACACGCCTAATGTTAATGGTGATTATTAGGTTTAATGACAGAGTCAAGTTGTTTCCGTATCGCTATGAGTTTGTTGGAAACATTTAACAGCTCAGTGATGGACGTTAGCCACTGCTGCTGTGTTAGCTTGTGCTAACCGGGCAGACACTGAACTGACCGTTTGCTGTGATGACAGCAGCTCCAGAGACGGCAGCAACAAAAAGTTTGCTGTAAAGGGCCCCCAGTGCAGAAGGCATTTTAACATGGATGCCTATGAGGAGCCAGCCTCAAGTGACCATTCAAGGAACTGCAGTTTTTGGCACTTCTGCATTGGCTTTATTTTTCAGACCACGAGGTTTCCGCTTAATTGTTACCCTTTGTCTGTTGTTATGGTAGATGGTTTGGCAGCGCGTACATGTTACTGCATGTGTGTATCCCACTGCCTAGCTAATTGCCACCAACTGCACTGCACTCATACAGCAGTTACAGCTGATATCAGGATGGCGTCATTGTGGAAGCGTAACACCCCCCCTCCGGTTTTCCCCCAGGTTAACAATGTTAGCTCTCAGCACTGTTGCTCATGTTAGCACTGTTAGATGCTAGCTGCTAGCTCAGACACCTCCATGTTGAGAGCCATGTGAAGGCAATACGGGCTCATACTCTGAATCATAGATAGATATGCTCTGAATGTCACGTACAACTCCTTTAATAATTATAAAAATTATAAAAACAACTGACATGGAAACATAAAATACACATTTCAGATCATGTGTACTATGTGGCCACATTTATTTGAAGGCTGTATTATGTTTATAACTGATCAAATATTTAATCAAATAGTACTTTTCATACAAACATGCAGCTCAAAGTGCTTCACATAGCAAAATTTACAGAACAGAAAAATAGTAAATAATAAAATAAAAGGAAAACAAAAACAAAAAATAAAAAAAAATTGCCTTAACAAAAAAAAAAAAAATCAATTAATAAAAGTCAATAGAGTAAATTAAAACAAAACAAACACCAGGGACAAAATGAGTGTAAAAAAACTAAATTAAAATTTCACTCGCTTCTTTCAGGAACACCTGACCTTCACACATTAACATGCTTTCACACTCTTGCTGCTGGTAATTGAATGGTTCGTGTTATGGAAGTTTGGGGTGAAATAGCACATTCAGATGCAATTTCTGCTCAGTTTGGCGAGCAGCCATCTGCACAGGGTGCTTTAGTTGTCATTATCATTCATATCATATTTGTGATGGGCAGGAGGCCCTTCCCTCTCTGCCGACTTTCCCCCACTACAACTCATTCTGCCACAGTAACAATTAACATTTCCACCCCGGCGGATGTTGAAAGTGAGACTCTACATGCTGCTGTGACACCAGTGTCAAAGCTCACTGCAACACTGTGCAGAGTATTTGTATTTAATAGAAGTAGATTTTAACCTCATTTGTGAATTTGGAACCAAATTAAATGCTGCCCACAAAACTTCATTGGTGATGAGGCAAATTGATTTCCAGTGTTCAGCAATTAATCAGAGAGTCTGTTTTTCTGATGTTTGGCTTGTTGGATTTTGATGCCAAAACATGCTTGAATGTTTAAATCCTGATTAGCCTGATCATTTTGTGCTTCTCTGCTGATTTGTGAATTAGCTCGTTATCTGATATCAGCGCCTGTGCAGGCCAATCAAAGTCTTTTCATTCGTGAGACCAATATTTGCTGATAGCTTACAGCTCTTTTACTCCGCTCATAACATGTAAAATCATGTCTAATTCTGTATCATATGTGTAAATCTGATGGTGCACATTCATTAAGATTAAGAATACTACCACTACATGAAAACACAAAGGGACCAACTCCCATTTGTTTTCCTTTTAGTTTGTCATCAATCAAGTTGTCAGGTTGAATTATTGAGTAGAAACTGTCTTACACAGGTTACTCTTAATCAGCAGGGGAAAACAGACAGCCTGGCTCTGCCCAAAGGTAAAATAAAAAAATCTGAGCACCTCTAAAACTGATTTAACACAGAGACTGACCTCCAAAGCTCATCATTAAGGTTATACCTCACAAGAATTGTTAGCGACTGTTGACAGTATTGCCATCGAAAGAGATAGTGAAAGCCAACACCAGCTTTGTCTGCTTAGTGCTTCCCCTCACTATATTTTTTGGCACTGTGTCCGTGATTTCCAAAGCCTCCTCTTAAGATGTGTGCTGCTTACACTCTGGCATCTGGTTGCTACCTTTTTATAAAGTCATGACCTCACCTGAGCATGGATGGGTTACTGATCAGGCCTATCCGGCTCAGGCCCAGGGGCCAAAAGTTTCACAACCTCTGCTGGCATTCAGCTGCAAAATATCACTCGAGTTAACATGTAACACCCAGGAAGAGACTCAAAATAACCACAAGAAGATGCAAAGAAATGCTAAGAGAAACAAAAAGATTTGTCGTGACTGCAAAGACACGCAAAAATGCAACAACATAAGTGGCGAAATCACCATGAAGTCTGTGTTTCTTGGTCCTATGTGGGAGAGGTAGCGGGGCCTTTTGCACATCTGTGCCCAGGGGCCCATTGTCTCAAATCTGCCTATGCACCTGTACACTGTGCTGAGGAATGCCCCTGTCACAGCAAAATAATACGATACGATACGATACTACTATATTACACTGAAATTCATTTTGCATGCTCCACTCTGTGTGTAAAAAGTCTTATTAGTGAGGTTGGAGCTGCCATTCTTTTGGCCGTGTCTGCCATTGCAAAAAATGTTGCCTCACTTGCAATGCCTCACCAAGTAGATACGATACGATACGATACGATACGATCCATGTATTGCAAATATGAAATACAATATATTGCAAATTTAAATCTAAATATAAACTAAATAATAATAAATAAATACACTGCCACACACTGCTGGTGGGTCATATGTAAGCTATGAGTGCTGACGAGGACCAGAGGGCGGGAGCACATTACACCAGTTTTAAAATTGCTGCATTGGCTCCCCGTGCGCTTCAGGATCGATTTTAAGGTTCTTTTATTAGTTTTTAAATGTCTTAATGGTCTTGGGCCTTCTTATTTATCTGACCTGCTTTTACCATATCAACCCTCGCGGACCTTGAGGTCCTCCGGCACCGGCCTTTTAACCATACCACAAGTTAGGACTAAAACACACGGGGAGGTAGCATTTAATTATTATGGCCCCCGATTGTGGAACAGCCTGCCGGAGAACCTCAGAGCTACAGAGACTGTTGATGTTTTTAAAAAGAGGCTCAAGACTCATCTTTTTAATCAGGCTTTTTAACTGATCTCTTTATTTATCTATTTTAAATTTCTCTTATAACCGATTTATCCATCCATTATCTATTTTTTATTTATTTTTTATATTCTTACCCTTCCTCTTTTTACGTTCTTATCTCATTTAACCTTTATCTTTTGTTATTTTAGTTAGCCTATAGGTTTTAGTTTTGATGCATTTTATGTCTCTGTTTTAGAGCATTCTTACCTAGCTACTAACTCAATTTTATGAGCTAAATAGCTTTTTGTTGGGTGGGAGGGTTGAGTTTTCTCTTTTCTTTTTGTTTTCTGTTTGGATCTTTGTTGTTTTTAACCTCTATGAGGCACTTTGTGTTACTGTTGTATGAAAAGTGCCATATAAATAAAGGTGATTTGATTGATTCGATTTGATTTGATATGTGAAAAATCCTGCACAGTATATCTTAAACATGTTATTTGTTCAATCTATACAAAAGCCAGAGTATCAAAACGGCAAGCTGTGTTTTTAGAGCATTGTTTTAACATTGTGCAATTGCATTATTTAGCCCGTCTAGTTATGTAATAATCAACAAAATCTATTCATTTTGTCATTAATTCAAGTGTTATTGGTTTTGGTACGATTCCACAACTGTTTTTGCTGCTTAAGGAAGACGAGGTGACAGTGGCTAGAGGCCAACGACACCTGAGACAGTAACATTCCTATATTGGCTTATGTGCTGTCAGTAATCCTTGTCAGGTTGCTGACAGCACAAATCCATCAGCACACTTTTTTTTTTACACCTTGACATGCAGGTCTTCTTTGCAGGAACCTGTTCATTGATTTCCAGTCACATCAGCAGCCTCACAGCAAACCTACTGAGACTGTTTGTGGATGTAGAATCTCCTTTAGGCAGAATGTACCTAAGTGTACTTACTCAAATACATTAACACATACTTGAGGTACTTGTACCTCACTTGAGTATTTAATTTTATACTTCCACTCCACAAATTCACAGAGATAAATATTGTTCTTACAGCTTTGGGCTATTTAATTTTCAGAGGACAGTTTTCCACCCCCCTCCTGTCCAGGGAAAACCATGCATCTTCAGATGTGTTGATGTTGAATGTTTGTGATAAACTGAAAGATGAAGTGCTCCTTTATGTGTTTAAAAATTCTGTAAGTTCTTAAGCTAAATCAACTCTTAAGAAACCCTCCTGGATCAGCTGAAAAATGCATCATCACAAAGCTGTTTTTCTGACACCATAAAAAGTTAGTGATCCGTAGTTCTCACAAGAAAGTGACACTAGATTGATGATCTAATAGAGTAAGATGCAGTGCTGTAGATTAAACTACGCAACAGTGTATAAAGGAGTGAAAATGAGCACAACCTTAAACATCTACAGCAGTAAAATGCAACATACACATCAATGCAGAGAAGGTGAAGGACGAACCCAAGGTGATATGTAAACTCATCTTCATTGGTCGACTACAAACATGACGTATCATCTGAAACATGGAAGTAGCTACATGCCCATTAGCCCACAGCGTCATTAACAGGCGGCTCGCTCAGTGTGTGACGTGCACTTGTAGATAAAATATAGGCCTATATTAATGAAGGTTCATTAGTACGCTTTTGTATTTCTCTGTAATGTAGCACAGTGTTAACAATGTTACTGATACTATTCTTTCTCACACCTTCAACTCAAACCATTGTGTTGCCCCGCCCAAAATATATCATTTCATAATTTAATTAATTTCGTAAACATGGGGCGCCTAGTCGACTAATGGCTCTAAATGACGACTACTGGTCGACGAGGAAAATTCCTAGTTGGGGGTCAGCCCTAGCATCTACTGAAGTAAAAGAGGAGAGGGAAGGTGGATGGGTCAAACAAAATCCAGACTTTAACCCAGGAGCCTGCTGGTCATGTCCCATGTGAAACCAAAAGACATAGTGTAGCATACTGCACTAGTCACCTATGTCACCTGATCTATCTTGGGTGTGTTGTAGACGGGTCCTTATCTACAGAGATTGCTATGTTGCACAGCCATGTTTCTACAGTAGCCCATAACAGACAAACCAAGCTGGCTCTATATAGGGCCACGAGCGTTTTTGCGTCAGCCTCAATAGTTAATTGCCCCTCTGCAACAAGAGCGTTGGAAAACAGATTATTTAACATGAAACTTTTTTTTTACCTGTTTAACTCACTTTATGTGTTTGTTTTAGAGAGAGCGGGACCTCTGCAGATAATTTGGCTCCCGGTAAAAACCTGAACGTCTGAATCAGAAATAAGGTGAGCGCACATTAGCTGCCAAACAGTGTTGAAGAAACACTAATTTGTAACATGAAACTGCTTTATTCAGTGTTTTTACCGGTTTTAATCACCTGGGGTCTCATTTATAAAACAATTCGTAGGATCCGTACTAAAAATGTACATACAGACAAAAGCCAAAAATGGCATGCGCCAAACGCCATCTGCGTTGCCAATTTCCTGTCTCCAGAATGTTTGTAAGCATGGGTCAAAGTTTCTCCCATCACGTCTGTTTTTATAGATCACAACTTTTGTGTGGGAAGTGGCAAACGTCTCTTTCAGGCCTCGTTTTGTACATGTGCGATGTTTATAAATGAGACCCCAGGTTGTTTTGGAGAGGAAGAGACCTCTGTGAAAAATTTGCCTTCTGGTGAAAACCTCCTTAACAATGAACACTGAAGGAATTCTAACCGGGAGAACTTTCAGCTGGTTGCAATCTGCTAGATTCCACTAAATCCCCCTGAATCTAACACACTGCTCCTTTAAGTAAAGGATGTGCCTCTGCCTGTAGGATCTGACACCAACTGTTTGACCCTCACTGCTGTTAGGTATATTACTGTGAACATCCTCGTGCCTCTCTCCTTCGTGCCCAGTTGCCCGTAGCTCTGGCTGTCCAGCTGTCAGTTTGGTTATGTGTGTATATAAAGAGCGAAGTGGACCGCCTCCTGTCATTTTGTGCCAAACACGAGCAAAAACGTGCAGATGTGGATTGTCCTCTGACAGAAACGGCCTGCTCATCAGCCTCTGGAAACAAGTGACTCTGATGACTAATTTTCCTCCAATCCACCATCTGAAGAGGCTTTTTCTTCCACTGTGATGAAAAAGAATCTTGTTCATGCAGCAGAGGAAGAGATTCTCTAACTCAAGCAATTTTACAGGCCCGTAATTGAGCTGCACATCCTCACATTATTGCCTGGTTTTTGCTCTGGTGCTGTCCACTCTGCTGCGTGGGTGTTTTGCTGTCAGGTGCCTTTTGATGAAGGAGCCGCATAAAGCCGGGGAGGAGAGGGAGAATGAGAAGACCGCCATCAATCTTGCACAGCCAGACAACCATCTGTTCCCAAAAACATCAGCCCCCTCAACAGCTTGTCCCCAAAAACACTCGCACCGCACCGCCTCTGCAGCTGGAGACGCGCTGTGCAACACTAAATCTACAATGTACCTGATTACTGTAGAGCACGGTGATGTTCTTTATAGTCTGCTCTCCACTCTAAGTCATGCACTGTCCTCCTGTCCTGTACGCTTAGATCCATCACTTCATGCACATAAACAAAGAGTGAATTCTGTTGTCCTCACAACATAAAATGATTCCAACCTTGATTTCTTTTATGAGCTATTACAGAGTTCAGAGGTGCTGAGCAAGCAAATGATATCTATTTATGATACTGCAGGTTTTGCTCAGGTGTTTGGGAAAGAGTTAAATCATCTGGAAAAACATTAGCATGTGCACCACTCTCCCCTCTCTGGCTCATGACTGTAGAGCTGTTATCTTCATTCTGCTGGTGGGGTAGCAGAGAGCCGAGGGAGGGCGTCATGATCTCCCCCGTAGGCTTATGCAGCCCTCGCTAACTGGAGCTGAGTGGCACTCCTCTTCTCCTTCTTCTTTTTTGAAAATATCTCTTTTTATCTGTGGGAGTTTGCATTCTACACTTTCATGTGCTCCAACTCTGAAGCAGCTAACGTGATTGCAAAGCTTAGCATGTGTTAGCCTTTCCCTTAAATATTAATATACGCCTAATCATGTGCATACATTTGCATTTGCCTCTCTGCTCCTTGATCCATCCTGCGACATTTGTTTATTCAGCCAATTACAGGGGGTTGACTCTTTAAAGAAACTCACATAGCGTCCTCAGAGGCTGTTATGCCTCAGCTCTGCTCATAACTTATTCACACCTTACTGTAAACTCCTGTAGTCATGTGTGCTTAGTAGATATATTATGCAGTCTTACATACTGATATGAGTAGTCTGATGCCTAATATTGCTGCAGCCATGCAGTGGGATTCTAACAAAGGGATGAGCTACCTCTTTAAGGGTAACTTCTTCAACCTGGACACTATTTCACCATGTGTTTGTGTCCAATGCCCCTTTTCCACCAAAATTAGTGGATGCATATGCATGTGTATTCCTGTTGAACACAGGAAAACACCACTAAAAACTAGGCTGTAGACTCCTCTCCCATTGCCAGTAGAGTCAAGTTATGTATACAGTTCTACTGCAGATGAGTATGCCTCTCTCTTTTTGTGGTATGTCAAGTTCGATGCCATGTATAGGCTGGAAAACAGCTTAGTGAACGGTAGAAAAACGCAAGAGGCCAGCGAAAATGTGACCGTGGGGACCTCTTTCTATAAGGCCCAATCCCAATAACCCCCCCTTGTCCACTACCCCTTGGCCCTCAGAATCAAGCAACGAGGGGTAGAAATCTTTCCCTAGGAATTGGAACATCACTCACTACGTCACCATGTCACACATACGTAACTATTTTAAACAGGAAGCTGCGAGCCATCTACATTTCCAACCGGTATCTACAATGGAGTCTCATTCATCCTACCGATCACATTTGTCGCATTCATCATGCTTCGTTTAATGAACGACAGACGACAGGGGACTTCTGCTAGCTAGCTAACCAGCTAACATTACGAGGCAGCATAGTTATACTAGCTGGCGTGTTATCGTAATGTGAAAAGTCTGACAACTTTGCAGAACAGGACAGATGACAGATGCCAGATAGTGCGAGCTAGCTAGCAACCTGACGACGGTAACGTTAGCTATGTATGAACTTTTTTCCCCGTCTCTTGCTTGGTGGTAGCCATGGCAACGTCTACCCCTCACTGGCAAGTCAGCATCTGAAACCCCTCGCTCCGAAGGGCAAGTTTCATACCCACTACCCCTCGTTATGCCCCCTACCCCTACACGCAAAAAGGAATTGGGACACTACTACCCCTCGCAGGAGCGCGCAAATGTAGGAGTAGGGCCAAGGGGTAGGTCTCTGTCAAACTTGGTCGATGTCTAAGTGCCGCTTGAGCGGAGACTGACAGTATTTTGTGGTGGCGCATCATTGTATCTCACTGGTAAAGGGGCTAAAATTAGCACGTTTGCCCGTATTTTGTAATTCTGTCAATGCCGATGAGAGCCAGAGCTGATTAATACCAGTATCTACTGCAGAGCCATTTCACCCGGGTGTGATTGCCAATTCTAACCTTTCCAGTTACATACAAAAGTCAGATGTTAGCGGGTATTAGTGGGTTTTTTGCAGTGACAAAGGGGCTTTTGAAACTGATCCAGTAATGAGCAAGAGCACTGCAGCCAGCAGTGGCGAAACAGGCCGCAGTGTAATGTTAGTTGGTAAGTGACCCTTCGCTAAGTCCTGCCCTTGAACACAGTCTGACCAATCTTTGTGTAGCATCAGCCAGCTCAGACACAGGGTTCAGCATCTACACAACTGTGCCCCATAGACTCTTGTGCAATCAATCAGATTTTCTTCATCTTCAGGTTGGTTTTGTGGACTTTGAGCTAGTTATGGTTAAACATTGTGGGATGTGTAATAGTGAAATTTATTACCCAGAGAGGTTGGAAGGAGACACATTAAACTTTATACGTTATTAAGTTAGCACTTCTATGCTATGTTAGCTAAAGAAGGTATAATGAATGTCTTCTCTCTGTAATCACTTTTTAGTTTTTCCACAAATTAGATATTTCTTTATGGAGTGCACTTGGTGACAGTGAGCTACATGCCAGCTCCATGGCTTTACAGACCATCACAAAGGGGATGGGTTTAGTGAAAGGTCACCAATTTACATCCACAAAATGTGCTTGTTTTTGCCAGTGACAGGCTCAGATTATTATGACACCATCATTGACAGGATCCCTACACAGGTTGACCTTTTTGGTAAAGCATAAGGTCTTTTTTGTTTAACTGGAGCGAGCCTCCAAATTTGCTATCATCAAACCCACACTTCACTTAATGCCGACAGAAACAGAATAAAACTCACAATAGCAGTCCTGGTTTGCTTTTTCACTGCTCCAACAATCACCAACTCTGGTCTGGTTAAAATAAACTCTTAATTCACCTGGTTAGATGTGAAAAAACTGCTGGCTCTATACATGCTAAAAATACTGTTTATTTAAGTGGAGTCTGGTGGAAATGGCGAAGGCAATTTGAGGGCGGTTTCTAGTAAAACAAAAAGGATCTCACTCTTTAACTGAAGGGTCCATGTCTGTATTGATCCTTTCCATAATATTGCCAGACACTCCGAATAATATTCTGAGCCTGTCAGTGGCAAAAACAAACACTTTTAATGAACTTGCATTGACAGTGTGAACATGTCCCAAGTGGTTTCATTGTGGCCTGTTTCAAGGCTTCAGGCTGCAGCGCTCTCAGATTCAGATTCAGCTTTATCTGTGTCCCCGTAGGGCAATTAGTGTTGCAGCAAGTAAAAAAGACATAAAAAATGTACAAGACATACAATTAAAAGTCTAAGAGGGGGGGATAATATAGTGTGCTGAAACAACAATCAGTAGCAGCGACTCAAATGGAAGTAATACAAGATAGGTAAAGTGCAAACAGTGCACTTTCCCTATCTTGTATGGGCTTGAGCTCTCGCTCTCGCTCAATACTCAACCAATTTCAAAACTTGTTATTCCCATTTGTCACTCAGACAAAAACACACGAGAAGATAGAGTCCAGGTTGAAATATTCCAAGGTTACTGTCTAAGTTTCAAAGTATTAACACACATAGGTTTAAGAGTTTATTATTGTGCTCAGTGGTCGTCTGGCCATAGTCTACAATATTACAGTTATACAACACAGATTGTCTAATGGCCTCTGACTTGTGAGATATTAATTTTGGCCATCAAACTGAGCAGAGTTCCTTTTTTCCTCTCTGTTGTGTTTTCTCGGAGCTGACAGACTGGCTGCCGCCTCAGTTCAGGGATCTTGTAATTGAAGCTATTAACAAGGGGGCAATAATGGAAAAAAAAGAAGTCAGTACTCTTTGTACTGCTTGGCTGTAACTTCCAAGTGAAACAGATTGAGGCGGCTCATTTTTGAAAGACAATCACAGCAAACACGCACAGCAGCGCCCAGCATGTACTGTATGTTGGCAGGCAGAGCAGGTAGCTCACAGCCTTTTATCTGACTCCATTAATGTGTTAGAAAGACCAACCAACTGGAGGGATTTCACATGAAGACAGTTAATTAAACACAGCTTTAATTAACCTCCTAATCAACAGTGCTCACACCATTTTATAGTTTTATTCCCACTGGTGGATCCTGTCACCAGCTGCCCTGTGGCAGCAGGGAACAAAAACACAGAGATGACAGGATACCTAAACTCTCAGCAGTGTTTGCTCTGTTCTGTCAACATTTTAATTGTGTAAAACCAAAGTTACTGCAAAAACAAATCATCACAGCTGACACAACCAGTGGTGGAGGAACTATTTAAATGCTTTACATAAAGGTGAAGTGTGTAAGATATGGGGGGTTTAGTGGCGAATGCTGAAGCTGAAACTTCTCCCAGTGAGATTTCTTTCAATGTTCATTGTTGATGAGGTTTTTACCAGACGCCACAGAGGTCACTTCCTCTTCCAAACAAATGCACCAGGAAATCTGAACCAGTAAAAGCACTAAATAAAGCAGGGTCGCATTACAAATAAGTGTTTCTCCTACGCTTTTTGGCATGTTGGAGACTGGTGCCTAGCTCACCACATGCTATTATGTGCTCTCCTTTTTTCTCTGATAAATCAATCGAGGCTTTTACTGGGAACTGAATTATCCACAGAGGTCTCCTCCTCTTCAAAACAAATGGACCTGGTGATTAAAACCAGTACAAACATTGAATAAAACAGTGTTTTCTGTGTTGGGTGCTCAGGTGAGGTCAAGACTTAACAAAAAGGTAGTGACCAGGTGCCAGACCATGAACAGCACGCATCCAAGAGACACAGCGCAGACAATAAGCAAACATAGTGAAGCAGAATGAGAATGCAGAGTGACTCTGGGGTTGGCTTTTACTTTCATTTTTGCTTGCAAGCGTGTTTACAACCATAACAGACAATCATGCATAGTGTACTTACAATAACAACACTACTACTTAAGGTATGCTATGCAGGATTTTTCATAGAAGACAAATCATAGTCACCCAAAAGTGACCCCTTAAAATCATCATTTCTGACCCACTCTTACTGTGTGGTGGTGTATTGATCCGTCCTCTGTCTGTATTTTCTTATTTTTCTTGTCAATTTGCTTTGTTTGGGACATTCCTGGGCACAGGGTGCAGGTGAGGTCAGGGCTTTATAAGAAGCGACCAACTGCCAGACCACAAGCGGCACACATCTAAGAGGCAGCTACAAAGACTGCGGACATGGTGCAGAAACAATGCAGATATAACTAATCTGGGGTTGTGTTATGTCCCCTGTCAAAGGGGGACTTAGACATAACATGCTGCAGCAGTTTATTTAAACCTTTGAACGCTGAGCAAATTGTTGTGATTTCTTTCACAAACATGGGAAAAAAGGCAATGAGCAACTTGGTAAGAAATGTCCCACAAAACTGCAAAAAAAAACAACTAATAGATGCAGAAAAAAAGATGGGAAAAAGCTAGGGAAAACTATATCATTTTTATTTAATTTTATTTCAATTAATTAATTTATTTTATTTAATTTTTTTGATTTTTTTTTTAGTAAAACTTTTTTTTTTTTTTACTGATTTTCTTGTTTTTAATTTTCTCTTTTTACGAATTTCTTCCTTCGTTGCTCATTGCCTTCTTACCTTGTTTTTGAAAGAAATCGAGCCAATTTGCTCAGGTTTCAAAGGGTTAACTTCAGGGTAGAGCAGTGCCCTAAACAACAAACAAAAATATGCTAATGGGCCCTAAACTTACTTTGCAAAAACAAATGTGAAACAAAAGACAAATTTCTAACCTAAACTCCTACCACGTGAAACAAGAAAAGAACACGGCGATGCCAAACACAAAAAGACTTCTTACTGTTACTAAATCTGTTTCAAGTGCTCTATTTACAGTGTTCGGACAAAATAATGTAACCAACTAATAACTCAGTGTACACAGACTCGTTTACAAAGTCAGAAGTTTTTTCCTGCAGGTACTCACACACAAGTCCACGTTCACCGTTCTAAGTACTGGCTTCTCTGGAAGTGGTTGAGGTGAATGGAGGGAAGATCATCTGTCAGCTGTCATTTAAAAATCTTCTGTCACGCCCTGGACCAATCCGGTGACAGCAATCTCTGCGAATTGTCCAATCAGCAAACACCACCTGCCTTGCAACATCCAATCACACTCAACCACATGCACACACCCTGAGGGGAGGAGAGAGAACACACACAGAGAGAACACAACAATAATGGCCTGGGTCACAACAGCTGGCGTTCACTCTCACTTTTGTCGGCAATACTATTTACAAACAGCAGCTGACAATTGCTGCATAGTGCACCTTTAAGGGTGTCAAATATACAGCCCGGGGGCCAGAACTGGCCCGCCAAAGGGTCCAATCTGGTCCACTGGATGACTTTACACACCTAATAGTGATGCACTTGTGAAGGCCTAGAGGTGCCAGGTTTCAGGAGCAAGTTAAGAGGCTGCTTCAGAGGCTTTTCCATCCCGACCAAAATACACGTCTTTTCTTTCACTTAAATTTGGTGTGGTGATGTCAGGATTTCTAGGCAGGAGTGGAATTGTTTAGAAAAATGCACATGTTTGTTATTTATAAGGCATTATGCGATGGTTTTACTGGTCCTGCCCACCTGCGATCAAATCGGACTGCATGTGGCCTGTGACCTAAAAGAGTTTGACACTGCTGCTTTAAGTATATGAAAATGTGGAAAAAATACAAAGTTAAAAAAGCGCTACTTTATGTACATTGCTTATGAAGCATAATTAATAACATGAGAGATTATGAAGATTTCATAGATTACTTGACTGAAACGTCATCAAACTGTGTCCAGATAAACTGTAATCCTGCAACACAGAGACTTTTATCGCCCATCAGATGGTGTAATGTTTCCATAGCGATGCTTCATTATAGTCTGTGGTGCATTATATGTTATTCATGCTGTGAAGTATCATGTCAACATGTGCCAGCGAAATTTCAAGAGGCTTCTCTTTGTCTTAGTATGTCCCATCTCTCTGTGTGTGGCCCTGACTGTGAGTGAGTGAAAAGGCCACGAGCCAGCCTGCAGTTTACAGTGTGTGAGAGAAAAGTGATCAGAGTGATAGTGACTTCCACCATGATAAAACTGGGTCAATGTAACCCCCACCCCCCTCCACCACAGGCAAGGCTGAAAAAGGAAAAAAAAAAAAAATGAGGATGCCGTCACCAGCCTGTGTGCGTGGATATGAGCATGGGGACACTGGAGCGTGGTTTGCTTTCTCCATGGGTCGGTATCTGTGTTGTGTTGGGACTGAAGACATCCCCAGATTATTTTGACGTGTTCCTTCCTCCCCTGTAGTTTGTGCTTTACAGTGTCACGTTATAATCTTTCCCCCTGTATTTTCTCTCTACCCACTTTGTTTCTGTCAGCCAGTGTTGTCCTCACTATCTCTTCCTCTTAGTCCCCTTTTAACTTTTTGGTCTCCCTGAGAGATTCTCGATACGTGCGGCTTAAAGGGCTTATGGTTGAAATGAAAATCCACCCTAAAAAAACACTGTTATCTATCTAAGATCTAAGATTGCTTTCAGACCCAGAGTTGTCTTGCTTTGGTCCGAATCAGGGACTAATTTTGTTACAATGGTGCATTATTGTCTAGAGTTGGTTCGTGCTCTCACGGCAGCATTTACAAGCGGACCAGATCAAATGCCTTGTGCGAGAAAGCTGCTCTTAATTGGTCAGAATTTCCATGCAGGAAAAATCCAGGAAGTAAACAAAACGTTGAAGAAGAGTACACTTGCAAGCTAAATGTGACACTTTCTAATGTCACAATGGAGGGACAACTACGCAGGTTGATTTTAGCGCTGCTCATCGTGGACTAGGGCATTAACAGAAAAGTCGATTTGTCGATGTGTCGACGTCAGTGGCACAAGTCGACACCCTCCGGGAGGAGTCGACTAGTCGTGTGTTTTTTTCCCTCTCTCTCTCTCTCTGTGCTTATGCTGATACTTTATCCTTGACTAAGTGAACATACTCAGGAGTACTATAAGCGGAGCAGACTCCGCGAGGAATGTCCGCAGTCATTCGGGCTTTCATAGTCGAGCGCACTTCCGCGTTGTAGTTTCCTGTAAAAATGTCCGTGAAAAATCCCCGCGATGTGAAAAATACATGCCGAGCAGTCACTGGTGTGCGGAGCAGAGTCCGCGCGGTCGTAAAATCTGAGCTTTGCGCGCACAGGGCTTGCGGATGTCCGCTTTGAGTCCGTGCAGACTTCCGCAGAGTCCATTCCGTGTATGTTCCGCCCGAGTATGTTCGGGCCTTCACACACACACACACACATCACATGTGTGGAGATACTTCACTTTCCTCCGCGTCAATGTGATGACGTCATCAAATGACTTGTCGACTCGACTTCAACTTTATTGACAGATAAGTCGACCTGAAAAAAATCTAAGGGCCGAATTCACAAAGAATGAACAGCGGCCGCTAATAGCACCTTGAATTGCACATCATATGCACCCGCAGTTTGCTCCATCTTAACGTCCTATTCACAAAGGATATTGCGCTAATGATATACCAGCACAAACACGCCCACAAAGTTTGGCAGCTGAGTGCAGTTTGCCCCTGATCTGCCCCTGGTTGCAATAAGCCACACATGGCAAAGTATAAATGCTGGCTTTGCGCCAAGAACACCGTGGCAGGGCAATGGCAGACTTTGTTTGGCAAAGTAGTAGCCTACTGTATACCCTCATGTAGTGATGTCTGCTGGTGAGTCAATCTAACAGTGTCGGATGGGTTGAGGCTGTGGATTTGACCAAGTCTGACCACTTTATCACTATTCCCTCTCACTTGTAGCTGTTTTTCGTTATCTTTTGAATTTAATATGAATTATGGAACCGTTTTTGTTCACGTTTGTTTACCCCGTTTCGTAAAATAAATTATTGAAAGTTGCTTTTGAAATGCGTGACAGAAGTGCGTTTTGAGAACGACCGCAGACTGTCACCTGTTCACCATTCATTAAAGTAATACTGATTATAATAATAATGGCAAAATATTATTTACAGACTGATTTAACAGACGATCACTGCTGCCACGATCACTGGAAAGTCTGGGCGACCAGTTTGCACCAGCTTTCTAAAGACGTTATTTACTTCACTCAAACTGCGTGTGGCTATTAGCGCTGGTGTGAAGTGAATTAGACGTTGTTTATCAATGACGCTCATTTGCATAGAAAGGTAAAAGAAAGAAAGGTAATATATGCATATTACCTCATTTAAATACGTGCAAATAACACTGGAGCACCGAGACACAATCTGTTTGGCAGCGCAGTTAGTGGAGCATTTCGCCCTCTGTGCATGCTTTGTGAATTAGACGGTATCTGTTTGCTCCATTTTTACCGGTTTAACGGCCGCAAAAGCCACGCGATCCTTTTGTGAATTCGGCCCTGAGTCGTTAATGCCCTATCGTGGACTATATTGCTGTTATTGTTCATTTTAGTCAAACCATACAGTTTGAAAACGAGGCGCGGCTCCAACTAGAAAACAATGTTTTGATGCATTGGATGTGCTGAATGTGCATATTAAGGCAGTACAGGAGGAGGTGCACGTTAATAATCCTCCAGGACTGTAACATGCTCATGTTTAGCCCAAACAATGTGTCATGTGACTGCAGTTGGTTCAGATCGAGGTCGGAACACGTTCTCACCACAAAGGAACCGCAACAGAGTTTGTTTGTAAACAAACCGAGACCACCTCTTCAAGAAGGTCTCAGTCCGGTTGTTTTGGTGTGCAACCAAGTGTGAGTGTTATGTTCACACCTGCCCAAACGAACCACACTTAGGGGGCAAACGAACTTGAGTTTGATTGAACTGAACCAAACAGGGCAGCTGTGAAAGCACCCTAAATGACAAAAACAAAACAAAACAATTTTCTCACTTGCATGTGTTGTTATACAAATATTACTGGCTAATGATTATGAGGGTTATATACGAATTGTGGTGCATTCCATTTCTGGCTATCAGACGTCAAGGGGCATGACTGAGCGCTGGTACTTGACAACTTGGGAATGAAAACGGGTCGAATGAAGAGTCTATGGCCACGGGTTTCGATGTCCGCCTATCGAAAGTGCTTTTTTCTAAACTCACCAGCACAAGACAGAGATGCAAAAGCCTCTGCAGACTAGAATACCAAACAAACCAAATGCCAAATCTCTCACTCTCCTTCAAACAGAGCTCTCACTCCGTCTGTGCTTTGAGCTCAGTGCTAACATTAGCATGCTAACGTGCCCCCAGCTGACCTGAACAGCCATGCCGCTGGTGTGGCAAAAACTAAATTAAAGCCCTTTATCAACCAAACAACTCCTGGGTGCACAGAACATCTCAGATTGATTGTATTTAACAGTGTGTGTATCAGAGGGTGGATTTTCACTTTAACGACAATAATTTGTCATCTTTGAGAGCAGCTGTATAATGAACGCACCGAGTTACTATAAAAAGTCTAAAGTCCTGTAGTACACGGACCAACCTGTTAACAATAACATTAATCATAAAAGGCAATTTAATGATACAAAAACCCCTCCATATGTGTTTTGTTACAAAGCGCATATTCAGTTCATCTCTTTTTGCAGTGTCATGGTGAGAAAGCTTTCTCTCCAGCTGAGTCGTATTGTTGTGTGCGTGGTGACCTTCTGTTTATACCATGGCCTGGACAAATGCTCGTTTCTAATTGGCCCAAAGGATTTGGTTAAATTAGTTTATTCCAGAGGCAGGATGAAGAGGCCAGATGGCTTGGGGCAGGAAGTGTTTCATTTCAGGTAATCACATGGCTCTCCAGCATTAAATAGTATTCAAAGTGAAGAATCCCACTGAGCCATTAGCTAATTTTGGGAGTTGTTTTTCAGTGCAAACACATAAATGTATTAATATTTTTGTCCATTTTAAGTGGTGCATGAACATAAAAGTGTATATATTTCAGAAGCATCCACAAACATGAGCTTGCAGTTTTAAAACCTCAGTGAAATTGTACAGTCTAGCTATGTTTTCCCATCAGCCTTGACACAGCTTATTATTTCATGTGACTGACCGCGTCTTGTTAAGAATGAGGAGTCATCAGAGGGATGAAGGTTGTTGCAGCTCATCTGATGCATCTTTTATAGCTGAGCTTTTAAGAAGCCTCAGGATTAGCTGGGATTATTTGCTGCTCACAGCAAACAGGTACACAGTCTTGCACCTTTGGGTTTTGAATTTTATGCCCTAAGGGTGTTTATATAGCCGGGAAATAGTTTACATTTTGATGTCAGAGTCCTACAGATACAGATGAGCATTAAACGTCTGGCGAGTGGCCCTGGTATAAGCAGGTAACAGACTGTGACGTGCATGTTGAAATGGATTTGGCTAATGTAATCAGTACACTGTTATCCATTCAAGTCAAACATGCACCTCAGTGGGTTTTCTCTTTATAGCCTATACGTTCTCCTTTCATTTGCAGCAAATGTGAAAGGAAATATGTGTGACATGTTAAAGGTCAAAACTGATGTTGTTGGTTTTGTATTTGTTCTTAATGTGTTGTGCAAAATAAAACACCTCAGAGATGACTTAGAAAACATGCAAAACTTAAAAATCTATTATTGTTGTCAAAGTGTGTCGTCATTCTTCTGGCAGATTTGGGGTTTCACTTTACATTTCACATAATTCATATTCATTCTTTTAAAGGATCAGTGTGTAGGATTTAGAGGAATCTAGCAGTGAGGATTGCAGCTGAAACTACTCCCATGCCCCAAGCGTGAACTCCTGGTTAGAATTCATTCAGTATTCATAGTCCAGGATGTTTTTACAAAGAGCTGAGGTATCCACAGGGGTTTCCTTAGCTCCAAAACAAACAGACCCAGTGATTTACTCCAATAGAAACAGTGAATAAAGCAGTTCCACATTAAAAATCTGTGTTTTTCCGATGCTGTTTGGCTCATTGCAGATAGGCTGCTAGCCCAGCACATGCTAATGTGTGCTCACCTGTTTTCTCTGATAAGATCCTGGGACCAGTTGCACAAAACAGGTTAAGATTTCTCGTTAAGTACGACACTTAAGGTTTCATTTCTCCTCACTCTGAGGGACTTAAACAGTTGCAGGAAAAACTAAAACTCATTTTCTGCATTGAAAGAGATTTAACAGCGGTACAAGTTTCCATGGAGATTGTTAGTTTGCTTGGGCTTGTGATGCCTGTTATCATCTCACAAAGTTGGCTTTTAGTTATATAGCGAAAAAATGGCAGAAGAAATGAAGACGGGAACCATATTGGTCAGAGGAGGAAAAGATTATACTTCTGGAGGAATACAATCATAGAAAGCAAAAACTACAAAGAACAGTTGATCCCCAAATACCAGAATACATAAAATGATTATAGGAGGAAATTGCAATGAAAATTAAATCAGCCAAATCTATAGTGTAAATCAAAAGCGTATCCACTGGGTTCTCCTGGTCGCAGAACGCTCTTCTTGGAATGTGCTAGTTTATTTCATTTATCAACATAAAATTGGTCATGTTGCAGTGAACGTAGAGTCAGAGATACCTTAAGTTTTTGTTTATTTACCTTGCTTTGGTCACTAAGGTCTTTTGAGCAGTCTAGGGGTTCCTAAAGTATAAGACCAAGACAGAGAGAAAACCATAAATACTTGCATAAACATTTTAAGAAAACCTTAAGGAGAAGACTTAAGGGTGTTTTGTGCAACCTGCCCCAGACGTTCAGGAGGTTTTTGACATGAGCCGGTTAAAACCAAAAACCAAAAACACAAAATAAAGCAGTTTCACATTTTAAAAAATGTAAAATAAAGCCATTGTTTAGTTTGTCCATTCTGGGCTACTGTAGAAAGATCGGCAGTGAAATATGGTGATCTCAAAGGATGGGGTTCCCGCTCCCTATGTAGATATAAACATCTCATTCTAAGATAATGAAAACATGGTGATTCTTATTTTCAGGTAATTTTACTCTAAAGAAAACATACTTATTAATGGCTAGTATATTCCATTTCTGCAAATATATGTCTCTTAAAATCCTACACCCTGGACCTTGAAAAATTAATTGCACAATATCAAAACATACTATATCAACAGTAACAACAGCATGTGCTTTTTGTGTCTAAACAGGTGGAATGTAAAGTGTGCCCCACATTTCCAGTGTTTGTGATTTAACAGTCACTTCCTGACTACTTTCTCTTTGTGTGTCTCTCCTTCTTCATCGTACAGCTTTGCATAAACCCAGATGCCTCCCCTCCCTCTTGATGAGCGCATAGTGGTCATTCAGCGCCCTAAAAACTTAGCCCTGTGTGAGGCTTCCCCACAAACCATCCCGCAACATTCCTCTCAAATATCAGCTTCTTCCAATGGACACCCACCTCACCTCCACCCCTCGCAGTCCCATTTCTATCCACCCGCCTGTAAAGCTCTGACTCTGGAATGCAAGCACAGATCCTCTCGTGTGCAGAAATTCAAGAGCGACCAGCCGGTCATCCCAGCAGGTGTCAGACACATCCCTAGCCACTGCCATAGCAATGGCACAGTAACTCTTGGCCCACGGCTGCCCTCCCACACACATACTATTGATATCAGGGTGACTGTGGACAAAGGAGGACGGGGAGGAGGAATCAGCAACTCACTTGGGCGCAACGGAAGTGTTAAAGGCAGCAGAGGGAAATGTGCCTCTTCACAGTTGGATCAAGGACAATGTGAGAGAAAAACTGGAACTCTAGGGAGGCCAAGTGGAGCCGAACACAAGTCACAGCGAAGTCGCTATAGTCAGCTGTCATCTTCACCCGGAGGCGTCCTACAGTTTGTGCCAGCTCAGGCGCAGCAGCATAGGTGCAGGAGTGAAAAGGAAAACTCCAGTTTTTCTAACAGAAGTGACCAGGAATTTCCCTCTCTAGGTCACAAGAAGAATTCCAAACTGGGAACGGTCCATCAAAGCCATAACAGTCACAATCTGCCCTACCACCAAAACTCCGTCCCTGTGCCCCATGCCGCCATCCTAAACTCCAACTATCCGTCATCCCCACCCTCCCAACCCACCCATGTCCCAGTCTCATTTCAGCAACTCAGCCAGCCGCACCCGTCCCGCACCAGGGATCTCCGCCCTCACATTCTTCATGGTCTACCCCTCTCCCCCTGCTCCTCCCACGCTGGAGGCTTCCCCAGCCCTGACCACACCTGCACCATCGACTGCACCCACCCATTCAGTTGTGGCTGCTGGAGGTTGGTAAGATGCCGAGGTTGTAAGGGGCACTCTGCTAGCTGCCAAGGAGGTGGAGGAAGCTCTTCCACCTCATTCTCCTGTGTTCATAATGTCGGAGCAGTGAAGAGAGGTGGCAAAGATATGGGCCTGAGAAATCTGGGTGGGTGTCTCTCCACCGCCTCCACCTCCAACACCTCCTCTTCTAACAGCACTGTGTCAGACTGCCGAGCAAGCCTGTTCAAACCTCTCCGCTGTGCCTCCTGCTCTGGCGAGGCCGGAAACTTCGAGAGTCCTGCTATCCTTCGCAAAAAACTAGTAGGGGGATGCCTGCCCTGTACTCCCCTGTCCTCCTCGGCCCCTCTGCGGGCGATACAGAGCTGCGTCACAGGCTGCAACCCCAAAGCCTCTCAGACAGGCAGCTCCACCTGCAGCTACTGCAGCAGCGATCCCATAGTGGTGACATTCAACCCTCGCAGAGGCAAACCCCCAGGAAGAGGCATTGGAGCAGCTCATTCGATGGGTATGTTTCAAGCCGATGATGATGACTACAGCGTGCGTACTATCTGGCCTGAAGAACTGGCCAAGAAGATGACCCATTCTAAAGCCCAAAAGAATCACTGTGCTGGGATGGGAGTTGGAGTCGGGAAGACCTGTGCAACCAAGGCCCAAAATGGCAGTAATGGAACAGGCCTGGCACTCCTGGACTGTCAAAACCTCCAGGAATATGCGCAGTCTCAGCTAACAGACCACGCAGGCAGAAGACGGCTTCAGCAGGGGAAAATGGCTGCCTTAGATTTTATGGGCCGCAGGTCGGGATCTGGGTACGACGAAGGCCGTAACTCACTGAAGAGGCTCCTGAACAAAGCTGAAGACATAGGAACTGAGCAAGACGGAGATGTAGCATATCCACGTTCCCCCTCTCCACGCTCTGCATCCCCACCGTCACCTGTGTCCTTTTCGCCTCCGCCGTCTGCCCCTACCACACTCATCAAACCCAAACCTTGGCAGAGAGACAGGGAAGGAGGAGGACATTCCCTGCCATCGGCTCAGTCACTTCACCTGGCCCTTAACTCCCTGAACAGAGAGCAAGATGAGGAGAACAGCAGAAGTAAGAAAATCTGAAAATTCACCTGAGTGCAAGTCGTAAAATATACATTATGTTTATGCAGTAACTCATTTTCCACCGCAATCACTGACATAAATCTGGGTCATGTTGGGTTGAAGCCATTTAGCAGTTTTTTTCCCTTATATATACTGCAAATGTCCATCAACATAATCCCTGCTGGTTAGTTTTTAGTTAAAGTAGTTCGGCCTGTCTGTGTTTGGCATACGCTGTCATGATTCTGTGCTCGTTCCCCTTGATGCGTTAAATAATTTGCTGCGTTTTTAACGGATGCACACACATTTGGGAACAGCCAGCCTCTTTGGATCTCAGCAAGTTGTTTCATTTAAGTCATAAAATAATCAAAGTGCTAATGGCCAGACCTCTTTTAAAATTGAAACAGCTAATTAGTGTTCCCACCAAAATGACCCATTTTTGAATCAGTGGTGATTTCATTACTTAAAAGTTTTGTTTGTTTGTCATCCGATGCAAATTATTAGTCTTGTAATTTCTTGCTTTGTGCCCACACTGACTGCAGACAATGTCTCTACACACTTTCTCTCCATCTCGTCTTCTCCCAGTGCACCTTTCTCTGCCGCTCTCCTCTTCTTTGCCGGCCTCTTTGTCTGATGAGACCGTGATGACCCCCGATGCGGAGAACGCCGTGGTCAGTCCCATCCTGCCCTTCCTGTTTCTGGGCAACGAGAGAGACGCCCAGGACTTGGACCTGCTGCTGCGCCTCAACATCGGCTACGTGGTTAACGTGACCACACACCTGCCCCTCTACCACGTCAACTCTGGGCTGCGCTACAAAAGGCTGCCCGCCACCGATAACAGCAAGCAAAACCTTCGACAATACTTTGAGGAGGTTTTTGAGTTCATTGGTGAGAGTTCCACCTCAGATCTTGTTTATTTGTGAGTTTTTTTCCATGACGAGTTCTACTCCAAAAGAGAAAAAAATCTGCAATGTGAACCAACCCGGTCTCACTCCAATGTCATCAAAATCTGGCACTTGGGTAGTGATTTATGGCGTCAGACACTGACAAAAAAAGCTGTCCTTTAGCGTCGGCATAATATGGGTTGGTCACGGTTATAGTTTAACGGCGGCATCAGGGGGAAACGTGGTGGTACAAGAACGAAAGTTATGGTGGCGAAAGTATGGGTAGGGTGGGTAGGAAGGGTGGTCCAGCAAACAATGACTTTCACCTGGGAGAGCGGTGTTCATGTCCCGTAAGATTATAAAGTCAAACCCCGTTCATTTTTCCTAAACCACATGGGTTAGTCGTTGGAGGAGAAAAACGTCAGTTCACGTTGTTGCACTGATGTAGTGCATTTATTTTGACAGAGACTGTATGTAAATGGTATATAAGACAATGCATGTAACAGGCAGTTTTCTCAGCACGTGAGTTTACGTTGTGAACAACACACCTTAACTGTCAATAAGACAACTTTGGCCATTCCATTTGTTTTTACTGTCTCGCTTACATGACATACGCTTTAGTCTTGATTGGATCTTCAAGCACTTAAATTAAAAAAAAAATATATGAATTTCAACTGCGTTATGTGAACTGCAAAAATTCTATTTCCTCACTTGGAGAAAAAATAAAGGTGGCAGAGCATCATTTTGGTGCGCTCCAGCAGCACTACACCTCTACTGTGTTCTTAAGACTCCAGCCTGTTCTTCTGTGTCCTAAAGATGTCACGCAAGCCCCGTTCAATGGACAGTAAGTGAGCTGCTGATGTTCCTCTGCATTGTCAGTAAAGAGGAAAGACAGTGAGAGATAGCTGAAGCAGTAACGTGACTGTTATGTCTTGTAAAAAGTCTGCCAACTTTAAGAGTAATATTGGGTTTAGGTACATGTCTGTATGGGTTAGGAACTGACATTCAATTGTACTATACCGAAAGTGTTTGGTGAAAACGCATTTTATGTCACCAGACTCCTTTCACAAAAACAGTACATTTACCAGCAGAACATGGGAGTTGCTTGTCTACTGCTGCCTCCATCGGTTAGTTAGTTTGTGTTATTGTGTGACTTTGGTGGTGTAAAGGGTATTTTGGATTCACCAAAGTCACAAAATAACACAAACAAACCAAAGCATCGAGGCAGCAGTAAGTCAGCAACTTCTGTGTTCTGCAAAGTAAAATTACTGCTTTTGTTAAAGGAGTCTGGTGGCTTTGCAGAGAGGATAGATAATGCATTCAGTTCCCTGAGGGAGGTAACTCAGTGAAAATGTTCTCAAATGTAGCGTACACTTAACTAATATGATTTCTTTTAGGTGGCTAAAATACATTTTGCTGCAGCTCCCGTCAACAGCAGTACATTGCTTAGATTCTGGGGTGCTTTTACTGCTTTAGTTTGGCAAATTGAGCTCATCTGTTTTGTTATTCTCATCCACAGAGGAGGCATATCAGAGTGGACAGGGAGTGTTGGTACACTGCCAGGCAGGCGTGTCCCGTTCTGCAACCATTGTCATCGCCTACCTTATGAAGCACACCCTCATGACAATGACAGATGCCTACAAATACGTGCGGAGCCGTCGCCCAGTGGTGTCTCCAAATCTAAACTTCATGGGCCAGCTTTTGGAGTTCGAGAGGGACCTCAACTCCGGGGTGACTCCTCGCATCCTGATGCCTAAGCTCAATGGTGTGGAGACGCAGGTGTGAGAAAGGTCAGGGGGTCAGGAGCGCCTAGGGTTCCTGCAGGTTACGGAGAGATTGATGAGCGTCAAAGAAAAGAGTGCAGCACATTGTAGAAGAGAGACATGATGAGAAATATTACAGCTGGAAAATGGCAGTGTGTTTGGCAATTAGTGCACTTTTAATACTGTGAAACACGAGACAAAAAGACTGGATGCTTCGTTTGTTTAAGTAGTAACTCTTAGACAACATGATTATCATCCAGTATACTGTTTATAAGATAATGTGCCAATATTTTGTATAGATCTAACATCACTCTCAGATATCTCATTTCTTTTTTTTCTGATGCCTCTTCCTTTTTGTTCCCATCGTTTACATTCTAAAACACAAAGACAAACAGTGACTTTGTCGCCATGAATCATAAATGCATGCACAATGGGTACGCAAACACAGAAAGGGTTCACTGGTAACGTCCTGCTTCATCTACAACACCTCTCTGACGTTTCCCAACACATGTAGCAACACACAATGCACTTTACTTCCCATGCATTTGTTTCATTATCAGCAACTGAATTGTCACAAGGGTGAGAGGAATTCATCACACAGACCTCAGTCACTGTTTCTGGTTAATATTATCATGTATATGTTTTTTTTTTCTATTTGCAATAGAGAGGCACGGACCGAGTAGAGACACACGTAGCATTAACCTTGGAAACTTAAGGGATGAACAGCTCATGGAGATGTGTAAGAATGGTTTTATTTCAGTGAAGCGGCCTGTATAGGAGCTAAGATACTCACAGGGTTAGAGTTACACAATACACAACATAACACAGTATTAATGTGTGTGAATTAAAGCTACATCTGAATATGCAGGTTAACACACTGAAATAAGATCATTATAAACACATTTACTGCAGAGCTGAAACCACAATTCAACAGTACTTTCAGAGATTTCTTTATGCACACTATGATTTACAGTATATTTACCTAGAGGTGTGGGTTGGCAGGTTTTTTCCTGCTGTAAAAATGTGCTTTAAAACAACAGACCTTCTCCAACTGTGCACTATTTATGTTGTGGTTAATTCATTTGATAAATGCATATTTTAATTCATTTTTTATAACCTAAAAAACTTGGTCTTGTTTGGTGTTTAGCATGAAACAGTCCTGTCATGGTGCACGAATAGATCTTTTACTAAATTCAAAAAGCACATGGTAGTTTGATTTACTGGAGGCGACACATTAAAAAGGCAACATTGACCCTCCTGCTTTATCTGTCTGGTCAGAGACATAGAGCTCAACTATTTGTTATGTGTTATGCTGAAGGAACTGCGGTCGGACAACCATGACCCAAGTGAAAAATATAAGGTTTCACAGCTTACACTGTTTTTCTTAAATCATGAACACTGTTAAAGGAGCTGTACGCGACATTCACAGCATATCTGTAAATCAGAGTCTGATTAAGGTTGTCTGCACTCTGCAAATGGTTCTCAACATAGAGTTAGCTAAGCCAGCAGCTAGCAGCAAACGGTGCTAACAGTGCAAACGGCACGAACAACGGCAACAGTGCCGACAGAGCTAAAGGTGTTAACCTGGGGGGAGCCTGACGGTGGGTGCGAGCTCCCGTGACGACGCCATGGGTTGGGGCGGTAAGCACTGTACGAGCTCAGTGCAGAGCAGCAGCGATTAGCTCGCCAGTGGGATACACACACAGGGACTCACAAGCACAGTTTTGCCAACTGACCATAGAATTAGTGACTTTTCAGACCATCTTAGCAATTTTATTTCTAAACATTGACTAGAGACAATTAGCAACTTATTCTGGCCATCAGGAGAAAAGAGAGAAATATATTGTAATTCATTCCCATGGTGCTCAGAGTAATCGCAGTCCACAGCAGTAGGTGTGGATAAAGCTGAAGTACAAATCCCACATAAGGCAGGAGTTCAAGAGACGCTGCTCACCAGGGTAGTTCAGTTGTAGTTAGTTTCTATGGTCACACTGACGTTCTTGCCCGCTTGATTGGAAGAGCAAGAAAATGGTGCACTACAGTATAAGCACCATTACTGTCATACCACTGAATCTAATTCAGCAAAGTTTTAATAGAGTGCCGTACAGATGACGTTTTTTGGAGGCTGCCACAGAAGTTAGCGTTGCCCTGGTTCCTTTGACAAAAAGCCCTTTCCACTGAATTTTAGATTATTGCAGACACCAAAATGCAAATAAGCATTTGACGTCATCTGGCAACTTTTAGCGACTTTTGGAACTGGTGCTAGCTACTTTCATTAGTGAAGAGTTGGCAACGCTGTGCACAAACTGGGGACTGTCTACCATTTCAACACACAAAGAGGGAGTGTGACACTATATTTTTACATAGCTGCTATATGAATGCTCTGAATGTCATATACAGCTCCTTTGAAGCCAAATCTTTACATTTTGTTATTTTAATACCTTTGTGGAGGAGCTGAAAGACTGTATTTTAGAGGTGGTGATGCCTGGTAGCTGATTTGTTGATGTCTGTTGTTACTCCCTAACTGTTCGTTTGCCTTACTGTCCTTACTGAACTTCTTAACTGTGCCCCTCATGACTATGCATTATTTTTATTATTATTATGAAGGCTTTGGTTTGATCGGAGAAGGTTGATTCACTGTGAACTCTTCCACTGTTAAGGTCGAGGCCTATTCTATTCACATTCAATTACAGTTATAGGTCCTGTGCAGCCAATGTGCTCAGTCAATCTTCTGGTTGGAGGTTAAAACAAATCATCACTTAACATAGGAGGACAAGAAATATGGGAAGTATCTTATTATAAAGCAGTTACAAAACTGGCTGATGAATCAATTATAATGTGTTGTCAGTGCAGATTGAGAAATGTGATGCACACTGCAATTATCCAGCTTTTCAAAGCATTGCTCTTCCTGTTAAACCTCCATATTATATCAGTTCATTCACTCCATAGGGAGAATCAGTGATTGGTGGAGAACTGATGTTTTCGTATCTGCTAGCTGGGGATGAGAATTATTTTTGCACATTTTCTAAACTGATGCCATATACATTTTTTGATAGCATGCAGTAATTCATGACTAAAGCATTTGCAAAGACATTTTTTGCTGGCATTAATTGTTTAACTGTGTCAAATATGACATACTTGTAAGGGACGATTCAGGTGTAGGAAGAGGGGACGTTTGTGCTATTAATATTTTATTTATGTGTTTTCTTGTCTTAGGCAGAGGAAATAAATGGTTGTGCACTCTGACAGGGAAACAGTGGAATAGCCCAGAGATTTGGCAGCCATCTATTATTGATTAAAGCTCACCTGACAAGGGTAGAGCTTCTGTGTCCATAACAACCCAAGCAAATGAAAATTCAAGTATAAGGTGACTGAAAACAAGCTTTTACACTCGAGTTACAAATTCACAAGCTGTGTTAGTATTTTTTTTTTCTTATTCTTGTAGTATGTTAACCAAGTTGCCCCTTTTCCAGATTTTAACAAAAAGCCCTGTCCCAAGTTTATACAACCAAAATGCCTTCGGTTTAGCCTTGTGTAATCTGGTCCCCCCTTGTCATCATTATGAATATGACTTTGTAAAATGATCTTGAATTTTGCTTGTTGGATTTATTTAAGTGACTTTGATATAGGCGATATATTTTTCTACAGTCAAACTTCTTCATCCGAGTTACTGTAACTGTGTATTTACAGTTTTTTACATGAGTCTTTGTTTTATATGAAGGGCCGTTCGGACAGAATGCCATCTTCCAACTCTGCAGTGACAGTTAAGGGCCTGTGTTCACTGAAGCGTTTTTTTTCCTGAGGCCAGCGTTATTTTTAAAATTCTTTTCAATGGGAATTCCACGTGTGTACGCTACGTCCCAACCCTCACCTATGGTCATGAGCCTTGGGTTGTGACCAAAAGAATCAGATCAGATTTATAGTTGTGTGTCAGCTTCATGCAGAGCTGTAACGTTTAGTTGAATCACCCAAAACACACATTAAACACACATTAAACATGGCTTAATAGCGACAATTGCAAACACAAGTACACAAATCATCTTCACTATAACTCGCAGCATTGACAGACAAAGCACTTGTCTTTATCTGGACAGATTTTCCCCACAAATACAACATGCTAATGTTTTTAACACACGTCTATGGCATTTTACATTGTATGAAGTAGCCTAGCAGCTAGCAGACTTTTCCTCTACTCATATGAAGGCAGAGACAACAGAAACATTTAACAAAGGTAGCGTTACAAAATTCGGCTCCATTACAACTCACAAGGCTCACCGACAAAACAACTGTCTTATACTGAAGACATTTTCCAAACAAATATAACATGCTAATGTTATTAGCACGAGTCTATGGCATTTTACATTGTATAAATTAGCCTAGTGATTTCGTCTACTCATATGAAGCCAGGATAAATCACACACAGGACTTAAAATGCTATTTTTGTGGAGGCTTTACTGTCTTCACAATTTATTGTTTCTTATCTGTGAAAATAAAGTAAATAAAAATTTTGTTTCCACTGAGGGAAATGGTTTCAGCTTACAAAAATAGACAGGAGGTCTGGTCGCTGCGACATGTAGTTACATTTCTAAAGTAGGTGCATGTCAGGCTACGGTGTAGGTACAGCATAAATTTGACGCAAAAGTATAAATCACGTAGAGATAGGGTGAGGGGCACATCCAACTGATAGGAGGTCTTGAGTACCTTGCTCAGCCTGCTGCCCCCCTGACCCGGCCCCGGATAAGCAGATAAAAATGGATGAACGGATGGATAGCAACCAGTAGCAGCCAAAATGTCCAAGCTAAATAATGTTGCACCTTCAAAGTGTTCTCAAGTGCTCCCAGCCTGGCGTTCTTCTCAAGGACCGCCTGGCGTTTTCAGCTGGGAAAGAACAAAAAACGCTTTGGTGGACACGGGGACCTAAGGATCTTGAGCGGTGCTTTGCGTTGCAGTATTTCACTGTTATCAGACCCCAGTAAACGTGGGTCAACATGCCGCATTCCTGTTTTTACCTCTCGCCTTTATTTCAGCTGGAGAGACTTCAACCAAACATGCTGTTCACTTCTTTGGTCTCTCCAGCTCAGCTCCCAGTCGGTGTATTATTAACCTTTGAAGAGGGCCTGATGCTACTGCTCCTTGATTTTTTTTATACAGACTTTATATGCAAAATGGCTGTCGAAGCAATTTCTTTAACTCCAGGCTGTATGGATTTGCTGTGCAGTTGAGTCAGTGCTGACCTCAGACGTTTGTACTCGAGAGACACATCGAAGGAAACATTTTTCTCTTTAATTCATATAAACTGAAGGGCCAGTGTCTCTATGAGTGTCAGTGTGTGTAAAAAAATCCTTCTGTTTGTGTTTTGCACATGAAAAGAGGAAAGTTGTAACAGTGTGTATGATAAGATTTTGAGAACATTGTATATCCGTGCATTGCTTATTTGTGGGAACTTAATTATTCCTGTTTGTACTTTATTGCTCATTTTTAAACATTGTGTTATTTCCTGTACCAAATATTGAATTCAAGGATATTGATGATGATGATGATGATGATGATGAGACGATTCAAGAAAAAAAGCAGATCACCTCCTTCCTTCCTAACGGGGGTAAGAACTCTTCAGGTATGACTATCATAGTAATGCTGTGCTGTTTCACCCCACCGCCCCGCCTCCTCCAGAGACCCAGAAACTCATGTTATCTAACCTGTGATGCTCTTCCTTTTCATGATGGATTGTTTCTCTTAAGCAAATGTAATATTTTCATATTGTAGTAACTGGTCCGTTGTATTTAGACAATGTTTTTACCTATACTCTTCATAATTCTTTGAGGTGCACTGTGACTAATAACAATGCTGCTATATCACAAAGACTTTTCTTTTGTACGTCACATTTAGCCGATGCAAGTATCGCTAATGGTGACGGTTACAAAGTGGGCTCGAATACAGAGGCCCTGCTTACATTGTTCCAATTCAATCCAGGCTTTATTATTGTGCTGCCCTCAGTGCAGTGTATTAATCTCAGAGTGACTGTGTGTGCACAACCGTAGGATCTGTAGCTCTTCCTGTTGGTCTTCCTTTACAAGCATGATAGAAAGAAAAGAGAGCGTAAAATGTAGCGGTGAAAAAGCCCATCTCATTGCTCACTGTGGTTCAATAAAACTGTGAGGTTGCTTTTTCTGCACCAGTGTTGATTTTGTCAGCAATTTTGTCTAGGTTTTATGATTGACTTGGGTTACAGTATACAAGAAGAAATGTCCATGTATAGGAGGATTTGAAAATGTATGTATATTTGATAAACTCTAGATTCTGTCCTCTATTAGCATTTATCTGAGAAATACAAGGATCAAATGACTTAAAAACTGTCAAGTCCTGTGACTGAAATTATGACAAGATGCATATTTGTATCACATGTTGCTGTGTATAATGTTGCTATGTACAGTGCATTGTTGACATGTGCAGATTTGCTTTACGACAAAAAAACATCAAACACAAAATTGAACACAGATTTTAAAACAATTCTAATTATTTTCTGGCCATGCTAGTGGGCCACCACTTTGCTCCTGACTGAAATATCTCAAAAATTATTGGATGCATTGCCATGAAATCTTGCACAGACATTGAGAGAGATGGCTTCAAACCCAAGCACCAGGCTTTAAAGCCAGTTTGAGGTAATGGCCAAACTGTCTGTCATGTGATAACACTGGGCCCAAAATGACTTCTAATTGTCTTATATATTGATATTTGTGAGCGTCACAATCCCCACAAACTCATTAGCAGAATACTAAACCAAAAGTAAGCTGCTCGACTGGCTAAAGTCTCTCATACACCTGCACCATGGGTCCAGCAAACATATTCAAACTTCGACCTTGTTACACATCGACGTTTGGTCGTACACTTTACACATTGAGATACGACGTGCAAGGTACTCTGGGTGCGTTGGTTGTTGATGTTCTGGGACGCTGTGTCAAGTTCTGCCGTTAGATGCGTTGTCTGTTTTCAAAATTTAACGTGCATACAGCCTCTTTTAAAATAAACCCAATACATTGGTACAACACCGCCAATTGACTTTTTGTCCTTCAACAGCAAACACATGGTTGGGTTTAGGAAAAAAAGGACAGGGTTTGGCTTTAGAATCTTATGGAAAGCCAACACTGGCCTCCCAGGTAAAGGTTGGTGGTTGTTGGACCCATCCATCACCACTCCCACCTGCTCCACTTGGTCTTCCACTGCCTTAACTTTTGTTTTTGTGCTGCCGCGTTTCCCCCTGATGCCGCCATTAAACAATTACAGCGACTGTCTGCGTATCTTGCTGACGTAAAAGGACGTCCTTTTTTTGTCGATGTGTGATGCCAGAAGTCACTGACTAAGTGATGGATTTCAACAACTTCGAAGTGAGACTAAGTTGGTACAACAATGCGGAAAATCTGGCTAATTTTAGACCTGGAAAGTTGCCTCTAAAGCTGTATCCAGTTCTCTTTATACATTCATGGATGCCTTTGTGATCCCCTGACACCTCGTATCGTGCCACCATAGGGTTGACTGATTTTATTTTTTTTTACTAATAAAGCAAAACAGCTATTGGATGGATTGCCATGAGAGACAGACATTTTTGTATGTAGCACCATCTTCAGGTTCAGAGCTTTGTTTATCGAGTACCTGGTGATAAAGCAAATACCTGCAAAAGTAATTCCTCTGAGCCTCAGCTCTACTTTGGTTTAGTGCTAATTTGCAAATGTTAGCATGCTAACACATTAAACCAAGATGTTAAATATATACCATGCTAGCATTGTCACTGGGGTTGGGTATCAGTACTTAATTTCTTGAAGGCATTGACTGAAATAACCCAATATCAGGTGTTAGCACAACTTTACCAGTCAAGATCCTGGAACACAGTGACTCCCCGCTGGAGGGGCAACCTTTCTTTTGCTGCCATCTCTGGAGTTGAACAGTCAGTTCAACATCTGCCCGGTTAGCACGAGTCAATCCCACGACCCATCGGCTATCGTCTGAAGATGATAAGCCTCTGAGGGCAAGGGCAAATATTTCGGACTTATCTGGTGTAGCCAACGGATATCTGGACCAGGACTTCCTCTTCTGTGCTCAAGTCATTTTGACCAATCTCTATAAGCAGATATCTGCATATAAATACATAGAATTGTTTTTTAAAGCTAATATAAAGCTAACTTGTTGTCATATGATAGTTGATGGGTTATGAGATTGTATTTCAGCCAAAGCGTTCTGCCTCTCCACACAGACTCTTTACATGCCGTTCAGATGTGATTGGTCAATACTACTCTCACTACAAATGGACTAAAAACTGAAACCAGAAATCTTTCGATACCAAAATTTTGTCCTGTCTCCTACAGATTCAGCATATATATGTATAACTTGTTTATATAGATTAAGCACAAGCCTACACCGCAGCAGCATCTAACATCAAACATCAAACACTGAACCGTTAAATGGTCCCGCCAAACTCACACAAACACCAAAACAGTTTGACTCTGTCGTTAAACCCGTTACTAACCGTTACTTGCCGAGTGATGCTAACCGTTAGCTCTGTCACTATGTATGTGCAGGCAGACTCTCACCAACTGTCTCTAGCGTGGAGCTCACAATCCCCCAGCAGCAGCTATGACCTATACAGTCTGTGGAAAGGTGAAGTTGAGAGAGGGCATGTGAGGATGCTGACATTTAACTCAAAGCACCACTGTGCTGAAGTCCACTAGCATGGCTGCACACACCTTTTTTTCTATCATGAGAATTTAACGCCACATACAAGCATTACTGTGATACAAATCTGCACATTTTAACACGCACTCACAACCTGCAAATGTTTCAGTTGCATGACTTCAGCTGATTTTAGCTCAATTTTTTTTTTGACAGTAATTCCGTGGTGTAAATGGTAAAAAGATATTTTGTTGAAATTCAGCAGCATTTATATCCAGTATATGTAGTTGATCTCATGTTACAATGTGATGTCAAGTACTTTGAAATAGAATTGGTTGACGAAATTAATACTGAACAACAACAATGCCTATTACAATGTCAGTAATACAGACAAAGTTATAAACCAACATTCATAGGCTAGGGAAAGATGAATTAGGGGCCTTTTGTATTTTTTATGTTTGCTTTTGAGGTTATAAAATATGTTTGGACCTAGTTATAATTTGCCTCCTTATACAGCAAAATATATTCTTAGCATACATGGGCTTTGGACAGTATAAACTTTAAGAATCTAGAGTTGATTTGAAACATAAAAGCCCCAAAAACATGCATCGATATATCATGTTGTAGCACAAAACAATATGCAAAACGTCAAATGGAGTTATACTGAAATATGCTTCAGAGAATCTTCAGTCTTCAGCCAGTGTCAAGATTATTATCTCAAATACACACCGGCCTTCCATGCATCCATGACAGAAGAATTACGTTTAGAAGTTTGAGGAGTCGGATGTAGATGGCGAGAAAAGTGCCGTGTGTGGAAATCGATCATCGGTTTAAATGTGTGACTATACTTTGCTGGCATGACGTCAAACTCCCAGCCAGGCAGAACAGTTGTGCAATACATAGCCACACTAGCTGCATGAAGAGGTTTGAGGAGGTGCTCTCTGCCTGAGTGATAAACTCAGCTCACACATGTACTTTCTCTTCCATTTCTTACATGTCTGATTAGCAGCAGCCGCAGCTCTGATTAATCTGGTTCCTGTGTTGGTGACATGACTGATGCTTTCCCATCAAGTGATTTAATTGCTGTCTTGTCTTCTCTTTTTGTTGGTTATAGCTGAATATGATAATGTTACCATAATAGCATCCTAAAGTGTGCAGTACAAAACCTGATGGCTGGATTGTGAAGTTGTTCTCCATGTTAATTTCTAGTAAACACACTGGAACTGGCTCTTTTCATTAAAAAACATGAGGAAATAATCATTCCCAGGAGTGTTTGTTGTTGTGATTTTTTCCTGTGAGTGCGCTGAAAGCTTCAGTGGGCTCAATAAAAACACACACTGCGACAGGCTGAAGCTCACCAGCACTCTGAATGAAGGCAGGAGTGTCTATTTGGAAAGTATTGAGCGGTGACATTGCCGTCAATGCAAACGGCCAGTTGCAATTGATGATTCAGATGATTGCCACACCCAGATCTGCTCTCCACATCATTACATAAGAGCTGGTTTAGGATTCACAGCTGTGTGATTGAGCACCCGGGGCACATCGATCAGTGAGAGAGGTTAAAACTAACTCACTGCCTGGCAATAACTACTGCAAATAAAAAGCATGAGTGGTGCAGAGCAGTACTGCACTGACTATATTTAACTGTGAGGATGAGGCTTTAACTTTATCATGACTCCAATCTCCAGTTTTTCTGTTTAACCTCAACTATGTTTCCATTTTTAGTTGTGCTCGGGGCATTGTTTGAGGGACAGCAATGTCGCTCTGCCAATCAATCTACAACTTCAGTCCATACTAAAATATCTCAACAACTATTGAATGGGTTGCCATGTAAGTTTGTACAGATCATGGTTCCCAGATGATGAACTCCACATACTGTAGCGATCTCCTGACTTTTCCTCAGGTGCCACCATGAGGTTCAAATTTGTGGTTTTGAGTGAAATATCTCAAGAACACTGAGATTAAATTTATTTCAGATATTCATGCCCCCCTCAGGATGAACTGTAATAACTTTAGTGATGACGTTTTTGGTGGGCGGGGCTTAGCTGGAGGCAAAACAGATATTGGATAAAGCAAGATACCCCACTGTAGGCTTATCCAATGTTAAGAAAACGGTTACTCTTCCTGTCTCCTAAGTGGGCGTGGTTAGCTCTTCCTCCAATCAGAGCCTGTTCTCCCTCAACGCCCCCCCCCACCACCACCACCACCACCGTGTTGAACAGAGGCTCTGTGGATGTCTGTGTATGCGGATCGAGAAGCAGGTGGAATGAAAATACATTCTTCCTATTACTGCAGCCTATTGCTGCACAAAGCTTGTGCATTTTTTTGTGATTTTACCGCCTGTTTATCAAGATCACAAGACCTCGCGAGAACTTGTTTTCTGAGATGGACAGGGCTCAAACAAAGTTAATTTTCTCTTGATCTGTGCGGATGAAAAATGCAGCTTTAGTGTCAGAATGTTGGTAAGATGTGTGGCTTGTGGAAAACAAACCCAATATTTACTTCAGTGACTACAGGGCGAAAAAATTACCATAAATTGTGATCATGTTCATTTTCCTCATTGACGACAAGACATTCAGAGCTGCCACAAGTCTCCTACTGGGGAGTGGCGCTGACGTCACTGAATCAGGAAGTGAGCTGAGTGGGGTATCTTGTTTATCCAATATCTCTGGCACTAGCTAGCAAGTTCTGTTGGCTTGTTTTAGACAATGGAGCAAGATGATGCGAGTGCTGCATTTAGAAATACTAATTTCAAGTGCTGGAGTGCTGGCACAAACTGGACCATTCGTAAATTTGGAGCACTGTTGGAATGTACTAAGTAGCAGAGCGCTGAGCAAAGTGAAAGTGTGATTAACCTAACCGATCATTCATTCATATAGCAATATAACGCTCCATTTTTTCGACCAACAAGGCTCTCATTTTAGTGTAGCGCATCAGACTGAATTTACGAACGAACCATGTTGGGTCACTCACTCTCCGGGACCGCAAGTGTAACTTGAATAAGTAAACACTGAACAACAAGACCAGACTGGCCGACCCGTATGCTCTCACTCAATGGATGGATGATGTCACAGGAAGTTTTGTGGTTGGTTACTATGTCCATCTCACAAAGGAGGACAACACTTGAACGGTTTCCTGCAGTTTGTTTTGCTATCGAAGCTAATGTTAGCTAATGCGCTAAAGAGTTAGCGTTACAGAGAAATCCAATATTCCTCTTAATACCTCCCCAATTTCTGATGAGGTGGACATGATAACCCTTAATACACAACATTATTCATCCCTATGACATTTTAAGACTCCTGTGTAGCCTACAGCCCTGTGGTGGAGAGTCTGTTTTGCCTCTAGCTAACATATTGACATCATTGTGACATCGGCCCTTAAAGGGTCTATCCTCAGGTCTAAATTTTAATTTGCCCCTACAATCATACATAGACTGGTCTAAGACCAAATATTTGCTAACCTGATGATGTTCCCATCATTCTTTTGTCAGATATGCAATTTTAGCCTTGTATATTGTGTATCTGAATAGCTTGTTTGCAATCACATGATGCACAAAATTTAGACAGACGGCAGGAAATGATAAATCCGTACACTGCAGGAACTGGATATGGAGGAAAGTGACTGCATCAAAGGGTTGGATGAAGTGCAGGTAGCAGATATCGTCACACAATTGAAACTCGTAGGCTATTGGATGTGATCCATGCAAAAGGAGAAAACATGATTTTCCCCACAACTTGATTTGTCATTACAAATGACCTCGACCTCCAGACCTCCTACTACATGGTGAGCCAGATGAAAGCGCAAAAGAATCTAGAGGACTAATTATGTGTGCACTTGGGTCCACGACCTCGAAACAAAAGTAGTATTGAACAACTGTCCTCTTGTTTTTGGCCGGTTGAGTAGATGTCTTGAGTAGAATCTAGTGGTGAGGATTGCAGATTGCAACCAGCTGAAACTCCTCCTGGTTAGAATTCTTTCAGTGTTCATTGTTCAGGAGGTTTTAACTGGGAGACAAATTATCCACAGAGGTCTCCTCTCCAAATAAATGGACCTGCTGATTAAAACCACTAAAACCACGGAATAATGTTACAAACTGAATCAAACTCAAATCTGTGTTTTTCTGACGCTGTTTGGGATGTTGGACACAAGCTGCCAGCCCAGCACCTGGTAAAGTGTGCTCACCTTTTTTCTCTGATAAAAGGTCCTTTACCTCATACGACCTTTCAGACACGAACGTTTTGGCGCTATCAATACTTGCCTCCAGGGGCGGCACGGTGGTGTGGTGGTTAGCACTGTCGCGTCACAGCAAGAGGGTTGCAGGTTCGAACCCGGGTGTGGGAGCCCTTCTGTGTGGAGTTTGCATGTTCTCCCCGTGTAAGCGTGGGTTCTCTCCGGGCACTCCGGCTTCCTCCCACAGTCCAAAGACATGCAGATTGGGGACTAGGTTAATTGGTGACTCTAAATTGTCCGTAGGTGTGAATGGTTGTTTGTCTCTATGTGTCAGCCCTGTGATAGTCTGGTGACCTGTCCAGGGTGTACCCTGCCTCTTGCCCAGTGTCAGCTGGGATAGGCTCCAGCCCCCCCGCGACCCTCAAGAGGATGAAGCGGTTAGAAGATGAATGAATGAATACTTGCCTCCAGCTGCCTGCCCTCCACCTGGAAGGAATGCTGATGTATATAACAGCATAGTGCGAAGATGCGATAGGTGAGTCAGAAGAGAATTCTTTTGGCACGACAGGAAAACCCTTGTCTGAAAAGTAACAAAATACTGTGATGAAATTTCCTCTAAAACATATGTGACAAAACCATATAGTAGTACCTATGAAATAGGTTTGCATGAAAAATCTGTCAGCAGCAGTTTACAGATCATATTTTAGCCAGTGCATTTATGCCCCAAGGCTCAACATGTAAGAACCTTTGACCTACCTGTTTAAATATAATCTAACAATTCCTGATGTATCACTCTGTGGAGATCATCCTGAATGTTTTGTTGACACACACCTGCATCCCAGTTGTTAGCAAATCTGTCGTCAGCTCCAGTGCAGTACACAGTATGGTGCTCTGTTGTAAATCATCTCTTCACTACATCGCATTTATATAAAATAAATTCACCATCATCAGCCTACAGGACAATCAAAGTGCAGGCCTTTCACACAATAGCTCATCAGCCACCGCTGCATGATTGCCTGTAGCACATCACCCGATGGTTATTATAGCGGGCGTTTTACTGTGATTCGATTCTGGAGAATATCGAGATGCAGCAGCCGTTAAAAGCCTCTGGTCAGACATTAACGCTCAGAGTCACACAGATAATGCACCATGCATTTTGTTCTTCAATATCAACTCCACGGCTACAGCTGAGCTTGAAACACGTCCAGCATTCCAGTGTCTGTTCGCCAATCATGGAATCAATGGCCCAAATGGGCTGAAATGAAAATCAACATTGTTTCAATCTTTATTGAAATCAGCCTGGAGGTAGAGAACTTTACTATCCGCAGCACGGATTCAAATCAACATGTCATCAATGTGACGGCAGTGATCACCTGACAGTGTTACAAAGGTAGATAATAAGAGAGCTTTAAAGGGACAGTGCACCCCAGATTAAAAATACATACTTTCCCTCTGACCTTTAGTGCTGTTTATCAGTCTAGATTGTTTTGGTATGGGTTGCAGAGTGTTATTGTGGACGTGTCTGCCTTCTCTCCTGTCTCAATCGTGTCTGCCTTGGGGTTGCATATGATGTATGAAAGGCGCTACATAAATAAAGTTTGATTGATTGATTGATTGATTGATATAATGGAATAAGATAGCACTCAGCTTGTGGTGCTCAAAGTGCCAAAAAAACCCCCACAACATTTGAAAAACTCAACAGCAATGCCTCTTTACCAAAATCATCACCCCATAACTCAAGATAACCCACAGACTTTGTTGTGAGCAGTTTCATGTAGGAACTACTGTTGTGCCTTCTTCTGATCCTGTTCGTGGCTCTAAAATTGTTGTTTATTAAATAGCGATGATGTGAAGGTGATGAAGGAGACTCCGCTGACACCATCTTGCTTGCATAAAGAAAAGGTTTATTACAAGAAGTACAGCATCTATCAAGCATCTAGAATGCTTGGAGAGGTTCGAAGCCAATGTGAATTGCTCTGAAACACAGTCCCAAAATACCCCTGTTATATAGACTCGCTGTTTTGAGAAATGTGAGACAAAGTCAAACAGACGACAGAGAGGCATTCTTGTTGGACTTCACCAAACCTAAACCTGGGCCATAAATATCTTCTTGACCCTGACCATACATGCTTTTGACCCTGGGCCCCTTACTGGTCATCTGTTCAAAAACTTCAGCGTAGATCATAATACACTACACTATACATTTATATTTGCATCACAGACATTTTTTTTAATCAAGTGAGATTGAGACTGTTCCTCAGCCCTGAGGTCTCCAGACTTGAAGGCTCCAGTTTGCCACGACAGTAATTATGCTCACCTTAATTAAGGATTAGTAATTAAGTCAAAAGAAATGTATCAAGAGTTAATTAACTATAATATTCATGGCACAACACATAATTAAACATACAAGTGCGTTAGTAATTCAAATTCAAAGTGTGTTTTGCTCAAAATATAGGAGCAGGATTTATGTATTAAGCCTTTCGCACTCTAATTTTGGAACACACATTATTAAAGGACTTACTTGCAGGATGGCATGTACCCACACTAATTACACCAGAGCACAACCTGCGGAGATGAAACAGGAGGTCTCGAGGACCATCTGGGGAGCGTTTTAGACACGGCCCTTGCAGTCATGTACTGGTTTATACCTGCTGTCACTGTTTTTCAGACTTTGTGCCAGGACAGAAAAAAAAGGTTCATGAGGATTAAAACTGGTCCTCAAATTGCAAGAAATGTTGCCAAGTCCCCGCTGAATTAAAAATGTGGGTTAAAACTGTAGATGTGTTGCCTGGAACCAGTTTAGAGTTTGCTGCAGAGGATCAACCTGCTCAGCAGAAGAATACATGAAAACAACTGGCCTATAATGGATCCTGAAAAGCAGCGACAGATAGCTGCTATTCAAACAGCCACAGGAGATGTCATTATTATTCTATGTGCTCTCAATTCATTTAGAAACTGAGATACAGGGGTATATATTATATATTGGACATGAACATAATGGAGAGCATTTACCTCTCTGCAAGTCATACCAATATAGCAGTACATAAATCATTGCTACATGGTTTATTAAAGGGCAGGGCAGTAAATAACGTTTGCAGGCCACTTGCAGTCCATTCAGAATGGACCCCCAACCCACCAGTTGGGAACCACTGGGCTATACAACTATAACTCCTCCTATGTTGCAACCACAACTGATGTATTACAAGGATATTGATATGTAATAAACAGCAAATTCTCATTCCCAACTCATCAAACACCGCCATTTCGTGCTGGGATGATATGCTGCCGGGCAGAGTCAGTTTATAATGGCGCCCGGTGGTGTGTCATACCGCCAGGCGCGGGTGCATTGATTTGAAACAACACAGGAAATATAAGGAGCTGGAAAGTGCCTATAGGGAAGGCAGGAGGGGAGTTGGTTGGGTCCAATGTCCATGTTTTTTTTTCTAAACCTAACTACATGCTTTTTTCCACAAGGAAATGCAGGTAGATTTGAGGTGTTTTACCGATGTTGTAACGTTATTTAGAAAAGGTTTTCTCCAGGTACTCCAGCTTCCTCCCACAGTCCAAAGACATGCAGGTTAATTGGTGACTCTAAATTGGCCGTATGTGTGAAAGTGAGCATGAATGGTTGTCTGTCTCTATGTGTCAGCCCTGTGATAGTCTGGTGACAAACTCTTGCCCAATGTCAGCTGGGATAGACTCCATCCCCCCGCGACCCTCAAGAGGATAAGCGGTTACGAAAATGGATGGATGGATGCATCCAACGAGCAGAAACTGCACATTTCCTGTGAAAATGTAAGTGCATTTTTAAAATACAGAATGCATGTAACAAGCATTAATTGACATGGTGTCCTGGAACATCAACAACAGGTGCAGGAGGATACCTAGTGCGTCATGTGTAGACGTTAAAGTCCACTGACCGAGCGGTGATATTTGACGAGTTGGGATGAGAATGTGTTGCAATAAAACATATTTATAAGCATCAGTAATGATGTATCTTGAGTCATTTAACTAATGTATTAAAAGACAGTTTCAAGAGATTAGCATTTTTATGGTCCACTTACTTGTTTTTGAACTGTGACAATGGAGCATCATGAAGAGGACCATGAGATGTTGTTGAAAGCTCCATAAAAAGCTCCTGAGTGGACCTTGGATTTTTATATTCTGTCAAACTGTTTAAATACTGTATGTGTTTACAATCCTGACATGTTGCTGTATAAATCTAAAGGGAATTGTACAAAACAATGAATAATAAGGAAAATGCCCAAACTGAACTGAACTAAACTAAATATATGATTACAGCTATGTTGTATTCTTTTCGTCAGTATTTATAAAATGTTCATACACTCAGTTAATTCATTTATTGGTCACGTGAAATCATGTGAATAGAATTTCAGTGAAATGTAATCTGTCAGTTCCTTTAATCGTGCATTTCAAACAGTAAGTATATGCATGTATTTATATTTCCGACCAGAAAGTAAAAGCTGTTACCGAGAAGGGAGCTGGGATCTTTGATGATTCTCCCAGCCATCATGAGGAGGAGGAGTTAGCCTATAGTTGTTGAGAAAAACATTAATAAACAAATGCATTCCTTATACCTGCTACATTAAAATGTCCATCCATCCATTTTCATCCGCTAATCCGGGGCTGGGTCGCGGGGGCAGTAGGCTGAGCAAAGCACCCCAGACATCCCTCTCCCCAGCAACGCTTTCCAGCTCCTCCTGGGGGACCCCAAGGTGTTCCCAGGCCAGATGAGACCTCATACCAGTGGGATGTGCCTGGAACACGTCTAACAGGAGGCACATAGGAGGCATCCTGATCAGATGCCCGAAACGCCTCAACTGACCCCTTTCGACGCGAAGGAGCAGCGGCCATTTTCCGGCAGAGAACCATGGTTTCAGATCTGGAGGTGCTGACCTTCATCCCAACCGCTTTACATCTGGCTGCAAACCACCCCAGTGCATGCTGGAGGTCACAGTGTGATGAAGCCAACAGAGCCACATCATCTACATAAAAATGTGTCAAAAGCAAATTGATGTTATTAATTCCACTCTGTTGTCACACAGGCCTGAAATACACACACATGCACAAACAGGACCAATACATGCATTACATGTGGGGATGTTAGGCAGGCGCCTTGAGTGGTTTGGGGTTCGGTGCTTGCTCAAGGGCATCTTGGCAGTGCCCAGGAGGTGAACTGGTATTAACTGCTCCATGCTTGGCCTGTATGGGGACTTGAGCCAGCTGATCCAGTTCCCAACCCAAGTCCCTATGGGCTGAGCTACTGCCGCCCCATGATAGCATCATTGTTAAGGCACTGAATCAATACTACTGTGTTTGCTTTGAGGGCGCACATGTTAAAACCAAGCCTGCTCCATATGACAAAGCTGTGTCAAACCCGAGGTGGTTCTATCCTCCGCATTTCTGTCTCCTTTCTAGTTTTTCTGTTATTCTTATTAATAATTAATAGCCTCCACTTTATTTATTCTATCAGCAGACATTTGACACCTCATAACAGGAAAGGCACAGGCGTAATTAATAACATTATTATTGGCTGCACAGCCAAATGGATTTCAGCCATTAATGACCTTATTAATAATACCTGTGCAGTTTCAGGCCCTGTGTTCTGTGTGCTGACTGGGACACATTTAGGACACAACTGGAGCAGAGCCATCTTTCATGTTATTACTTACACCTGTGTTTTTCCACCTCTGACAGGAAGAGATCTGTGTGAAGAAAGACCTCTTGATATAGGACACCTTTTACAGATTATGTTACAGATTCTATAATCAGGATTTATATGTTTACATACAACCCCAGTTCCTCAAAAATTGGGACACCCACATATGCCATGCTGCCAACAATCCGGATGCACCTTTCCCTCTTTAGCCCGGAGAACACGACAACGTCCATGATTTCTAAAAACAGTTTGAAATGTGGACTCTTCAGACCACAGCACGCTTTTACAGAGTCTAAATTAACTTGCGTTTATAGATGCAGCGACAAACTGTGTTCACAGACAATGGTTTTCCACAGCGTTCCTGAGCCCATGTAATAATATCCTGTATATAATCATGTTGTTTTTTAAGTAGTGCTGCCTGAGAGGTCAAAGGTCTCTTACGTGCAGAGATTTCTGCCGACTCTCTGTATCCTTTGATGATATTATGGACTCTAGATGGTGAAATCTCTAAATTACTCACAATTATGCATCGAGAAACGTTGCTCTTAAACTGTTTGACTGTTTGACTGTTTGACGTTGCTTGTGAACGACTGAGCCTTTCGAGGATGCCCCATTACACCCAATCACGAACTTAAATCTGGTATTAATTAACCTGTTTACCTGTGGAATTTCAAACAGGTGTATTTTGATCATTCCACAATTTTCCCAATCTTTTGTTGCCTTGTCCAAAAATGGTTTGAAACACGTTGCAGGCATCAAATTCAAAATAAATGTATATTTACAAAAAAATCTGATCAGTTTAAACATTACAAATCTTGTTTTTGTATTGCTTTTAACTGAATATAGGCACAAAAAAAAAAAAAAAGTAAATCACTGTATTATGTTTTTATTCACGGTTTACACTGCATCCCAACTTTTTTGGACCTGGGGTTGTACTATTTGGATTGAATAACATTTCTCTAATGTGAGATGTCAATATACAGGTGCATCTCAAAAAAATAGAATATCATGAAAAAGTTCAATATTTCTCGTCAGTTATTTCAGAAGGTGAAAACTGTATATATTCTGGACTCACAGAAAAGAAGAGCTCTAATCAGCTAATTAACTCCAAACACCTGCAAAGGTTTCCTGAGCCTTTAATCTGTGAGTCTGGTTCAGTACAAACAACCCCATCATGGGGAAGACTGCTGACTTAACAGTTGTCCAGAAGACACTCATTGACACCCCCTGCAAGAAGGGTAACCCGCAGAGGGTTAGGGCCCGCTGTTCGCAGTGGTCTCAGTGGTCCAAAGTCGTCTTGTCAGATGAAAGTAAATTTTACATTTCATTTGGAGATCAAGGTCCCAGAGTCTGGAGGAAGAGTGGAGAGGCACAGAATCCAAGTTGCTTAAAGTGCGGTGATGATTTTGAGTGCCTTGTCATCTGGTGTTGGTCCACTGTGTTTTATCAAGTCCAAAGTCAATGCAGGTGACTGCAGAGCTCTTCATACTTCCGTCTTCTGATAAGCTTCATAGAGATGCTGATTTCCTTTTCCAGCAGGACTTGACACCTGCCCACAGTGCCGAACCTCTAGCAACTAGTTTGCTGACCATAGTGTTACTGTGCTCGACTGATCAGTCAACTGGCCTGACCTGACAGAGAATCTATGGGGTACTGTCGAGAGGAAAGTGAGAGACACCAGACCCAACAATACAGACGAGCTGAAAGATGCTATCAAAGCAACCTGGGCTTCCACCTCAGCAGTGCCACAGGCTGATCTCCTCCATGTCACCCCGTCACCCCGCATTGATGCAGCAATTTGTACAGCAGAAGCCCCGACCAAGTATTGAGTGCATAAATGAACGTACTTTTCAGAAGTTCTTATGTAAAATTCTAATATTGGGAGATACCGGATTTCTTATTTTCATGAACTGTAAGCCATAATTATCAAAATTAAAACAAAACAAGGCTTGAAATATTTCATATTACGTGCAATGAATCCAGACTATATGAAACTTTCACTTTTTGAATTACATTAAGGGGGAAAAGAATTAACTTTTGTTTTTGAGATGCACCTGTATATACGACTGTGAAGTAAATCGTCTCTTACAGCTGGAGATACATTTTGAGCTCCTCAGTTATGAAACATGACAAAAACATTAAAGGTGCAACTTGCTCCAAAATCCATGATCTTCTGCTTCAACATCAACCAGCAATTCATTTGTATAAATTCACTTTTTCATAGCATCCTTTTTTTGCAATTTATTCATCAGTTGATTTGGTCAAAACATCAAGAAATAATCATAAATGCTGCCAAGCTTCATTTGGCCCTTGCTAATGTCCCCTGAAACACTTGTTTACTGACACTGACATTTCACCATAATTAAAATCAGGGCTCCTTCAGCTTAAGGCAAGTAATTATGACAGTAATTATAAGTGAAATTATGACAGTTTTTCCAAATAATGTCAGTAATACTGAAGGAGAAAACATAAACTGACATAAATTACTGAGGGTTGTGAACAATTTTCCCCAATGTTTATTGCGATATAAAACATGACCTTTTTGATCAAGTTAAAAAGTCAGATGATCTACTTCATGTGTTGAAAAAAAAAGATAAAAAATAAAGTGGAACATATGGAAAACAATGAATATATATCATGATAAAAGTATTTGTTTGATTCAACTTGGAAAAAAAGCTTGTTCATTTGTAATTTAATTGCATGTGTTACATTAATATTATGACATTAACGCAAGAGGCATCCATTAAATTATTTACAAAAATATATATTACAAATTATTTTGAGATTTTACAATGCAACTTCAGAAAAAACCTATACACAATATCCTACTTCCCATGACTTAGCAGTTTTGAGACTTTTGAAAGATTGATTTAAGACATTTTTGTACTAATTAAGGCCTCATTTTTAGATAAATAGATACTTTTGAAGACATTTTAAGGACCCGTTGGAATCCTGAAAATGAATGAGACATTTAATCTCTGACAATGAAATGAGATTTGCTCCACAGAGGTGAGCTTCACTTTCTTTACATGGGGCTTCATTTTTCTCTGTCTGCCATCTGTTATTATCACAGTTTGGACAATTAGATTTTTACAGTTTACCTTCAGTTATAAAAGAAGTTCCACATAGGCTATCTCCCAGACGGTTTCATCAGGAGGAGGCTTGTTGTCGCTGTGGTCTTCTCAGATCAGTGATGCAGTCAAACCTGCCAGCATCATCCAGCAGATGGAGTCCTTAAACTGCAGCCACAGCTTGTAAATACTCTGCCGTCATAAGGTTCATCTGCACTCCCTGCAAGCGAGACTTAAATCAGTCATTTCAGTAAAACACAATAAAAAGCAAAATGTTGAGATGAAATCAAGACTGTGGACATGGTGTGAGTGCAGCTCCTGCATGTTGATGAGTTATTTTTTCAGCATCATTTTACACGTTTCCCAGATGATCAATTTCTGAACTTTCAGATTAGGCATTATTGATCACCAGAAGGGCTGCAACTAATTTTAAACTTGATTAAACAGTTTGAGTCAACATTTTTCACCATATTCTCATATTTCATAGACCAAACACCTAATTGATTAATTGAGAGAATAATCGTTTGAATAATTGACAATGAAAATAACCGTTACTTGCTGCCCTGATATCCAGAGAGGAAATTCAGTTGTTCCAGCATGAAGACAGAAATAAGTAAAGATAAATATGCTCTCCACTGCCAAGAGGAGAACATGGAGAGGAATCTTCTCAGCCAGCTGGTGCTGACGCTCACCTCCAGCACAAAGCCTTAAGACAACCCTCACACAACCTAACCTAACCAAATTATTGCAAAAGAAAAAATAACTTAATGAGTTTTATCCTTTAAAATGTACGTCAGAGCTATTAAAATACATTGGCTCCACCGGTCCAGAGCCCGGCTGGCTATGGTCAGCAGTGATATTGATCTACGTGTGACAGGTGTAAACAGTCTTCAGCCACTTTATTCTCCAGCCACATGTTCTGGTCATGTCCCACACTATTTCATTTCTGGGATTTAAAGGGAAATTTTGGTTTATTTCAACCTGTCTCCTATCGTCCTAAATTTGTTTCAAGTGACTAGTGACATAAAAATAATAGTTAGCATGTTAGCCGTTAGGTGATTAATGGCTGAAATGGCAGCACACCGGTAAGGTAAGACAACATGTTTACATGTCGTTTTCTATATGTTCTCTGACATTTATCCTAACGATATGAGGCGGCCTTTGTGGAAAAAAGCTTGTTTAGTGGACTAACTTTGCACTTGAAGGGATGCCCGTTCACTTCTGTTTTAACAGGTCTGGCGCTACTATGCGCCCTGGCTGTATCTAGGCTAACGGCTAACATGCTAACTATTATTTTTATGTCACTAGTCACTTGAAACAAATTTAGGACGATAGGAGACGGGTTGAAATAAACCAAAATTTCCCTTTAATATCTAAAACTTTTTCAGCAACGTTTGAACAGCTGGTTGCCCCATCCATGACCGTGGCAATATTTGGAGTGACTCCTCTAGATGCTAACTTCAGTAGAGCCCAGGTGGACATTGTTTCTTTCTGCTCACTTCTGGCCAGAAGGCTCATCCTGCAAATGGACGGACTCTTCACCTCCAACATATGCACACTGGATTAAGGATGTTATGTATCATTTACAATTGGAGAATATCTGTCGTTTAATTAAAGGTTCAACTGCATGCTTCCTTGACCTCACCTGGCAAACATTTTTAACTTTCGTAGCAAATATGGAAGCTGAAAAATTGTAGTGAAACACGTTATGCTCCCCTACTTATGTCACACAAGTTAATTAATTTGTCATCCCTTTTTTTGCTGGTTCTGTGTTCGTATGTTGATGCTCTATGAATCTTATTGAATTATAAATAAAAATATCTTGTTTTAAAAACAAGAGGTAGACCGATAAGATGAGATGAAATAAGATAAGAAACAAAGAGCACTATAATAAGTAAGCAGCAAAAAAAAGCAAGAGATAATTAATAGACAGGCTGAATGGCAGAATTTACATTATTGCATGTATTAAATGTACAGTTGATATACTGGTATTGCACAGGAGTGATGACTGATTGCCAATACTCAGTTTTGGTATGTGTGGTCTATTGGGAGCACTGTTGGTTACCGTCTGACAGCAGCAGGAAGGACCCGCGGTATCTCTCCTCCACACACCGCGGGTGAAGCAGCCTGTCACTAAAGGAGCTGCCCAGTGCTGTCAGAGTGTCCTTCATGGGGTGGGACATGCTGTCCATGAGGGATGATAGCCTGGCTATCATTCTCCTTTCTCCCATCACCTCCACCGGGGCGAGGGAGCATCCCAGGACAGTGCCGGCCTTCTTAATCAGTCTTCCTGTCAGCTGTCGAGATGCTGCGGCCCCAGCATACCACTTAATAGAAAATGGCTGATGACACCACAGGGTCAAAAACAACTCAAATGAGAGCAGACAACTAGAATAATAAGTAAAAAATATGAACTATATAAGAGAAATTAGGGGGTAACGTGACATGGCATGATTAATAGAAGTCTAGAATGATGAACATGTGAACAGCATACAACAGAATAATATATAATGTGATTAAGAGTCCAATTATACTTAGGGCGCATTCGCACCAGGATAGTCCTGGGGACTCGGTTCGATTGGGCGGGGAATGCCGAAAAATTTCACACCTTCATTTGGTTCGGTTCACTTTCACACTCCACTTTTTAAAGCAGACCAAAGCCCCTGGACATCGTCACACAGTTACAACAGCTGCTTGTTTGGGGGTGGTATTGCCTGAAACGACCACTGATCAGGAAGAAAAAAAGCATGAGGAAGGAAAAACCCTGGCTCATCGATTGGCCAGGACCGAAAACAGTAATCTATCCCCTTCCCCTTCTATCTATCCCCCTAAGCCTGCACCTCCTCACTACTCCACATCTGCCCACAAGACATTTTCCAACTTGTTCTTTTTTTACCTCTGCTTCTCCTGGTTCATGCTGTTGGCTTTGATTTTTTTTCTTCCCAAAATGCACTGTGCTCTACGTCACTTCCTCTCTTTGGTTCGCCGGATAGTCCGTTTGCATTTCCTACTGTAAGTGAACTGCACCAGGGTTCACTTGCAAGTGAACCGAGACCCCCAGTTTTCAAGCGTACCAGGGTTAGCTCGTTTGGTCCGCACCAGAGTTCAAATGAGCGTTCACACCACTCCAAACGAACCGAACTACCCACGGAAGCGGACCAAGGTTCGTTTAAAGCGGACCAGATAGCACCAGAATGAATGCGTCCTTTAGTGTTGCCTGTATCAATACAGCAAAACAGAAATGCCGTATATGATTTGGTAAGTCAGTATAACATTTCAAAATACTGTAGTGTGAGAAATAAGATAAGATAATAAATAAGTAAAGATAAATAGATAAAGTAAAACAAAAAAGAATTAATAAAATCAGAGGTAGGCCTATGAGAAAAGACAAGCCGAGACGAGACAAGACAAGACCAAACGAGATAAGATAAGATTAGATAAGATAAGAAATAAGTAAAGATAAATAGATAAAGTAAAACAAAAAAAGAATGAACTAAATAAGAGGTAGGCCTCTGAGACGAGATGAAATGAAACAAGATAAGATAAGATAAGCAAAGATAAACTAAGACAAGCTAAGCTAAGATAAGACTTTATTAATCCCACATCAGGGAAGGTGGTGAGGTAAGGTGCAATGTAATGATAGTAGTAGTGGTAGTAGTAATAATAATAATAATCGTATAATATAGTACTGTACAGTACAGCAGTAAAAAGAATACCACATGTAGTAGTAAAGAGTATTGTATGTATAATTGGTAACATAATATAATGTAATATAATATAATAGTATAGTACAGTATAGTATAGTATAGTATACACTATACTATAATATTGGACGATACAAATAAGAACTGGATGACCCCAAAAAATTAAAAATGAAATATTTCTATGAGTGTATAATGTTCTCAATAATACTCACCACCAAACATAAAAATAAATCATAACAGTACATTCAAACATTGTCTTTCACTCATATATTTACATTATATTTAAGTAGGATATTGTAGACGTGAGGTATTTGCGACGGCAAGCACGAAGGACAAAGAATAAAGAACGCGAAACTGCCTCTTCGCTTCCAGACATAGTACAAGTGGAAGAGAAGTCCCCGCCGAGAGACACAACTGAGGGGCATCAACGGTGACGCCATTAAAGCCGAGCACACACTAGCCTAGCAAAGATGGCGTCGGGTAATTTCCGATAATTCAGTTACGTGTTATCAGCAACCTGCTCCAGTATCCTCTGAATCTCCACCATGTAGACTCCAGATTGTGTCACATCAACTGCGATATGCTTATGTGAGACCATTTTTAGGTAACTGTGACACAGAGGATTGTTATTCATTCAAAAGCTCTACGACGCCGTTGAGGGCGTAATGCTAATGACGCTCTTTCCTCCACAGGGTATTTGGTCTCGAGACATTTTTTTAAATCGCTTAAACACGCTGGGGTTTTTTTAAACGTGTAAATATCAACTACAGTTTTTAATTATAACAATAACAGCACGCAGGGATACAGAGCCAAATCCATCTCATTTGGATTAAGCAACCTGTTATAGCCTATATCAATATTGACTCCTGCAACCTTTCCACTCTGCACCATTGCACGACTGTCTTTCTGTCTGGACATGTCATTGTATTGTTGTTGTTTTTTTTATGTAATTAAACCCCTAATATATATATATGTGGGGTAAGATGCCCCCAACATCAATTCCTCCCCTAAACAATAAATGGCACTAAATCTACTCTCAACACATGTATTGAACCTAATTTTTGTCACTGGATAGTAGTGATATGTATTTATATTAAGTTGTACATAAAAAGCTTTCAGATAGATAGATAGATACATAGATGGATAGATAGATAGATGGGGGACTTTTTATTTTATTTCATCCAATTTATTTTGAAAGAAAAAAAAGATTTTTCTCCTTTTAAGTAAAAACATAAAGTTTATTTTAGCCTCAATAAAAGGCTGCAAGGTTTCTAGATCAGTGGTTCCCAACTGGTCCAGTGAGGGGGGGCCAGATTACTCCCCAGTCATAGTTCAAGGTTTAATACACAGTGCAAAATGGCTTTAAAAAAAATGGGAAGAAGGCAATGAGTAACAAAAGCAGAAATGACCCAAAAAATAAATAAATAAATAAAAATTAGTAAAAAAAAAAAAAAAAAAAAGAAAACTGTTAAGAACAAGGAAATGACCTGAAAAAAAGTGTTGAAAATTCACAATAATTCTGTAACATATTTTTTTAAAATAATCATAATAATTATAAATACAGTTTTTCCCAGGCTTAATTTTTTCCCTATTTTTAAAAAAAATATATATATATTAAAACATGTAGATATTGTTGTTTGTTTTTTGCAGTTTGTGGGACATTTCTTACCAAGTTGCTCATTTCCTTTTTTCCCAATTTTTTTTTGAAAGAAATCCCATCAGTTTCCTCAGGGTTCAACGGTTTAAATACTTGCGAAAGGTGTCTGAAAGCAGAACAAGAAAAATGATGTCGCTCCAGGTTTCAGTAGTCAGTATCATACTTGCATTTAGCCATGACATCAAGCTAGTTTGGTGTCTCTGTCATGCAGCTGTCTGTTAGTCACTGACAACACAGCAAGGAACAGCACTTCAAAATTAAAGTGTTGTGCTGGAAATTCACTGTACTTCAAAATAAACTGTGTTTTTTTTTTTTTTTTACAAATCTGACACGTTTACTAGTCACTTGTGGTCCATTCAGAGTGGACTTACGACCAACTCTTGGACCAGGACCCACCAGTTGGGAACCACTGATCTAGATAATTCATTTAGTTAGATGGTTCAACTTGAGCTTGGGGGCTTCTTGTTCCGGGCTTCTTGTTCCGGGCAGGGGGGATCTTGCACACTCTTACTCATGTGTGTTTATGTGTACCTTCAGCTTTGTGGTGCCTTAATGTATGTGTGCTTCTGTGCAAAAATATTAAGAGTAACAACGACACATGCACTTCATTGGCCAATTAAAGCTAATTCTGATAAGATTATGAGGGCTTTTGGGAGCATTATAAGAGCCTGGCTTTTTAACAAAAATACAACCACCATGCTTTTCCTTCCTAGATATTTAATTTCTCCCTCTATTATTCTAATACGCCTAAAATCAGACATTCCTTTCATCTGCTTCGTACACACATTTAAATACCAGCAGAAATTTCACAATTTAAACTGTGATGTAAACCACTAAACCAGACTGCAGCAGTCCCCATAGCAACAGAGGAGAGGGTGGGCATCACAAAAGGCACAGAGGCACGTAATAATTCAGGCCTCCTGAGTTCACATCCGAGGCTGTGTACAATATTTCAGCACTTAAAAAAACAAAACAAAACCACACACCACATACTCCACCCTGCTCCATCTCAGAGTCTGAAACCTGAGAGATTTCACTCGGCCCTGATTTCCCATCAGCGCAGACATGGTACGATCCACCCTCATAGGAAGACATTCACCAGTGGCTTCTCCCCTCCCTCCGTCTGGCAGGTACCACTCACTGCCGAGGGGGTGATCCCATCCCTCCACCACACATCTAGTGCTCATTGTGGCAGAATTGCAGTGCACTGGATTGTACAGAGCAGGGTAGCATCCAGGCTGTTGTCTGTGAGGGGTGGGGTCCGGCTACACTGATACCACCAGACGTAAGCTTACAGAGGGACACAGAGAGGCAAGAAAAGAGAGAGAAAAAAAGAGAGAGAAGAGGGGGGAAGATTGCACCTGAAGAGGACTAGAATACGGGTAAGGAGAAAAGGGGGTGGATGGAGATAGAGGGAAAAAGACAATGGAGAAAGGTCCAGAATGGTTCAAATAGATCCGCTCCTTTGCTGCTCTTTTTCCCCCCCTATTGACAATCCATGATTCCTTTTCCATCTGTGACACATTTTGTTTTCAGTCATGTGGATATTTATTCATCATTTCATAAACGTCTGTGCGGCTGCAGTGCTTATTTCATTCTACATTTGATTGTTCTGTGGTTGTTCCTGCTCGTAGTGGGAGAAGCTGTGGGCCATGGTGAATGAATCTGACCATTTGGCCCTGTTTCTCTGGCATCTATATGTTTTGCTCCCATATCAGATGGCATAATGTAGCAGCTGGGCCAATTCTAGGACACAATATTGACTGGTATTTATACTTCATTATAGAGAGCCTGAGTGGTTTCATGCTTGCTTTGAAGCCAGAGCTGCCTAAATCTATATATAAGCAGTAAATACTATAATTGATGAGCACAGCAGTTATAATACATGACCTAATAGTGCCATATTATGTATTTGTCTTAATGCTCTTGGCTCATAAATTTGATCAGCCACTTAGAAGCATGTATTAAAAAGCGAAGATAATAAGGACACTTCAAATCTGCAACCTATAAACAATACATTTAGTCAAAGTGAAGATTTTTAGGATCTATGGATCAATTATTCCCGAAGAAGCAGGGCTATAGGGAAATTCAACAGAAACAAAAGAAATGCAACGATTTACAAAATGTATTTCCATCCAATTCCAATCCACGAAGCTTAAATGTTGCTGTGTTTGCGGCCAGGATGAAAGGAGACACCCCAGTGAACAGCACCATGAGTGTCGGCCAAGCCAGGAAGCTGGTGGAGCAGCTGAAGATAGAGGCTAGTTTCTGCAGGATAAAGGTAAGACAAGCTGCATGCCTCCCATTGAGATAGGAATCGTAACAGTGTCATGCACTAAAACACGTTACACTAAAGGGGGGCAGATTAAATTATGTCTATGATCTTAATTTGACTGTCTAAAAAATGATCCTGTTTCCACGTCACAAATCCAGGTATTATTTTGTCCAACACTGAAATCGTACGTGTTCTATGTTGCAATAAGTTGAGTACATGTCCACACACACAATTAGTCATATTAATACAACCACATTGGTGTTTAATGATTAATCTGTTGTACAAAAGCCAATGTTTGAATTTGCAGTTGATCCTCCTTTATATTAAAGCCTCAACTCATAGTTGAAAGGACGGCATTGAAGAGTTTTAACATCCACATTGGTTTACGGTTAAGAGAAATCACTGGCAACCCTACTATACTAAGTCACGATACATTAATGTAATTCTAAATATGTTGCAATATGCTGAGCATTGCAATAAAATATATTGCGATATATTACCCATTTTTCAACTGTAAATTTAAAGGAAAACTTTGTCAACATCTGTTTTATCTAATAAGATTAAGTTTTCAGTCTGTTCATCTCACTTCAGACATTTTTTTGTGGACTGAAAAAGCAATTGATTTTATTATTCTAGTAGGCTATCTACAGTTTAATTTGGATTTTTAATAATAATAATTTATGTAATGAAAAAAACAATACTTGGCACTGTCTGACGATATGATATTGCCACACAAAAATATCGCGATACTATGCCTTATCCATTTTTTCCCCCACCTCTAGGGTATACTATGCAAGATTTTTCTTAAGAACGATGTATAAAGGCGGCATGGTGGTAAAGTGGTTAGCGCTGGGGCCTCACAGCAAGAGGGTGTCTGGTTCGATACCTTCTGTGTGGAGTTTGAATGTCGTGTCAGCATGGGTTTTCTCCAGGTACTCCAGCTTCCCCCAAGAGTGAATCTGGTGGTTGGCAGTCTTTTTCATTTAAGCTGGTGTTATTGTTTGCAAATGGCCGACAGTTCCTGCATAGTATACTTTTAAGTCAGTGCTCTCCATTGGAGAGTTTCCAAATGGTATTGGCTTCTGTCATGTTCCTAAGGGCAACAAAAACACTTGGAAGAGGCACCATGTCTCTTTAAAAAGAACGATCCACCAGTGTAAAAATGAAGCCGGGGACAAACATATACATAACGCTAATTATGTTTTGGAGCACTGGTTCCCAACTTGTGGGTTGCGAGTCCACTCTGAATGGACCGCAGGTGACTCCCCAACATGTCAGGTCTATCTCAACACACTTTATTTTGAAGTACAGTGAATTTCCGGCACAGAGCTTTTATTTTGAAGTGCTGTTTTGTGCTGTAGAGTGAGTGCCTAACGGGTACCTCCTTAACAGAGCTGGACATTGTGGCCAAATGCAAGTATGAGGCTGAATATATTAAACTGTGTGGACCTTGAATTAATTACTGGGGAGAAATCTGGACCCCGTGGCTGAACCAGTTGGGAACCGCTGTTTTAGAGAACGCTTTTAGCTGCTATCACTGCTGGCAAAACATAAGATTGGGCGGAGGGTTTTGCACTTACAGAAAAACATAAGAAAAAGTTTTGAAGCTCAAAAGTTTCTTTTGCAGTGAGGAGGAGCTGCTTCCTTCCTTTTATTCCAAGACTTTGCAAGAACTAATACACACAATGTAAATCTAAATATTTATATACCGACTCCCATACTTTCCACTCAGCCTCTACTGCTATTGATTCTGTCTTATCTTTGTCTATTTTTGCGCTCATGCTCTATTACCTCTGTGTTGGCTGCTGTACTGTGATACCTTTGTACCTGCAAACATCCGTTTTTCTTCCAATTAATCGATATTTCACCCACTCATCCTGTGAGTATTATTTATAGTAGCATAACCATGCACATTTATTAGTTCAGATATATTCAAAATTTTCACACAGATTTGATAAATATTTAATTCAGTTTAGGTTTTGATGAGCCAAATTTGAGCTATGTCACTGAAAGAAACCATGAGGGTCATACAGACCCAGAGACAGAGGATCTAAAACATATCTTTCCCATAACGTACACACCAAAGCTAAAACTATAAGCTAAGCTAAATCTGTATGACCCTGGATAAACTGTTAGTCTCAGTTAAATAAACAGCTTTACCTGCAGCACATCCCATGATATTCTAGATATACTTCAGGATACGGAGACAACAAAGATCAGAGTTTCCAATATGTAAAAGTATCACGAATATTCCCAGTACAGGACTTTAATTTCTTACAGCTCTAAAGCCAGAGACTGATTAAAGGGACAGTTCACCACAAAATTAAAAATACATATTTTCCTCTTACCTGTAATGCTATTTATTGTTCTAGATTGTTTTCATGTGAGTTGCTGAGTGTTGGAGATATCTGCCGAAAAGATGTCCCCAATATAATGGAATTACATGGCACTCAGCTTGTGGTGCTTAAAGCTCCAAAAAAATACATTTTAAAAAACTCAACAGCAATGTCTCTTTGCAAAAATCAGGACTATAAACTATTTCTTTCTACTGAACTACGCCTGCTTATCGTATCACTGTACAGAAGGAAGCGTGCATCTACTCATGGATGAGAGGCTATGGAGGATGTAAACATTAATGACGTCCCCCTCGGCTGAGCTATAACGTTAGCTTGCTCAGTTGTGCTAGGTGAGCTAGCAGTACAGTAGCAGTACACTTCCTTCTGCATGCGGATACCGTTGGTGGATGTAGTTTGGTCCAGAGAAAATAGTTCCTATATTAAACTGCTCACTGCAAAGTTTGTGGATTTTTTTTGAATAACCCAGGTCATGATTTCTGGAAAGAGAAATTCCTGTTGAGTTTTTAAGTGCATTTTTCTGACACTTTGAGCACCACTAGCCGAGTGCCATCTAGTTCCATTATGTTGGAGAGAAGGCAGACATCTCTATGGCTGATATCTCCAACACTCTGCACCTCACACCAAATGATGACTTTGTGTGATGCAGTAACAACTGAAAACAGTGTAATCTAATGTAATCATGTTCTTAAGCTACCCTAAATCTGGTCATCCTCATTTCCAGGTATCAAAGGCAGCGGCTGACCTGATGGCGTACTGCGACGCACACTCCTGTGACGACCCCCTGATCACCCCCGTGCCCACCTCAGAGAACCCCTTCAGGGAGAAGAAATTCTTCTGCGCTCTGCTTTGAGCCCAATCAGGGATTGTTGTGATTAACAGTACAACTGTACAGTATGTACATGTATGTACAGTGTGTACATGTACTTCTGATCTAAATAAGACATCAATGTACTATAGTAACCTTGCATAAAAGCTGCCGATGTACAGTACACAATCAACTAGAAAAACGTCTCGAACTAAATTCTTTAACTGCTAACGTCAATGTTAAGAGGGGAAGAACAAAAATGACTTGAAGCAAAACCCAGACATTCAATCAGTAAAGAGTCAGAGATATACCATGATCAAAAACAAAAGAAATTTAAGAAACAGCTATCACGTGGTTGAAAACACAGACATTTCATGCTCACATATGTTACAGGTAGCTGCCAAAGAGGAAACAGTCTGAGCATCAAGTGTCTTACAAGGCTCCAACAGTCACAGGGACAGACTCATGTGGATTCTGCAGCATTTGGCACTTTTAACTGGGAGGCCGAGGCCCCGTCTACACGTATACAGATATTTTTGAACTGACATTTTCCTCTATGTTTTGTCCTCTTGTCTGTACACAGACAGAGATTTGGGTTGGGGATTTTTAAAAATGCCTTCCAAGGTGCTGATTTTATCCATGTGGACGTGTAAATCAGAGCATTTGGAAAACCTCATCTCCTAAATTGCTGCCTGCCGCTTTGCTTACGTTTTGTTAGCACTGCTTGGTCTAATGACTACTTAACATTTAAACTTAGTACTACTGCACCACTTCACGGATGAACAAAGGTGTCTGCTGCGCCCAGTGTTACTTGCGCCACCTAAGTATCCGCAGGTTTAAGTATGCCAGAAATGATGGTTCTGGATCAGGCCCGGTTGAACCAGCAGGCAGTGGGACAATTTTGAGATTTGGTTTGTTGTCGATAAGGACTATAAAAAGAAGAAATACTTTCGCACATTCAGAGCATCACTCAAATCTTTGATTCCCCTTCGTCAAAAATCTGTTACCGTTTCATGACTGTTCGTCAGCCATTAATCATGTTAGCCTGTCTGTTAGCATTGCGGGTGACTTGGTTCGGCAGCCGTTTGTCATGTCGACGACTGTTCTCGGGCTGTTGGCAATGTTGGCAATGCTGTTAGTTGACCGTTAGCGATATTTGTTGTTTTTTACCGAAGTTTTCTTGTTTTGCTCCAAGAAGATTGTGTCCAAAGGATTTACTCTACAAACTGAAATCAAAGGGAATCAAGTGATATCTCCAGTAGGTGACCTCGCGTAGCCACGCCTATCTACATAGTGCTATGTCAGCGCTCAAGAAAGGTCTGGAATCAATGCCTATCTTTCTGCTACTGGGGAAAAAATGCTCTACTTTGTTTTTGTTTCTTTAAACCAATCACAATCGTGTCGGGTAGCACATTGCCCAGGATGCAGTGATGGTGCTCTTGCAAAATAGTGTTCTGGTTCTGGTAGAACATTTGAAATTAAAATGACTCCACAAAAGAAAACGCCACATTTACAGTCATACGTCAACTTTGTGTGTATAGTGGTAAAAAAAAGGGGCTCTGGAGGAACTCACTGGACCCATTAAAACCACAATTTTTTGGCTGTATGTGGCTCTAGCACAGTCAGTTTTAAAATGTGGTAAGTCAACTCTGACCGGACGTTTCACAAAGCAGATAAACGTCGGCCATGAGTCCTGCGAGACAGAGTCAGAGCATTTCCAAGGTGCGTTCACAAGTTATTTCATTCATTGTTGATCATGACTAACAATTCACCAAAACGACACAGCAGGCGCACCTTTTTGCACGATTCCAACTCTTTATCAAAACTTGCCTTTTTCAGTGGAAAGTGCAGTTGTTTATTTTATGGCAAAGGAGATTTGGAAATGGTAACAAGGAAGGGAGACTGCCGGTTGACATCAGTGGCCTAATGGCAGGTTTTCAGCCACAGTCTAAATCCGGTGAGTCAGACTACGAAAAAGGTGATGTTAGCTTGTACACTTTACTACCTTTGTGACAAGGGGAGACGGGTGAAGACAGCTAAAGCCAGCTAGCATTTGGAGTTGTCATTTTTACGTTCTAGTTTGGACGAAGGTATTTTCTAAAATGGAGGTTGTGTGGACAGATTTTTTTTCTTTTTAAATATCCGTAAACGTGTAGACAGGGCCTAAAATCCCACATTAGGTCTTTGGATTGTGGTGGTGCTACAAGTCTCAGATGCTGCTCTGATAGGTCAGGGCTGTCAGTTCTCCCCCATAGAAACTGTCCACACATATTTGAGATCTGGCGACTGAGAAAAAGAAAAACCTATGTTAGGTAATTAAGTACGACATTTCCCATGTGGTGACTACTTGTAGATGGAGGTCAGAACACCCTACTTCAGCTTAGACATGCTTTACATGCGTCTTCATTCAGAGTGTTTTCTCTCATCTAGATATCACACACATTTTGTATTCCTCGTTCACTTAGGTGTTTCCTGTTTTGGCAGTTACTTGTATCTACCAATGACAACAGCTGTTTATGAGTGGCGTAGAATCATGTAATCTGTTTATTTCAAGGTTTTATTGAGATTTAAGCTCATTTCTATACTGTTGCTGTAGTGTGGATGTGGAAGTGTGTGTGTATGCATAGGTGCTAACTGTGAAACTTAAGCAACAATCCTGAGCATCTGATCACTGTTGAATCAAGATTTTATAGTTCAATAGCACACAGACCCAAAAAAAAAGAAAAAAAAAAAACATTAAAGGGGTTATGAACATTTAATATATATAATCTAAGCCATTAAAGCTAAATCAGCTATTGGATTATTATGACATGAATAATTTTATATTTCTTTGAGGCAAAAAATAAACAGCAGTTATAATGTACTTTTAAAGACAGGTGAACATCGTCATTTTAACCAATCAGGTCTGAGAGGTTCTCCAGAGCAGAACGTCTCCACTCATTCATGTGAATTGAGGACTGATGTGAACGACTTGGGGATTTTAATTACAAGGTGTCACTTTTTCTGTGGTTATTTCTCCATCTACAGTACAGGCATTGGTTTGTTTCTGTTAAATCATACCCACACAAAAATAATAAAATGGCTTTCATCTGGAGTTCCCTCCAACGTGGTCCCATCTCGTGAGCTCCGTGGCATCTTCGACTTGATAAAACTTTTGGGAGACCCCGCTCTGGACCATTTCAAATATGAACCCATGTATTTTCAATACCTTGCAAATATCAAATTTGGAGCTTTGGCGAAAACAGTAACCATGGAATATCAAGTATTGAAATAAAACCTCCTGTTATCAAAGATTTTTTTCTCATTTGTGATTTTATTTGATAAAAACTGAATAATGAACATGTAAAAAAGAAAGAAAGCATGTGTCCAAATGTGATACTTGCCTTTTATTTCTTTTTTAATAATAAGAGCAATATAAAAACTGAAGAGTTTTCACAGTCAAATGCAAACACATCAGCCAGTGTTTAACAAGAAGCTGCTACAGTTACATCTTCAAACAGGTGCATGGTGGTGCATGGGAGATTAAGTGACACAGCCTGGACATGCACTACTGCAGGTTTTATAGTTCATCCGACTGAATAAAAGGTTCATAACCAGCATGCATTAAGGCATCTCGTGTTTAGAAACACAGTCAAAAGATACTATCAAGCTCAGTTGTGAAGACCTGACCAAAATCAGGCTTAGCGATGATACAAAATACAGACTGCGGTATTCCATCTTCATTTAAAGTCAATGGAAACTTGGGCCACATTCATACTAATGTGTTTTAATTCAAAACAAAAACGATCTGCGTATACAAGAGCGTTTTGGCGCCATTTAAGAATTAATCTCCATCCACAGTACCACACCTTAAAACGCATTTTCATTTGGTTGGATGCCTTGTTTGAGAAAATACTACAGAGATGGTGAAAAGTTAGACCAGAGATTTTATTGCTAAGACCGACTAGGTGGATGTAAGTTGTTACAAAGTAAATACGACGACATATCAGGGCGGTACCGGTCCTGAGCATCATCCATTTCTGGACGAAGCCATGGAAATGGAAAAGAGTACCCACACAAGAAAGATCAACTCACAAATAGTATGCAGACCTAGCTACAAGTTTTGACATGACAAGCTGGTACCAATAAGACCCAATTCAAAGGCTGACATGGGTGTCTATGTCATCGCTTCCAAAATGTTTCTGCCCATCCAGACTGAAAAACAGCACCGGCGTATAGCATGGTCAGCAGCGTTCTCAAAGGTCTCTGTTTTAGGGGTTCCAAAACACCAGAGTAGTGCGGACGCTAGGTGTTTACGCTGCAATGGTTTTGCGTTTTAAAACTGAAACATACTAGTGTGGATGTAGCTTTAACCCAGTGATTTACCGTAGTTTAAAAGTATAAAAGACAATACAAGCAATAGATTGAATGGGTCTCGCTTCACTTTTGTATGCAGAGCAAGAAACGAGGTCAACTTCTACTGAAGCTTTAAATACATTCTATCATACGAGTACAGCATATCAACTACTTTAGCCTCTTAACTGTTACACGAATGTTATGAACACACAGGGTGCTGACTGGTTTACCGCACACCAACAGGTTGCATCAGTCTCAGCGTAATAATTGTTGTTGCAACTCATTTGCCTCGACACCCAGCACTTCAGGCAGAAACAAAACGCTTTATTAACTGCTAAATTAGCAGCATCGTCAAGCTTATCTAGTAGACACATTCTTGTACATTATAGAAAGGTCTGATTTTTTGAAGCGGGGCTGCATGAAGTATTTATCCGTAGTCAATTTATTACCTACAGTTGATAGTGGTCGGCACACCCCCAGTTTGGAGAAGCAGGAAGGAGTAACGCAGCAGAAGATAAGCAATGCACTGTTGTGGACAGGCAGCAGCAAAACGTTATTTAGCCACCTAAAATTTTCTTATATCAGTTTAAGTTAGGGTTGGGTACCGTTCACAAATGAATGGATACCAAAATTGGTTCCAGGACCTGGAATTTGTTTTAAGTTCCTTTTGACAGTACTTTTCTTTCTCTGGAACAACAAATATTTGTATTTTGATCAAGCTAAAGCGATAGTTTGGCTCCCTGGGAAGCCGACGAAACGGCAGTGAAGCTCCATGGCTGGCTTCCCAGCTTCAGTGTGTTTCCACCTCCTTTCTGATGTTGAACCCGGCAGCTTTGCAGTGCGCCTATGTCAGCCTCAGAGCTCCATGGCTGGCCTCTGCCTTCTCACCCATATGCACTCTCAAGTACCAGCATTTGGCATGGATGGGTTTAGCGTGAATCAGTACTTGGTGGTAATTCAGTCTGTATCCTTAAAAGTATTGGGTTCGGTACCCAACCCTAGTTTAAGCGTACGCTATGTTTAGAATATTTATTCCTTATTCCTTTCTGCAAGGAACTGAAGCTGTTATCTACTCTCTCTTCAAAGCCACCAGATGCCTTTGACAAAAACAGTGATTTTACCTTGCAGAACACAGGAGCTGCTGGTCTACTGCTGCCTCAGTTGGTTAGTTAGTTTGGTTGGTTTGGTCTGGTTACGGTGTTTTCAAAGGGTTACTTCAGATTCACCAAAGTCACGTGTTGGGTGAGGTAAACGTACTGTTTTTGTCAAAGAAGTCTGGGTTATTTGAAGAGAGCATGGATGGATATAACAGCTTCAGTTCCCAGTCCGTGTTTTCCCAAACTGGTGGCGTGCCATCTACCATCTACTGTAGGCAATACACTGACTATGGATAAGCCCCTCATATAAACCCACCTCAAAAAAATCCAAACTGTCCCTTTAAAGGCTGCAGCCTGCTCATCAGCAATAGACACGTTTTTGACAGTGTTTGAGTTTGTTGAATCAGAGTCTTTATTTATATACTTTTCCATCTTCAGGTTCAAACAAGCTCTGAGCAGACCAGATGTGGGCATCTGGCCACGTTGCTTCTTCACTGGCAACACCAAAAGGTTAAAAGGTTTTGTGACAGAAAAAAAAACAAAAAAAACAATCAACTTCTCACCTAAAACCAGCGTCACATTAGTTTTGAGGTTTTGTTATCGTTTGTCTCATAAATCAGTCACATCCTCTGAAAGACACTTCAAACAGACAATCCACCTCTTCAAGAAATCTTTTAAATGTTGTTGGTGGACCGACAGTACATGATATCAAACTGTGATACAATGCACCATTTAAAAAAAAATCAGCTTATATCAACGTTCCTTTCCAGTGGCTTAAAAACCAGGCAAACAGGGAGAGAAGCCCAAGCGTTTCAGTTGAATTACAATACATAGAAAGAAAAATGACACCAAAATGTATCTGAAGGTAAAATTTTTAAACACAGAACAAATTAGCCATGTTTAACTTAAAAATGCAAATTCCCAGTACATGACCAACAACGGATGAACCATACATTTAAAATTCAACCTTTGACAGAAAGTACATGCAGTATTCTAATGACCTTGGACAAATTTAATAACATGGGCATGAGCAGCTTTTTCCCCAAAACTGAAAACAAGACTGGCAGAGTTTCAGTCTGAAGAGTCTCTATAGTCTGTTCTTACAGCACAACATTTATAAAGTCCACATGAGGCAGCATAATGTGCATGCTGGCTCTGTGATGAGACTTACTGGTAGACTGGTATTGTTATTAGATGCACCTGTGCTTTTACTACTACTACAACAAGTTAAATGTCTGCCATAAAAGGGGCTACTGACATATGTGACTATCCGCCCTAATTTAATGTCAATTTAAAGAAAGTAGGGGGGTGTAAGTCTAGACCTACTTGACACAGACCATGAGAGGGGCATGTGTGAAATCTATTTGGGGGTCAAATAATTTCAGAAATACACCAACAGCTTTAAGTATACTTTAAAAATAAATGGACTTCAATAACCTCATTAGTGTGTACAGTGTCAGTTCATATATATGGTGCAGCTGAGTTGAATAGAGATCACTGAAGAGGTAATGTACAGTTTGGGCTTCAGAAGTAGAAAACATCGACTGAATGCTTTATAAGAAGGCGTCACACCATTCTTTAAGACAGCCATAGCAGTCACCTTGTTGTTTGGCATTTGCCCCGCAAGTGTCCTTCAGCCAGTCCCGGAAAAGCTCCTCGTCTTTCTTTAGCACTAGAAACTGCCCAAGGACGACGTACGCCTGTGGAGAAAAGAGACGAACACATGACGGGAAATCTAATCAAGACAGGAATGTAAGTGTTTAAAGATTCCCCACATTAATGGCCCTGTTGTCAAGTAGAAGATGTTGATCACAACTTGGAAAACATCACAATTAGGTATTTCTTTACAGCTCTACCGTGATGATTGCATGAATGGATGATTTGGAAAAGGGGTGGCTTGACAACTTAAGGCCCTGATCACACAGATCAGATAGATAGAGCGTTAAGCAGCTGGAGGTGGCTTTTTGGCTCACAGTTTTTGCATTAATGCATGCCTCTGCGCTTAATGCATGTTTCTGCGCTCTAGCAGTGTTTCCCCTACCATTCAATCATAATAATCATTAATACCATCAACTGAGAGTAGAAAAGTACCCCATGTTATCTTCCCTTTTTTCCCATTGTCCATTTGGATGATTTGAGAGGGGGGCCTTCTGTGGTGGTCACGACAACTTCAGTTGGTGAACAATGGAGGCGGTAGCAAGTGCTGGGTACCCAGAGCTATACAACTTTACAAACTGCAGTTACCACCATCTTGATAGAAAACAGCAGGTCTGGAGGTATATATGTGCAGTACCCAAACCAGCCATCATTGAGGCAAAGCTCCTGGACCAACCGGTGGTACTTCCCGGGATCCACCCCCTTTTTAGAGTCTCATGTACCCACACGGATCTCTGTTTCCCTGTACCCAACAAACTATTTGCGGACAGCCTCTCATCCTCAACCAGAGCTACAGCAAGTACCCTCTGCCTCAACATTTTAGGAACTAGATACTAATTACTGTGGAAAAAGGGGTAGCTACACAGGATGGTTAGGGTAAGGAGGTGAAGGGGTGATTGCCTGGCAACAGAATGTACGTGCTAGTTGGCCAATGGCTGTAGTCTTTGCAGTTTCTTCAGGAGCAACTTTTTAGTCAAGACACAGGTGACGTTAAGTGACGCAACAGTCAGCCTTCATTGCCAACAGGTTTTTGATTTAGGTTTGGTGTGTCTGGGCCTTTACAGTACAATAGTCCTAAGAAAATATCGAAATACCTAAATGATACCCAGATAGATTTGTGGAAAAGGAAAAAGAATAAACTAAAAAGAATAGGTATCCTTTTTTTTACCGCACATGATAGAAGTTAGTGTAAGCTTCATTGTTTGTTGTGTTAACTGTCAGATGAAGCCATTTTGACTCGTGACTGCAGTTTCTGTGAGTAATTACAGGCTATTCATCATTAAGAAATGTTGAACAGCCAGGGGTGTTGGTAGCATAGTGGATCGTGCCAGCGCCCCATGTACAGAGGCTTTAAGAAATGTTGAAGAGTCTGTTAATCAAGTTATGCTTGATTTGATTTCAACCTCACTGCAGTTATGCTAACCTGGTTAACACAAAAGTTGTAGCAATGACCTCAAAAACCATTAACAGCTGCTTTTTAACAATAAACTTTCTGTCACTATAATTTAACATTATATGACTTGGAAATTTTATGCTATTTATATAGAGAAGATCCATCAGGACTATACTAAAATTGAATGTTTAACACAGCTGTATTCTTAATTTTCATTAACTATTTTTTTTATCGTTTTCATCGTTTTATTGATTTCAAGACACAAACACAATTACTGTGAGAATTAGCACTATTGCAGTGAGGATAAACACCCTCTATGGACAGTGCTTTTAATGAAACCAAATGTGTTTATATTGTATTAAAATGCAAATAAATCAAATCTCCATTACCTTGTCAAAACCTTTCTCCTCCAGCCTTTTGCCAAGGACCTCTCCGATGCCTGCGAGGGCCATCACAGCCTTCTCACCCATGGGCTCGGCCACAAAATCTTTATGTTTTTGGGATGTCGACGACATGGCTGCTTTGTAGGTGGTCAGAGATCAGCAACTACTGAACTGTAACTCAAAGACAACAATATACATTTAGATGCAGTGAAATTAATTCATGCTACAGAGAGAATGCAATGCTATTACTTCAAATTTCCAAATGTTTAAATCATTGTGTTACCCTCTTCATTATTTATGTCCACCTGCGGGGAACTATAGGGAACTGACAGCAGGTTTAATCATCCATCTTTCAGTTGAAGTCATTTCACTGACATCACTTAAACAGCGCAAAAACTGAAGTATGCAGTAACTGTGTTTAATATTTGGTTTCAAATAAGTCTACAACCAACAGACAGCAGCACTCACTTGATATCTTCCCTGGTAAAAGTCTGCCAGGTCTGTTCTGTTCTGAAGCCAGCTTCACTTTACTACAGATGCCTTGTCTGTTAGTTTAGGAGCACTGCCCAGATTTATTATGATAAAACTGGGCACTGGTCCAAAACTAACAGACGATAAAACTGGGCAATAAGTCCTGGTGCTCACCCAATGCACGTTCTGGATTTGAATGCACTCAAATGAAAATATGTGAAGGGGCGGGATCAAGCTCAAACAGGGTGTTAAGTTTCTCTTTCAGGCTAAATGAAACCATGAAAAATATATCACCGACTATCACTTGGCTGCAATGCATGCTGCTGCGTTACAGGATTCCCTCTTCCCATAGGCTGTCACTCTGATAAACACATACATCTGTCAGTATCTCTGTTACACCAAAATATCCACTGCTCCCACAATATTATCAAAGCTTTTAATGCACCAGTTTTTAAAGTATGTACATACAATCTGTCACTGTGGAGCTCAATGACTTGGAGAAAAGCAACATAGTGTCAGATCAGAAGGCAGAGTCGGCTGTGCCTGTGAAGCAGCAGTCCACCGTGCAGTCACCAGAGACTTATTTCACCGGCTGCACAATTAATGGAAACATGCAGATAAATGTGTTTAAAGAGTAAGTGCCTGGCGCACCATGTCTGCGTTACATAGCAACGGTGACAGCGGAGTCCTGAGGGAACTATTTTTGTTGGTGGAAGACAAATAAAATGCTTAAATTATCTATTTTGTCCTCATTTTTCAACATTTCTTAATCAGCCTTGCTTATTTAATTGTTGAACTGTTGTATAAAAGCAATATCACACTCGAGCTCGTGATGTTGTACTGTGATATCGTCACGGCTGTAATTTCTTATCTTTTTATATTTCCTACTTATTTTTATATTTCTTACATATCTTTGATCTTTTATTTCTTCATATGTTTTATATTTACTGTATATATTTGCATTGTTTACATGGGCTATACCGGGACCTGAGAATTGAAATTTCGTTCCACTGCATGTAAATGTGATGTGAATGACAATAAAAGATCCTTGAATCCTATATTCGTTTGTGTATTTATTTTTTTGCACTATATGTATGGTTTACAACTTATACAACACTTCACTCGTATAGGCTATAGCCATTTTTTATTGCATGGTGTCTACAGGTATCAGACAATTAAATTTAATGCTTTTCAAGACACCTTTTAACCAAATTTAGGACAGATTTTTGGACAAATCATGTTTTGCAGGTAAGCACTGAAGGTAAGTAGTATGGGTGTGGTCTTGTGCAGAGGTAGGTGTTATGTAGGAATATGGTTATTAGATTGAGTTAAGTGAATCTACATCGACATTTATTAAGGCTTTACTGAATCTGAGACATTTTAAAGGACCTGTAGAGTAGACACCCTGTATTGACATTGATGATATGTATATATATATATATATATACATATATATATAAACATACATATACATATATATATATATATATATATATATATATATATATATATATATATATATGTGTGTGTAAGGGATAATGTATAATGAGCCGGTGAATACTGGGAAAATAACTCCGACAGGGAAATAGAACCCCGACGCGCAGCGGAGGGGTTTCATTCCCCTGAAGGGAATATATATGTATGTATGTATGTATGTATATACATATATATTTATTACATCTATCATCTATCTATTAAATGCTGTATTCTGATTGGTCAGTCGCGGCATTCAGCGGTCTGATATTACTGTGTAATGACCGTTGCTAGTAGCAACAGTTGCCCAGCGTTGCTAGGGACGCTCCCCTGCAACACTGCAGCTGTCAAACAACTTCCGAGGGAAAAGACAAACAGAAATTGCTGATTTTAACATTTCTTTTAACTTATTTGGAGAGTTGCTACAAGGATTTTGAGGAATGGGATGCCGCTGAAGAAAAAGAAATGGAGAAGGAAAGAAAAAAAATCAAGCGAAAAACGGCACAAGGAACTGACCCCTGAAGAGCTTCAAGCGATAACGTTAGAGGAGGAGAAAGATGAAATAAATACAAAAAAGACAACAAAATGAGCTACTGTACTTTATTACACGGCTCTATTAAATGCTGTATTCTGATTGGTCAGTAGCGGCATTCTGCGGTCTGATATTACTGTGTAATGACCGCTGCTAGTAGCAACGGTCATTACACACAGTTGCTATGTAGCCCAGCGTTGCTAGGGATGCTGCCCTGCAACACTGCAGCTGTCAAACAACTTCCGAGGGAAAAAACAAACAGAAGTGGCTGATTTTAACGGATGCCGCTGAAGAAAAAGAATACCTACGGACTTTCTCTGCCAAAAACAAAAGAAGACGGATTTGAATACACACTCGGCAGTCATGCTTAATGACATTTTACGCGAGTTTTATGCCTCGGTTCAGTCCACTAAACCTGGGTGAGTACAAAACTTTCACCAAAAGTTGTCGAATCCGGTCGGTTTTAATGCACTTCGCAGAGGCAGACAACATTATTTATTTAACTGATAATTAGCCGTGTAATAAGCGGGATAATGTATAATAAAACCTATTTACCTATCTATTTCCCTGTCGGGAGTTATTTTCCCTGTATTCACCGGCTCATTATACATTATCCCTTACATATATTTCATTTTGATCTGTTTTTGTCTTCCCGTATTTACATGTATGTTACTGTCCACATTCTGTTTGATTACTTGCTGCTGTAACACAAGAAATTCCCAGTTTGGGATTAATAAAGTAACATCTATCTATCGATTTATATCTATATATACACACACACCTGTTTTTTACATCCTTGTGTACAGCAAAGTCCTGCCCACTCTTTACGTGTCTTTGTCCACCTTTGTTGTCCCTTTTCCTAGCAGTTATGTCTATTTCTGTGTCAGCACACTGGCAGCAAAAGTCATTGTATGTGTACCCATACTTGGTCAATAGAAGTTTTGATTCTGAAATACCATGTGCACTGACGTGAGAGAGTCGGTTGGTGTTCAATATACTACAATGAATTGGTATATTCCTATAAAAGACATTTAAATCAAATGAAAGTTGGCTGGTGCAAAACATATCTTAATACCAGCAGACTTTGCATTGGTATCACAGGCCTGTTGTTGTGACAAAGAACCTGGCAACCTCAAACGAGCGGGTAACTTAATGAAGGAAGTCTTCACCAGTGCAGTCACTTTTAATTTAAAATAATATTAATGTTTAAATGGTATTCAAATAGCTAAACACCAAGAAACACCACACTAGCATACATGTGTTCACACTCGCTGATATAACTTAGCAACTGACTAGCAACAAAACGCTACACCCCCACTGTGTTGAATTGCGCGCGCATTACGTTTCAGCGCTAATAGCTTTAGCACAGCGAGCTAACTTTACTTGATTCAGACTGCGGTATCCTTTATTTCCCTACGAGTCGCCGCAGCTGCTACCATTACGTGATCCTTAAATAATGCTCGCAATATCACAGTCGATGAAGTCAGCGCTGTGAAGCTGGAGACCGTTAGTAGCCCAGAATTTAGGCGCCTTCACATTGACTCAAAACTAAAGTAGCTTCAACTGTAGCTAGCTAACGACTCTTTATTGTACTGCTTTAATGGGCTAACGCTCATTTTTTAGCTAACGACAGCCAGATGGTATAACAGCTGAGTATTAACTTACCGTTTAATGTCCTGTCCAGGCTGAATATTAGCGTGGTTCGCTTGAAAGCCGTGTATGGTTTCTGTTTCTATCACCGGCGCACACAAGGACCAGAATGCAACGCGCCCGTTTCTTGCGTCTTTACGTCATAGGGTGACGTTAAACCCAATATTGTTCCCTAATAATTGTCTTACAGGATGAACAGATCAGGGCCCTACTTCCAAATTTAGCTCATTCAGACTAACAGGCAGATGCCAGTCCAATGTATTTATGTTTATTCTCATCCATTTGCAGTTTTTTGATTGACAAGCATGTAATTCGTTGGATCCTGATCATGTGATCGTTTGAAAATCGTCCCAGCATGCACTGAGGCAGCAGATTCATTCATAAGCTCATTGTTACCTGTGATATTTTGTTGTCTGTTGTGCTCCACAATGTTTCCACTGTGTTAAACATGACCAGTGAATGTGGGCAGACTATGAATAATGTTGCATGATGAGGTGGGGATGCTTTTAGGTGACAATCATATGCCAGTTTTAAAAATGAAACCTTACTAATTTTTTTTTAAAAAATCAACTGTAATTGCGTTAACTTTTTAAAATGAGTTTTGCAGTGAATCATTTCACACATTTTAGTGTTCAGATGACAAATTCCTATTGTAATGTCAAATTAAATACTATATGTTCTGGCTCCATTAGTTAAGTGAGAATCTTTTAATTGAGTTTATGACATTACGCTCACAGTCTCTCACAATAAATTTGGTTTGTTTCTTCTCTGTTTACAAATTTTCAGAAATTTTATTTAGTTTTATCATGTCCAATTTCATTATGAAAATATGATTATTATAATTACAGATCATGGAAACTTTACAATAACCTGCATGTTCTTGTCTAAAAATCACATCAATAGTCTTTTATTATGAAACCAAGAAATTGAGCCATTTGTATATGAAAATTATCTGGATAACTTGATTATCCATGTACCTAGAACAGGACTCTAAAAGATTTTAATGGGAGAACTACCTAAATTAAGAATTCCAATATCTTACTTTCATGGCCAAGCATGTAATTTGCTTCAATTGATGTCATTTAGTCTGGAGCTGTTCCATAGACAATGAATGGGAGCCTAATTTTGTGGACCCATAGAATGTTTGGGGTTTTTTTGTACCCAAAATGAGCTTTATTCTATTGTATTCTCAGCCCCTAACAGAAAATGTACCCATATACTCAGAACATTCCCCTGGTGCTCTGTGTCATCTATAACATTTGTCCCCATTCACTGTCTGTGGAGCAGCTCCAGACTTTGTACCCGATAACATAACAAGTTTGAGTTTGAGCACTCTAGATTTTGGATTCAAGAGAGTGTTGTTCATGTTCACTTATGTTTGGACTGTCTTAGATCATAGGGATTTTTAAAAAAGGCCCAGATGACAGACAATTATGACATCATAGCCACAGAGTGTTTCTCTAGTAGGAAGACATACAGGCAACAAAAGCCCATATGTGGCGACTGTGATGCATAAGTTTGTATCAATAATAATTATCCTTATAGTAAGGAGATTGTAGCTGTTGGTTATTTTATTAAAACACTAAATAACTTGCACTATGAGCAATACAGACAAACACTGATTATTGCTTTCAGGATGACTTTTATTAACTCACAAGTATCAGTATACAGAGGATAACACTTTTTCCTTTGGACTGCCATTCATGCCGTATTTGTGCGCATTAATTACCTTCAAGCTCTGTTTTCGACACTAGCATCCATGTGGTTTTTGCATCCGTGTTTGGGAAAAAGGTGAGGGCTGTTACAGGGTGGTATTGGGCTGTGATAGTGCAACTTTTACAGGAAAAGGAGTGCTTGTATTTTGGGTTAATACACTCTGAATGAGCCTACAGCTCAGACAGAATGTTGGGAGCCAGGCTGCAGGTCAGCCCAGTGCCATCAGGCTCCACATTGATCTTCTTAACAACTCCATCTTCCACCAGCATAGAATATCTGAAACGCAAGATGATGTACAACCTGATTATTTATTCCAGTAAAAGTCAGACACTGACTATGATGCACCTACTTTAAAGACTGACTGAATAAAAGATGGATTTTTCTCCATATTATTCTGGAAATACTGATGTAATCATTGACCTCTGCAACATGAAGAGAGTCCAATGATGGGTGTTCAAGAACTCTCATATGATTACATGTAAGTCAGCCTCTTAAATCGATGTGTTTGAAATCACTCATCCCAAAATAAACAGACACTCAACTCTATAGTGAGCAAATATTGCAATTTTTGCATCTATAAAATGTGACACCGTGGTATTGTAAGCAAAAACTGGTGTACATGCCACAAACGCTACTTTTTTTGTTCCATTTTAAAAAATTTTGAGGCCTCTATATGTTCACTTGTGTATTTGAACACTCAAAATAAAATGGTTGATAATTAGTGCCATTATTAAAGTAAATAGGGAGTGATTTCTGACGCAGCCTGATCAGGAATGGATGTGATAAATCTGTTCTTGCAAAACTGAAATAAGCAAAAGGATCATTACCTCTTGGATCGCTTGTTCCCAAGTACCTGCACAATCTGATCACTGTCAAGCAGCAGGTCCACTGCCTTTGTGAAAGCGCCAGTCGGATCAGCCAGCATTCGAACCTGCAAAAGAAAGTTACAGTACATGAAATGGACAATGACATCTACTGTGTCATCAGAATCTCCAAAGTAAGGATACTGATGTCCTGAACTGGCCTTTCAAGACACAAGGATAATGTCAGTGAGCTTATACGTTAAGGGTGTGATAGCTCATCTTTGCATCATCATCTACTGTTAGCATCTCATTGTCAGAGTGACCAAAATGTTATGTGTAGTTAGTTACAATTTCTGAAATGCCTCTATTGTGCACTCAGTCCAGTGTACTTTATTAAAGTTGAATTATGCCAAATAAGATTTCCCTTAATGTACACAAAATATTTTACAGGTATTGTCCACAGTTCTTTAAACATTTAAAGGGTTGGTTCATCTTTTTTATGGAGGGGGGAGGATTATAGGGCCGTACACATGCTGCTTCTTTAACCGCCTGGAAAATGCAAGGTCAGGCGCTGGGCGCAACTTTTGTGCCTTTTTCAAAGCTTTCAAAAGCACAGCGGTAGGTTGCATCTGAGGTTGATTAATAAATACTGTATCGTAGCCTATTTACCTGAAATCCTGTCCCACGGACGATATGCTCACACACAAAGCTCTGGGTAGCCCTAAACTAATCTGTTAAACTAATGATCAACTTTTCCATATTTACCACAGACTGATAGTCATGGAAGAAGGGAAAGATATCTGTCGACTGTGATTGGTTGTTCCTCATCACATGACATGCAGCGCATGCTGCTGTGTTCCATAAGTTGAACTTGGTATATTTCAGGGCGCAGCTATCGCACCCTGAAAAATAGGCACTTGTGAACGCATGCATGCCGCAGCGGGCGTTTCTCTGGCGTTTGAGTGTGCCTGCCACACATCCTCATTGAAAACAATGAATTTGAGTGCGCAAAAAAACATGGCATGTGTATGGTCCTCATTCTGCAGCTTCCCAGTAGTGTTTCGTATGTATTCAAATCAGTTTGGTGGCTTTCAAAACAGTGATATAACAGCTTCTGTTTCTCATCAGAAAAGGCTGTCAGACAGCTAGGTTAAGAGGTGAAAATATTACACTGACTATGGATAAGTACCTCATACAAACCCACTTCCAAAATCCAAACTAACCCTTTCAGTTATTATTATCATCATCATCAGAGCTGTAACCTACATCACTGCTTTTTGCTAATGGCTGAATGGTTGTTTCTGTTTCAAGAACCCAGAAAACAACACAAATGGACCCACCCTTTAACATGTGGGATAATAACATTACTCTCCTCTGAATGATGATGATGATGATGATATATGAACATTTATCCCACAACTTGACTTGGTGCAGGTTATCACAGAAACTGCTCACGTAGTCAATACCTTGCCATCTGTTCCATGTTCCTTTCCCCAGGCAGCCATGACAAACGCGTCATTGACAGAAATGCAAGCAACCTCCTGGATACCTTTACCCCTCAAGTCCTCAGTCTGCTGCACAAAACCTGGGAGGTGCGTCTGAAAGCAACAAGATAAATACATCATCAGCTGATGCAATGATGAATCGTGCAACAGACACAGCGAACAAAGAGGACAGTGTGTACTCAACCTTGGAACATCCCGGGGTAAAGGCTCCGGGTACAGCAAAGAGGACTCCCTTCTTCCCCTTGAAGAGCTGATCCATGGACACCTTATTTCCTGGCTCCCCCTCCTGGACTTCCACTGCGGGGAGCTGTTCACCAACCTGTCGGGAATTAAAAGGACAATATACAAGAATGTACACCCACATCCTACATAGCAGATGATACTAATACTTTTTAGTCCGTACCAGAAGACAAACTGCAATGCTGTTTTCACTGATAGATAGGTCAGAAAGTGTCAGGTGCCACGCTGAAGACGACTGATGCATATTCTAGCTGCCGAAATGTTAAAACTATTTATTTATTTATTTATTTATTTATTTTTGCATAGGCAAGTTTTTCCCAACTGGTGGATCACAGTCCAAAAGTGGGTCGCTGGGCCATTCTGAGTGGACAGCAAGTCACTTGAGAACGTGTCAAGTTTGTACTCTTTATTCTGAAGTACAGTGAATTTCTGGCACATAGCCTTTATTTCAAAGCGCCATCTCCTGCTGAAGAGTGAATAACTAAGAAACAGCTACTTGATAAATAAGTGGAGCCACTGGAGAGGGGCTTAAGAGCCACATGTGGCTCCAGTGCTGCAAGCTGCCTACCCCTGGCCTACACTACAGATACTTACACACCTACATCACACAGTGAGCCACCTAGTTAATTGTCTGCTCAAAACCACATTTTGTTCATTAAATATCAGCTCCACATTTCAAAATGCTAAGCAACTTTCACCACATACACCAATTATATTGATCAAAACATGGCAAAACTGACTCAATATCAAATCATTAAGTCAAACACTAGCATGTGTTTTCTACCCAAGAGGAACATCATAGCACAATGACTTTCAAAATACAGTTGAAGGCATTACAAAACGGCATTACTTTTCCGGTTTCAGTTCGAACTATATACAATAGACAGTATCTCCATAATTTTTTTGTCAGTTTCCTTTTCCTGTAAACCACTCTACATGTTTGGTTGAGTGTTAAATGTGTGCATTTTTGGCTGGATGAGTTATCTTTACTTTATACAATGTAGCCTACAACAGAAAGGAGATATGCTGCAGCAAAAGCTTTACTTGCAACATGAAACTGCAGCCACTGATCAACAAAAAATGTGTAAAATTAAGATACATACAGGCACATAAGGGACAAAACACAAAAATGCAATTCATGACAGTCCTGTTGTAATCTATACAATCTCCTCTGTGTTGTTCTGAATCCACATTGAGCAAAATCAATCCAAACAGCCCCCTTTGTTTCAATGGAGTGTAAAGAATTTGGTCTATTACACACAAGTTATCAGCCATTTCTCAATGTTAATTCCAAAATGCTTATCAGTTATTTCAGTCTAGCTTTAGGTGTTTATGTTAGTTCAGATAATTTCCAGATTTCTGTTCTAGAAATGTATGCAAAAAGTGCATATTTAATAAGACAATGCCTCAGTTGCATATTTAAACACAAAATCTCAGTGAACCTGTATTATTAAAAACAATTACCTTACTGTGAGTAATCAACTGGGGAAGTTTCATTGTGATATCTATTATCTAACAATATTTGTCCTATTCACCTGTGGTGTCTCCCTTTAAAATGGATATTGTATTACTGTGTTTGGATGTATTTATTGTTGTTTTTACTGTAATTATACTGCAGACACTGTGATGTCATAGGCAAATTTATCTCTAGGACAATAAAGTCTCTCCTCTCCTCTACGTCCTATCCTGTCCCCTGCCCTCCTCTCCCTCCTTTCGTCTCCTCTCCTCTCCCATCCTATCCCATCCCATCCCATCCCCTCCCTTCCTATTCTCTCCTCTCCACTCCACTCCTCTCCTACTGTATCCTATCCTATCCCAGCCTGTCTTGTCCTGTCCGCACCAAACACCAAGGCAAATTCCTTTTAAGAAAGTAAAAACCTCTCTGACACTAAACTCTCATTACTCTGACTCTTGGGCTGGTTGGTGGCCACTGTACGGCGACAAATCACCACACACATATAGATGCATGTGCTTCATTAAAATGGCCGAAAGACTTCACTGAAATTAAGACGGACTAATAAGTGACTCACTTTTCACACTGGGTGCTTAAAAACATCGCGAACAAGCGCTAAAACACTTAAACCATGCTGAGCCCTCTGGATATGTTGATAAAATAATATTTATGGGCAGTGTAGGGCTGGTGTGAAGTTCAGGCACGCTTTCAAAATTAAGTTAACTTGATGCTTAGACATACATTTACTGAAGTTGTATTAAACAAGGAAACCAAGACAGGGGGCGTGTAATGTCAACCTGCATCATAAACATGCCTTTAAAATAAGATTATACTATCACTTACCGGGTGGCTGTTTATAAATGGCATGGGAGTGTAATGTTAATGGTTGACATTTACATTATGCTGCGTTCAAATCACCAGCAGGTGTTGAGGACGCTGCTGAGAAAAAGTACCGTTGATAAACAAACAAACAAACAAACGACGTGTTTTGTGTTGCTAATGACTGTCATGGCGACCGGTTTCTGAGGGACCGTTAGCCCGGTGAGCTCCACAGAGAAAGGAGAAGCTTGTAGTGGTTTAGTTGAGTTAATTTTCGGTGAAATACGTCGACACACTCTCGTCTGTCTGTAAGCAATGTAGCACACCTAGCTAACGGTAGCTAAACTTACCTGAATGGGCATTTTGGTTGTGGCAGAAGTGTGTAGCAGCCTGACGCGCTGGAGGACACGGGTGCGTTTAATGATAGCGGTTGTGATGGAAAGCATTGTGGCTATATAACTTAGCTAGCGTTGGGTAGGATCCTGCTGTAGGTTTGCAGGACGTGCTAACTGAAAGGCGTGCTGCGTTTGCGTTCTCTCTCTCACACACACACCCACACACACCCCAAGCCGGTTGCCAGTGTAACTTTACCGTACTGTTACCTACACTAGTGTCCCACCTTGAGTTTGACTGCTGGGACTTAACCACGCGTCCAGATTTGGGCCTGCTAAATCTGTATTTACTGCGCCATCTGCTAGCTAACAGCCTTATGTCTGATGTAGTATTTGTTCATGAGGATAGATTCATGAAAGCACAACCTAATTTCTACATTTTTCACAAGGAGCTGTGTCATTATTTCTTATCACTGAAAATACTGGAGAATTACAGTGCCCTGAAACTTAAAGGGGAACACAGCCAAATTAAAAATATATATGTTATTCCTATAGTAGGGCAGTGGTTCTCAACTGGTCTATCCTCAGGACCCACATTTTTCCTCAGTCATTAAGTCGTGACCCAAATTTTTGACTCTCAAATCTATTTCATAGACACGTCTTTGAAATTTTATGACTTTTTTTTATGAAATACAATAGTCTTTCGGCACGTAATCGTGTCTATTAATCATCTTTGCACTGACTATTGTATGTAATATACAGACTAACATTTTGAGAATTTTGGGAAAAATATTTCTCAAAAAAAAAAAAAGTTGTAAAATTACATGAACGAAGTTGCAATATTTTGCAAAAAAAAAGTTGTAAAATTTTAAGAAAAAGTTAGGAATTTTTAGAAAAAAGTCAAAATTTTGAGAAAGAAATCATAAAATTTTGAGAAAAAAGTAAGATTTCAAGGAAACAAAATTTGGCAAAAAAGTCAAAATATTGAGAAAAAACATTAAATTTTGACATTAAGAAAAGGTCATAAAAGTTTTAGAAAAAGTTGTAAGATTTTGAGAAAAAGGTCATAAAATTTTGAGGAAAAAAGTTACAATATTTCACAAAAGATTTGTGAATCCGCGTCCTACTTTTGGGTCCCGACCCACCAGTTGAGAACCACTGGTCTAGGGAGTTCAGTAAATATATATGAACAGAGTAACTGTGTGTTCCAATACCTGTACTACCATACTGAATAGTATGCCAGAAGAAGATTTAGGGTGCTATCTTAATCTCTTACTTTTTACTTTTAGTATGTACTGCAGCTGCCCTTAAAAAGTACGTACTGTTGCATGCAGTGTTCACACAATTGGAACATACATCTTCGTAAAATTACGCCCTGAACTTTGACCCTTACTCTTATATCCATTACCTAGAGATAAAACAAAATGCTGTTTCACCAAGCTTGTTACAGATGGAGGTCAACCTGGAGAGCTCTGATGTTGCTATTTTGCATTGGACTTGTCAGACATATTACTGCAGCATAATTGACCCTGATACATTTAGACCCTCTCCTTTGGCTCCCTGTGGCTTTGACATAAAATTATATTGAAAGGAATATTATAAAAATTATTTTTTAACATTGAGATTTTCATTTGTCGGTGTACACCTAAAGTAATTATTGCATTCTAGATTCTGGAAAAATGCGTAGCCTATACATCGAATTAAAAAATGTTGTAATGTAAACTAAACTAAAATGTAAATCATACGCCTATGACCTGGTGCCTTTTCCTCTAAATTTTGCTTAACTTCAGTAGCGGTGGTGTGGGGTCTCTCTAGCAAGGCTAGCTATGGATTCTGAATCCAAAAAAGGAAAAGTCTTTGAGGAAAATAGAGGATTAAATAATGTGTAGACAGATTCATTTGTTTTCACCACCAATGCTGCAAAGTTAAAGTACTAAATAATTATAAATAGTCCACTGCAGAGTAGACACCTTGTAGTAAATCATATTAATAAATGCTCATTTGGACCTATCGGTAATGTTGATTGGCTAATTTAGACTTAATAGGCTGTTACCTTTATTCAAACATGTTTTGCAGTTACAGACAGATTTTTTTTCTTTTTTTTTTTGGCCAATAATGGCTCTTTTCAATAGAAAAGGTTGCCGACCCTTGACTTAAGCAATCAATATTCCTATTATTACTATTCGACTGATCAGTTAATTGAATGTGCTGTCATCCGTCATTACGACTTCTGACAGCTGTCAATCAGCTGTCAAGCTGTCATCTGTTTGTGGCTCAGCTGATGAGACGTGTCATCAGCTGCACAGACGATTGTGGGTCAGAATAGCCAGAAAAGCATGCTGGCTTACAGACTGCAAAATTGGACCGGATGTGGTAGAACATCCTGGTATTTTTGGCATATTGCATTAGGACCTACTAAATCTTTTTCTGGCATACTATATGGTATGGTGGTATGGGTACTGGAACAGACAGATAGTATGCCAGATGCAGTATGCCTATCTTTCTATCTATCTGGACCTATATGAAGGGATTATGCATAAATACTTCAGTGATCTGAGGACATGATTTCATCTGTCCCAGTCTAAATTGTATATTTACAACTCAGACACCTATTGCTCCATGCCTTTGGATATCTCAACACCTCCCCCTACTGTAAGCTTCCTTACATGAGGAGGCAGACCTCAATGTCTCATTCACAGAGAGTGAATAGAGTGGGATACTATTAAACTTAAAAAAACAAAAAGAAGATGTCCTAGGAACTTTAAACCTGGCTCATCCAATTTCAGATTTTGACAAAGAGAAGTTGCCACAGTGATGTCAGCTTAAAGGTGTACTAGAGAGGAGAATATCTTAATAAGGCTAAGAGTAGGACGTACCACACTTCCAACACTGCCCTTCATAAGCAAACATCCTTCAGGATTATGTGAGCACTGTCAAGTTGATTAACCAGTGGAACATGTAATGTTGCACCGGCAAAGGTATTCTTAAGTATGAGAAACATTTAAGAGGGAAGTCAGGAAGGTTGGAGTGGAAGAACTCAGTTTAAAATATGTATCTGACATCGGCTCAGGAAGACTGCTAGAATGTCTGAAAGAACCTGAGCTGATCAAGAGAATTTAGTACTCTGATTTTTTTTCTGGTTTGTTTTATTTTGTTTTGTGTTGGGGGTATATAGTGGGTGGCAATACTGTACCTTAATGCTGATTGCCAACCAACATAAAGCCAAGAAGATGATGATTCTGAATAGTTTATGGGACCCCATGCAAGCTATACAGAGTCAAGCTAACACAAACCCCAAGAATGCTGGATGTACCAGGACGGGGAGGGTCCTTTGACTTATGTTGTTGAGGTGCCTCAAATACAAGGTCTGAGATATCCTTGGAGACCCTCTGCTCCTGATGCAGAATGGGTGTAGACAGCACTAATGCTGCTGACAATGCTGGGGAGTAAGCTCATTATGTCACAATAAAAGGCCCCCTCTGCCCTCCTGTAAATCTTTGGCATTATTATTTAGGCAGAATAGCCACGCTGCAAGGCCTGTCATAATGACTCATGAACAGAGTGGAATGTTTCCACTTGAAATGAAAGTTGCCTCTCAAACAGAGGAGGGTGTAGGACTGGGAGGGGCGCAAGAGTTCAAAGTTCTTGTTACATTTCAAATGTTCTTTCATACTGTTATTTGTGTGGCAGGGGTTTGACCTGTACTACATCTCTGTCATCATCACTGTATTTGACATCTCAACTACACACCTATAAAGTTTCATGACTACATCTTGAACAGTTGCGACATTACTGTGTTGATGAAAATCTGTATTAAGACAGTGATCTAAAGATCTGGCAAAGTACAACCCCAATTCCAAATAAAGCTGGGACATTGTGTAAAACATAAATATAAACAGAATACAATGACTTCCCAATCTTTTTTGACCTATATTCAATAAAAAACATTTTCTCTGCCGGAAAATGGTGGATTGCCCTCTCTGTGTTGGGAGAGGGTTACTGCCCCAAGCGAGGGAGTCCAAGTATCTCGGGGTCTTGTTCAGGAGTGAGGGTAGAATGGAGTGTGAGATGGATCGGTGGTTTGGCGCTGTGTCTGCAGTGATGCAGCCAGCTGTGCTGGACCCTTGTGGTGAAGAAGGAGCTGAATCGGAAGGCAAAGCTTTTGATTTCTTGGTCCACCTATGTCTCAACCCTCACCTATGGTCATGGGCTCTGGGTAATAATGGAAAGAATGAGGTCGCGGATACGAGCGACTGAAATGAGTTTCCTCCGTGGGGTGGCTGGGCTCAGCCTTAGAGATAGGGTAAGGAGCTCGGACATCCGGAGGCAGTTCGGAGTAGAGCTGCTGCTCCTTCACGTCAAAAGGAGTCAGTTGAGGTGGTTCGGGCATCTCATCAGCATGCCTCCTGATCTCCTGTTTTAGGCACGTCCCACTGTTAGAGGCCCCGGGGCGGACCCAGAGCACACTGGAGGGGTTACATATCCCGTCTGGCCTGTGAACGCTGCGAGGTCCCCCAGGAGGAACTGGAAAGTGCTGCTAGGGAGGAGGATGTCTGGAATACTTTGCTTAGCCTGCTGCCCCCGGGACCTGGCTTATCCTATGGTGTGTTCTGGGTCTGCCCCGTGGCCTCCTACCAGTTGGCCGTGCCAGAATACCTCTAACGAGAGAGGCACCCTGATCAGATGTCCGAACCACCTCAACTGACCCCTTTCAACGCAAAGGAGCAGCAGCTCAACTTTAAGCTCCCTCCGGATGTCCGAGCTCCTTACCCTATTTTTAAGGCTGAGCCTTCAGAGGAAATTCATTTCGGCCACTTGTATCCGGGATCTCAATCTTTCGGTCATTACCCACACCTCATGACCAAAGGTGAGGGTTAGGACATAAATGGACCAGTAAATCCAAAGCTTACTGAGTGTTGTTAAAAGAAAAAGTGATGTAACACTGGTAAACATGCCCCTGCCTCAGCTTTTTTGGAACATGTTACAGGCATTAAAATCCGCATGAGTGTATATTTACAGTCAGTTTGAACATTAAATATTTCATCCTTACATTGTAATCGCTTGAATATATGTCAAATGCATTGTTTTTATTCAAATTTCACACAGCGTCCTGAATTTCCTGGGAGCTGGGTTGTACTCAAAATGGCTTCTGTGGTAGTTGCCGCTACAATAGGTATCTCCAGGACCACATTTTGGCATGATGACACACACAAACATGGACTCACAAGGTGAAAGCAATGCTAGCGGTTGCTATATTATCACGGCTGGTAATTAAATATGAAGCAAGGAAACCTACATGGACGTGGAGGATGTGAAAGAACAATATTACAATTAGTGAGGTTGCAAATCCCTGTAGTCTAATTCAAAGCCTATGTAGCTCAAGCACTCTTTGGAAGTCCTACAAAGGCTTGGCAGGATATTGTCGCCACAAAGGTCGAAACCTCCAATGCTGTTTCACAAACTGACACCTGCAGCCGGATGTGCAAAATTAATTCACAAATGCCTGGAGGCAAATCGTTTAGCTACTACTATCCTTGTATTGTTTTATTTTTGAATGAGTATTTGTTTCTCATGCTCAGGAACTGCATGTGAAGTCTGTCCAGCATTTAGGTTATGCCCAACCTTTGATGGACTGTGATATGTGCACAAAGATCATTTAATCATGAAGTTGACAGTTTAAACAGTAGTCTTCACCACACTGCCCCCATCTAACACACACACAAACAAACACACATAACTACACACAGGGAGAGATGAGACCGATGATATGTGGTGGTGGTGTGTCCATTTATTACACAACACAAAGCACCTACAATAATCCACTCCCCGTTGCATCAGACAGTGGAAGATCTCACTTTTTTCACAGTGATTTTTTTTTTTAATGTGAACATGTTTAGACAAGGACATCAAACTGTTTTATCTAAATGAAAAAAAAAAAATCTACACACAGAAAGTCACAGCCAATATCACACACAAAAATAAAGCAGTGTCAACGAACAACAGTAAATTGAGTAAAAAATAGAATTTAATCATTTAAATAGTCTTTCAAAATACAAACATTGATTGGAACTTCTAAATAATATAACGTTTAGTAGCTATTCTTCATTATAACTGGCAATGTTAAATGTACACTGTGGCTATACAAGGAAATGTGTGAGGTTTGGTAATTTATTGTATTGCTCATTTATATTAATGCGCACATATTTAATAAAACTACAAATGACTATATAACTTCAACAATGACACTGCAAATGACCCTGCCTTCACCCTAACCCACCGTACCTAGAACATATTGGTATGCTAATTTTTTTTAAAAAAAACTACTATTGTTGAATGACTGTGTTAGTAAGAATAAACTTTAGCAGCTCTAATTCGACCCAGGAATCTATAGAAACACGTAATTTGTAACTTATGAACACAAAACCAAATAGGAGAGTGTCAGATTTCACAGGGTATCAGTCCCTAATCCGCAACACCCCCTGCTGCTATCATAACACCCGTGTGTTACAAGTTAAACTGCCGTAAATGACCTCCAGTGTTTTCAAGCTGCACCATTATTCCTGTAAAGCCACACCAACTGTAGGTTTGCCACCCAGTGTGAGACAGTGTACCACGGGTCATTTTATAGAGCATGAGAAATGAGCCATATACACCTTAAAGTTATGAGAACAAAACAAAAAAGTGATCTCAGGTGTTTTCGCAACTGTAAAAGACATCCAATAAACCCAATGTTCAAATTTAAGTCGACAAATCAAAAGATCAAGACTTACATTTTGTCTCCACAGTTATTTGGCCGTCTGGCTTACTCTGCCTCCTGAGGTAGCCCTCTGTAGCCTCGCCGTGCCGCTAAATCTATAGAGCCATGTAAATTGATCCCTAAAATGACAATCAGTTTCAGACAACTGCTTACATTTAAAAAAAAAAACCTCACAATATCCTGAATGGAAAGCTTCATTTCAATACCAAACCCACAACAGTGTCACAATGTAAATAAAATACCCTTAAATCCTAGAAAGTAAAATGTATGAAAAAGCAAGTTTCAAGTCTTTACAAATTTCAGAACACTGTAAGCTGCACAAATATAATCATAATGGGGGATTTGTATCACATTTGCTGGCTTTATTATTATTATTCCACTATAAATTGCATGTTTCTGTTTATTCAAATGGAACTGTACATGGCTGAAAGATCAATGGCCCTTTGGCCACTAAATATCTGATGGCTGACATCAGATACTGTAGCTCTGCATTGCATGGGAAGCGTACTATAATGATCCTTTCTAGTTTAAAGATATACTATGCAGGATTTTCCTAAAAATATGGTCTCAGAGAAGTATTCCACTCAATCATCTCTTATGACTCACTAGAAGTGTGTGGCGGGGAATTGTTTTCTGCCTGCATTTTCTTACTTTCTTCGTATTTTCTACGTTCGGGACCTTTATGGGCGCGTACTCCCTTTTTGTAAAGGTAGCAACCAGGTGCCAGATCGTTAGCAGCAGGCATCCAAGAGAAACAGTGCAGACAGCGTGGCAAAACGCTCAACAAGACTGAATCTGGAGTTGGCATTTACTTACTCAAAAACTGGAACCACAATTCTGCATAGTATACCTTTAAAGTACACAAACCTGCTAGACAATGAGTAGGACTTTCAGGATGTCGTCAGACAAGGTTTCAACATCCAAGAGGAAGATGTTGCATATGTTGCATTGTCCTGAGCCCATTCCGGGCACCTACAGGTTCGACAGATGTACGTACACGAATGAGGAAATCTCTCATCGAAACAATCGAGATCTTTTACGCAACGCTCTTTACGACTGCAGAAAATGCAGCCAAATCTCATCATACACTTATCAATCATATGGATTAGTGTCATAGCCCACAAATCAAATAGGTCCGACCACTGTTTTTGAACAGCGCAGCTGCTGAAGTCAAAAAGAGTGGTTAGATCTAGCAGAGAATCGTATATTTAAAAAAAAAAGCAGATGAGGCATATGCATTTCTTATCTAAGCACTGTTGTTGCCACGCTTTAATGTCAAAGAGTTGTGTTCTTCCCTGATCTCAGTGTAGCTCATTAGTTTGGACTGCACATGGACGCACACGCTTGCTTGTATGGAAGCCATTTTTTTTGGTGTGTACATACAACACTGATTATATCCCCTTCCACGTAGCACATTCCATGAGCACACAGTCTTCATATGCACTTCTCCTGGACTACAGATCAATTGCACAACCTTTTATAAAGAATTCTGCACCTACTATGTACATCAGTGGTTCCCAACTCCGGTAGTTAACCCCAGAAATGTCATTTTTAAATCTACTCGCAGCATACCCGACACAAACCAGTCTCTACCAGGTCTCAGAGATCAGCACTTGGGGTTCTGAGAGTGGAGAACGACTAATATACACACACACACACAACTAGATGTCTCACCTTTTTATCCACATTTTAAATGTGACAGAATAATCGAGTCAGTATATTGCTTTTAACATATTGCAAGTAATTCCTATGAATTTGCCTACAACGGCACACTAAACTATAGTAAATACAAGCACTCCATGTGCATGTCAACCTGACCCTATACTGGACCCTCGAGTCTCTCGCCGGATATGTTAGTATGGCTTCCATGAGTAGATGTTGCTTCGTTTTTAAAAAGTTCAAAAGCCACATGTTTGCAGTCTGTTCTCGGGTGCCGAAATGTTCTTCAGCGGTTATGCAACTGCAGATCAACGCTGTGATGAAACACACCATGAAATTAGTTGAAACTGAGAAGTAGTCTGGCGTTCATGTTAAATGTTGTCACTCTTTGATCTCGGAGCTTTTTACTGAAGCGTGGCAGTTACATCTTACTTAGGTTTTTATTTTCTCGTGTTCCTTTCATGTAGCCTATGGAAAAAGAGGGGAAAGGACCATTTTCCTCATTAATAATTCTCTAATAAAATCTTTCACTTCTCACAAATCCACTCATCCACTCTTGAAGACTAGATCTCTGTTGGGTCTTTTCTCTGCGTCCTCCTGCTGCTTGCCGCTCTAGGGAGAGTCCATCATGGCTTCCAGCATCTCCAGGAATAGTTTGTGCATTGGTACACCACCCCGGGTCTTGATGCTGTAGAAGGTGGTGAGAGCACGACCAGCAGTCTGTCGGAGGAGGGGCAATGTTAAAAGGAGGCGTCCCGCCCGCTGGGGGTCGTCTGGGCGCCGCTGACATTCCAGCTCCAGCAGGGCCTGGTGGAGGAGGTCTCGCAGCTTCTGCACAGCCTCCATGTCCTCGATGTAAACAGAGTCTGACAGAACAACAGGGGGCATATTGGTCAGGCACTGTGTAGGGAGTTTACATTTTCTCAGCTTCAGAGAAAAAGCTTGTGTTGCCCAGTAACTTACCTCAAATACAAGCTAAGGGCGACCTTTATTTACAACACAAACAGTGGATCTGTAGTGCAAGCAGGACATGTTACATGATCTGCTGTTGACTGTAATCTTGAGTGAAAGGCAAGACTACATAAAGGTTATGACTGGTAACCTTGTTACAACAATTAGACGTAATATGTTTCTGCAGTGGCACATCTGCCTGCCAAAGAATACAAGTATAAAATACATACATTTATTTAGCTATAGTCGTTGCAGAAGTATTGAAACCTCCCAAAAACAAGAAAGGCATGCGTTGCACCTAACACTGGCGATACAAAATATTTTACCTGTTGTCACTGCCTTTTGGCTGCTGACACACACAGAATCTAACTGAGATTCCACTTATAATTAGAATAATAGACTGATATGAATAAAAACGGCTCACATTAACTGACTCAATCAGAAGAGACTGGCCTGATCGGGAGGAATTTTTAATCAAACTTGATCAAACTTTAGGTGACGTAGCTGCACGACATGCACAAAGAGCTGTTTCTTTGCACCTCCCTCTGCTGATTTTGACACAATCATTCATAAATTCAAAAAACATTTAGCGCTCTGCTTTGTTCTTATGTGAGGGCTCTTTGATTTTGAAACAGTAGCCTTATAAAAGGTCGTTGTTACAGGCTGCAATGTTGAGAACCTGAATATAATGATCATTCATCGCCACCAGTAGCAGTAGCTTATGCATATGAAACCTTTAGGGAAAACTGGTAAATTGTTACCAATAGTCTGCATGCGAGGTGTTTAGGGGACACTGCTAATTTGTAGATATGGAAAATAACCTGGGTCACACTTACGTTACTTTTCTTCTTGAAATGATTTTTTTTCCTCAATAAAGTTAGAAAAAAAACTTCCTTTGTTACATTTCCTTTAGGTTTGACACTCCACAGTGGGCGGGACCACTTTGCAGGAGTCAAAAAAAGTTGCATTCTGATTTGGGAAATGTAAACGGACATTTCAATCTGATCGAAATATTGTCCTTTTAACCACAGCTATTGTCTGCACCCCTTGAACTAATCTGTTAGTTTCCTTTTTGCTATCAATGCCACATATCGTCCCATAATTGCAGACTACAAATTCAATAATTTGAATTTCAGTTTAGTTGCAAGATTATTCTGTACGCCTTGCTAAAACTAATGCTATCTTACTAGCGTTGTTAAAACTGTTTTAGAGAGGTGTTAAGACATTGTTCAGACATTCACTCATATTCCACAGACACTCTAAGGACCTTCATCTTCCATATTGTCAGACTTTTCTTGATCGTTATCGTTGAAATAAAGAGGAGCATCTTTTTGAACAACCTTCTTCCTTCTCTACAATCATCAACTGAATTATCGTTATTCAAAAAACAACTTCTTAATCATGCAATCTTCGTCTTTATCTTTTTCTTATGTATGATTGTTGTTATTTAATAGGGGAGGTATCTTCATGAGCCATTTTTGGCTTCAATGTTCTCACTTTTAATTTCTTTTTCCTGTATTTTCTGTGCATGTATGTGCAAATAATGTACACTAAACTGAACAAATTCAGCTGTTTGGTCATTTTAGTGGCTGAGGTAGATGGTGCTGCTGAACTGCGCCGTGTCATGATGAGATTTTATCCATGATACTTCATATTAGAAACACCTCTCAGTGTAACACATGCCTGCAAAAATGATCATAAAGTTTCACCTCTCTGAAACAGTTTTAACAAGATTATAACCTTCATTACAGGGCTGCTGTGCTAGACTGTATTAGTTTTAGCTATTAAATGCCTAAAAATATTCCTAATAAAGCAGTTTTTCATATGAATAACTCAGTTATGTGCAAGGTCCCAAGGAATTTCCTAGCAGGGGTGGTGAGCACTGCCCCTTTATAAGCCTAATATTATATTTCATAAAAATGTAATAATCTCCTCTGACCTCAGCAGGCAAGGTGGCTCGACTACAAAAGGCTGCAGAAAACTAATACTACCATAAGAGAGCACTTTTCAGTTTGATAGAAGTTTCGGTTTAGTCTAATTACTGCTACTGATCACACATCATTAAGTATGGCACTGTTAATAGTTCTATTCCAATAGTTTGATACCAGCTTTATGAGATTAATTTGCCCACAAAATCTATTTGTCTTCATTAACTTTACAACGACACAAGTATTAAGTACCTGAGTTAGTGAGTGCGATGGCTTTTAACATGACAAATTCCTCCCGGTCCATGTTTAGCGCCCGGAAGCGGCGAGCAAGTTGACTAATTGCTGCATTTAGCTCTGTCAGTCCAGCGACACGTGACATCTCCTCATCAAGGACAAAATCCTCCGCGAACACCACCTCGTCCTCGCAGCCGAGCGAGCGGTACGCTACGCCGAGCACCAGCACCTCCAGCCACACCGACTGCAGCACAGACATCTGGTCTGCTAGGGACAGCGACAGGAAGCCTGCAGAGAGACAGACAGAGAGGGGCATTTAAATGCAGAGGAGGCAAACAGGAAATAGGTTCACAGTTTTGCTGTCAGCAGACACAGCGTGCACTGCTCCCATGTCTTTATAATAGCTAAACAAATAGGCTGCATACTGTAGGCAGCTGGTGGCCTGACTCTAGCTTGTGAGGCAGTTAATGCTGTATCAGTTCAGAAATTTGGTTTTACCTATTAACTTTGTTGTACCTATCAATTTAAGCCATTAGAATCAGGCTCACACAGGACATTTGTAATGCTAAGTATCCTTCTAGGTGTACTCTTGTTCTGTAAAATAAACCCAAAAGTCATGGCCTGAGTGAAACATGACGCAGCACAACGCAGGTTAGTCCGTCAGATTAGATAACTACATCTGTTCCACTGTCGCACCCATGCTATCACTGCCTCTCCTCCCCTGATTTATCCTCTCCGCATCTCTTACCAGGAATGTGTTTGGCCCAGCCAATGATAACGACCAGCTCCCGGTCGGCAAGGTCACACAGGGTGGTGAGCGTGCGCTGGGCTGTGTCAGGCTGCAGAGGGTCGGGCATGGCGAATAACTTCTCTGGCTCGGCCACTAGAAGGTGGGACACAATGATGTTGGAGGAACCTAAGTCACAAAGGAGACACGACAGAACAGATTATTATGATGCACAGATAAAGACCAACAGGTACATTTTGCTGTACACAACATGCTGCTCTGTACTGGTTCCCTGTACCACATACCACACTATATTCATGCTGCAAGTTTCCATATTCCTATTTTAAATGTAGGCTTTAGACCTGCCACTGACTTTCTATTAACAGATTCTAATTAAGAGTACAACTGAGAGTTTTTGCTTTAAACTAGCTCAGATCCTCAGCCAGATTTATGAGAATCAAAAGCTCCAAGGAAAGATTTAGGACTTGCACTGAGCCATTTATTTGACAGCAGAGGGCGCTGTTTTCTAAACAATTTCAATGGGTTTGAAGTGTTTCATGTGTTGTTTGTATGCCTTGGGCAGCTTGTCTTTCACCGACCCCAGCACGGCGCCCATTTTTGAGACAAGCAGTCCGAGCTCCTTGATTTAAAAGAAAAGGAAAAGGTTAAACTCTGAGCAGATGAACTCTCTGCGTCTGAATCAGAAAGGTGCAGGAGGGGCCTCCCAGCTGGACTGTTGCTGCCGACGACGACCCCAAGCTTAGTTGTTTGTTGTCGATTACTGTGTTTTTAATTGCCTGGACATTGCTGCTGTTGGCAGTTACATGTAGCTTGCCAGCACACAATCAATTGACAGTTCATAATGTATTGCCTGGCAACAACACGATGCCTTTTGCTGCTGCTGCTGCTGCTGGTGCCAAAAAGAAAAACTTATTCTCAGACGTTAATGACCAATAGCAAACATAGTAGAGCCCTGCTTCCACACAAAAGACTGACAGGAAAAATGTGTTATTTTACTGTGTTGTATTAATGAAGAGATGCAGGAGCAAAATTACATTATATTTATATATTTTACTTATAATCTCAGAGCATGCGTTGTTTGTTTTTCTATAGTTGTTTAGTTTTGTAACTCTGTGTCTTTTAATGCACTGATCAGGTGTAACGCTCCTAATTTTGGTGTTTTCTGTACACTGACAATAAAAGGCTTTCTATTTCGTTCTCCGTCCATCCCTCTCTTTTTCAGCTGCCAAGACACTTATTCACGCCTTCATCACTTCCAGACTTCACTGCTGCAATACTCTCCTCTGCGGTTCATCATCCAAAACACTCAACAAACTACAATATTTCCAGAATTCAGCTGCTTGCCTTCTCACACACTCCCGCACCCATGACAACATTATCACCACTCTTCATAACCTACACTGGCTCCCCATCCCTCAGTGTATCCACTTCAAATTCCTCATCATCACCTATAAAGCTCTCCACAACCTTGCTGCTCCCGACCTCTGGAACTCACTCCCTAGAGAGATCAGAGACTGCCCCTCACTCTCCAGCTTCAAGAAATCTCTCAAAACAATCCCTTTTGGACTGAAATCACTGGCATTTTTAAATTTTTTTTTTCTAACCAAAATAACCTTGAATTTTGAATTCATGTACCTGATTAGACTGGAGGAACTCCAATGGAGGAACAAGAATTAATATCTGCTAAGAATACACCGAAACCTTTGGTTCTGGCATTCATGTGGATACCACCTGTCATGTTCCACCCACTCAAACACCGTTGCAGACCAAGTACCCACCCTCATGGCAACAGTACTCCCCAATGGCAGTGGCCCCCCCAGCAGGATAATGCACCATGCCACACTACAAACATCGCTCAGGAATGACCCAAGGAATGTGACAGAGACCTCAAAGTGTCAACCTGGTGTCCAGGATCCCAATCTGAATGAGCATCTGTGGCACGTGCCATTAACCCACCTCACAACCCACTGGACTAAATGGATCTGCTGCCAATGCACTGGTGCCAGACACCGCAGGACACTCCCAGAGATCCTGTGTCCATGCCTCGACAGGTCAGAGCCAAGTCCGATTCAAGGAGGCCCCACCTTGGATTAGGGGAACATCTGGGGTACTGGCACATCACAAGAATCCTTAAGCAGATTGGGACCTGGGGAATTTAGAAGCCAGGTCGAAACCTTGAGCTTTTTGTCACGCTCCACAGGCCAATTGTAAACTGTTGTGCTGCCATTGGGGAGTACTGTGGGTACTTGGTCTGCAACAGTGTTTGAGTGGGTGGAGCATGTCAGGTGGTATCCACATGAATGCCAGAACCAAAGGTTTCCCAGCAGAACAATGCATTGGAACAAAATAATCAAAATTATTCACTTCACCTGTCAGTGGTTTTAATGGTTTGGCTGATGGGTGTATTATTGGTGGCATGTAAGAAATCCCTAACCAAAAAATGGCTGAAGAAAGAAATACCTAGTATTGACGAAGGGATTGACTTGGTATATTTTTTCAGCTTTTTCAGCTTGTTACAGTAAAGTGTGTTGGTCCTTTAGCTCTGGCTGATAGTTGTCATTTGATTGTTAAACAAAAAGCCATGTTACTGAGCATTTTCATCTCATTTGCACAAACTGATTATCGTGGAAGTAGCACTACACTATGTTGCCTGTTGTAGAACAAAAACTAATAACAAGACACAAATATAAATCCCACCTTTCTCCTCCTTTGTCAGTGATAGAGGGGCACTCTGGTATGTTGCATTCTCCACTTCTGGGCGTCTTTTGTACTTCTGCCTTCCACCTCTGACCCTGTCGAGGCGAACTCCTACATTGGGACAAACACAGAATAAACATATGCCACGTTTAAAAGCTTGGTGCAAAGACCCTTCAGATGTAATATCAAAGAGTGGCTGCAGAGCTTCTGCACACCAGAACACTCACCCTCTTTCAGCATGCCCACTTTGAGGCACTTGGTGAAGCGGCATGCCTGACAAGCCTTTCTGCGCCTCTTGGTGATCTCACACTCGTTAGATGCTGGACAGCTGTATTCAATGTTACCTTTATGTAAGAACAGAAAACGATTTTACATTTCAGACTAAGAAATACAAATATGAATGAAAACCACCATCTTTTATTTCTTAAATCTTTCTGATCTAAACATCCCACAAGCTGACCTGCCCGTCACATTTCCCAACACAAATACAGTGAAACAACTGCGGTGTGTTCATGGCTTTCGTTTAACAGACCAGTATGAGCTGGATGGAGTTGCTGAGACATGTTAAGGAGTAACACCATCAGTAGTTACTTAGTAGATTAGGGATGCCCAAAGCTGTTCCAAATTGGTACTGGTATTGTGATCCTTTGTTAATTGTTATGCCCTAAACTCTATCATCCCTAATACAGGTGTAATAAAAATCCTGCTGCGCAATATATCATGTATTTGATTAAATCATCATCATGATGCTAAGTTGCACGATAAATACATCGTGGAAAAAATGTACTCAGGATAAGAACAATAACTTTATTCACACCTGCCATCAGGGTCTGAGATTAACACCTGCCAAGCTTGAAATGTGGTAAATTATCCGTTTGGCGGGTAACTCTCAAAACACTGTCTGCCACACTGGTGGGTTAATGTCTGTACCAAAATAGTCATGTAATAAAAAGTTATGCTGAGTCTCTACCGTGTTTTGGTGTCGGTCATTACTTCCTGTTCTTTCAGTACAACATTTTAATAATACTATGCTAAAATCATAACAATATCCCATTTATTTTATAAAGGCAGATTATCAGTTAACTCAATGATATTCTTGCACATTCACTCCCCAGTACATGTTGCTTTACTGCAGCATTTTTATTATTTAAATACTGGAGTTATACCCTATATGCATACGTTTTGGCCAGTAAATATTAACATGATTGGACTGATATACCTTTAATTCTTTATTCGGTGGATAGGCTATTTAATGTTTGGGGTCTATGCTAGCCGTGTACATATTAAAGCAGAAAAACATAGGAACTGTGTAGCTAATACACACACTTTTTTTTTCAAATTACTATCTGTACTACTGACATCTATTTCTTAATAGTTTTAACTAGTTTAACGTATTGCTCTTATGTTTGAAAGTTAGATTAAAGCCTTTCACCCTTTAAAACCTGAGCAAATTGGCTTGATTTCTTTTAAAAATACGGGAAGAAGGCAATGAGCAATGAAAGAAGAAATGTTCCAAAAAAAATAGGGAGAAATTAAGTGAAAAGAGAAAATTAAAAACAAGAAAATTAGTTAAAACTAAAAAAAAAAAACGAAATAAAAAAAATTTAAAAAAAAAAAGTTAAAAACAAACAAACAAGGAAATGACCTTCAGAGAGTGCTTAAAAGTTATACTATTTTGCAATAATAATAATAATAATATATAGTTTTTTCCTAGTTTTTTTTTTTTATTTTTTCCCCTATTTTTTTTTTTTAATTTTCTAAATCTGTTTTTTTTTTTCCCTGCAATTTGTGGGACATGCTAATTGCCTTTTTCCTGTGTTTTTGAAAGAAATTGCATCAATGTGCTCAGGGTTCAAAGATTTAAATACTTGCGAAAGGCGTCTAAAAGCAGCACAAGAAAAGCGATGCTCCAAGTTTCAAAGGGTTAATGCAATACTGGTGTACTGGCAGTGTGCAGCTGTATGTACAAAGACAAATGTAAATATTGGTAAAAGGGATAATTTTCTAAAATATTATTTGCTGAATTCACTTCTCATAAGGTGTAGGTTAACAGCGGTCAGCATCGTACAAAAGGCTCCACATTTAACATGAATTAAACGCTCCAAATGTAAAACCTGTCAGGGGAAAACAACAACTGTTCTCTACGTGTTGGCTATGCAAACACTTAACCCCCCCACAACACGCACCTTGGATGGTTCTCTTGAAGAACGCTTTGCAGGCCTCACATGACGCCACGCCATAGTGGTAACCCGAGGCCACATCCCCACACACTAAACACAGCCTCTTGGGTAGCGTGCTCAGGGCGTACTTGCACCGCCCTGCTCCATTTCCAGTGGAGCCCTCCTCTGCCACATCCCCGGACTCCTCTTTGAAGTGGCAACGCAGAGCCGGCGTATAGAGTGGCGGGGAATAACGTTTAACAATATCTCCTCTGGTTCCTCCGCCTCCACTTTGAGAGGAGTCCGAGGAGGCACCGCCAGGACTGATCCGACCTCCCCCACCTCCCTCTGGACTGCTCGGTTCTGCCTTTATGTAGACATCTGACCGACGCTGACTTGAAGACATGATGTCTAGAGGGGTAAAAAACAAACATAGTCAATAAGAGTATAAAACCTTTTACCTCACATCTTTGGCTTTTTAGCTACTGTCATGCCACCTGGAAAAAAGGACCAAAACCTGAATTAGAAGATCATGATCTGTTGTTGTTGCAGAAAGCATGGACAGTTAAAAGCACCTGGATTTTTCATTGTCAGCATGTAGAGCTCCAAAGCATAGTCGATTAATCTATTAGCTGATTGGCAGAAAATTAACTGGCAACTATTCTAATAATCGAATAATTGTTTTAATAATTTTTTAAGCAAAAAAGCCAAACTATGCTGGTTTTATGCTTCTTAAAAGTGAGAATTTGATGCTTTTTTTGTCAGACATGACAATACACTGAATATCTTCTGATTTTCGGACTGTTGGTCGGATAAAACAAACCATTTAAAGACGTCACCTTGGGCTCTGGGAAATTACACAGCATGTTTCACTATATCTGAAATTTCACTGACAAAACAATTCATCAAAAACATAATGGGCAGATTTATCAATAGTGAAAATAATTATAGGTCGCAGGCCTATCAGCATGCTAACATGACAAAAGGCCTGCTTGTTCTCTCTCTTGTTCTTTAGCACTTAGTTCCCGTCTTGTCTGTGTCATTTTCAGTTAAGCTTTTAAGCCATCAAAAACACCTCAGATTCACTGCTAAAATAAAACCACACAGTCCTCAAATCATTCCCACTGTGTGAAGCCTTTGTCTGTGACATTACTAGACGTGAAAATAGCCAAGGTGACTGGATGAAGGTCGCCATGCTCATAAACAGTGGCTGCTCTTCCCTATGCAGACACATAACTTATGTTCCTGTATGGCAGTCAGAGTACTGCGGCAACCTGCTCGCCTGCCAAAGGCCGTCTATAGTTCTCAATTTAATCACAGAAACAGACATGGTAAATATGTCAAGCTTGCGATAAAATGAAATACGTTTAGAAATCCAAACCCAGGCACAAAGCAGGCACAAGTCCAAAATTACAGTTAATATATATATTGAAAATGCGTGGCACAATTTCAGAATTCAGACAGAGGAAGTTTCTGATCAGCCACTTTCCCATCAAAGATGTTCATTATTTAATCTATTAGTAAATCACTGCAATTTCCTAATTTCAGTCTACCTTAAGAGTTACAACACCACCACCTCCATACTCCTAAAAAAATCCTTTCTTCACAGTTTCTGGCCCAGATGTTTACTTCGGGAGAGGTAAGAACATTATGACAATTAGAAAGAGAGATTTAATTTCTTCAGTTAGTCTATCGTCATGACCCTCCACGGCCAAATGCATTATGGATGGTTAGACTGCCAAGAGTAACTTTGTTTCATGCTTTTAAGACACGACTGAACTTCCTGTACTTAGTTTTAACCATTGACAATAAATAAAGATTGACGTCATGACAGCTCCCCAAACGTGAAGCCAGAATGTCTCAAGCATCCCCTGGTGACTGGCCGCGGCTTAGTTCGACTCCCCAGCCCCTCCATGTTAGTGGATGGGACATTAGCCGAGCCAAACCAAAAACTCAGAGTACCCCTCAAATATATTTTATTTCAGGTGGTTCCTACTAGGGATTAGGGCTGTCAACGAATATTCTAAATTCGAATTTAAATTCAAATTTGAAAAAAAAAAATGGACATTCGAATGTGAAAATTGATATTTGATTGTGGAGGGAAAAAAAACACTGCGCAGCTGTCCTCTTTGCAAGTGGGCGTTGGCCTGGGCCGCTGCACTGAACACACTGCGTGACGGGTCAGAAAGGGGGGGCGAGTGAGAGGTCCGCGGCCGATTATAATGTAATGTTATAGTTGTTTTATGTGTTTTAATGTGTAGGTATGTAAATGTTTTCATAGACGTTTATGTTGAAATAAAAATACCTACAAGTAGTTATATTTCCTTGTATTAATATATATACACAAGTATGTTTCCTTGTATTAGTTTGCCCTCTTGTGGACATAATGGGAAGAAAAAAAAACTGGAATGGTTCGAACCTATTAGTTATTTTTAGAAGGAATATTCAAACGTCATTTTTGAGTAATTTTTACAGCCCTACTAGGGATGCACCGATCCGATATCTGAAACGAATATCGGCCCCAAAATCATCAAAATTGATGACTAGGTAATCGAAAAATGCAAACTATACCTGAGGCAATCCTTTCCCTGTAAATCTATTGCGACGCGAGCTACATCATACGCCATGGAGCGAAGGAAAGAATCTGCTGTGTGGAGGTATTTCACACTATTTCAACTGCTGTGCACAACAGTTTATTTTTGTTAGGAATAAATAGTTCATCATTGCATTAATCTGTTTCATCTTGTTTCATTTGATCTTAGGAAAGAACTGTGTAGTCATCAATGCCTGATGCCTCTAGTCTTTACTGCTCTACATGTAAAGGTATATAGCTTTTTAGGTCAACCATGGTGTCGGATCGGTATCAGATATTGGCTGATACTCAAAGCCACAGTATCAGGATCGGTGTCGAAATGAAAAAAGCTGGATTGGTGCATCTCTAGGTCCTACCACACTGATGTACGTTCCACCGTTGACAACCATGATTTACAGCTGTGGGTGCCTCGCGCTGTGCTCGCTATAAATGGTGCTGCTAGCAACTGGTCGGACGACGAGAATTCAATAGAGTGCGCCAGGGATGACGTTTTTCTGTAGGCTGACGCAGAAGTTAGCGTTGCCTTGGTTTCCCTTGACAAAAAGCCTGTGGGACTTTTCCATTGGATTTTGGATTTTCGCAGAAAGTAAGCTCTGTGGCAAACAAATATTTATGACATTTACACATTTTGTTCAGCAAGATAATCTTCACAAATGAACACAACTTTCATGAGTTTTGAAGCCTCAATGCAATCGCCAAAAGAGCTAATGTTATAAACACACTACACCAGAGTTGCATGACTTAACGCCGCCACCACAGAGAGGCCGTAAAGCCATGGTCAGCGTGATGACTTTCTGTAGTCTCCTTAAGCTACTTGTTAGCATTCAATCTTTTAAACCAAACAAAACCTTCAACATTCATGAGGGTATTTACTGATGTATTTTATGTCGTAGAACAAAACGTGAAAGTCTCATCAGTTTGCGTTAACCCAAACCCATTCAAAAAAAAAACAACCAAAAAAAAAAAAACATCAACTTTTAGACGAGGGAACTGGGAGTGCTCAAAGCTAACTCATTTCAGGTTTTTAGTACTTTATACCCTGGAGATAGCGACTATCCAGACTCTGGCTCCAAATGACGTCACCAGCGCTAGATATTTTAGCTTAATTTTTGTACAATGGGAGAAAGTAGAGACACTTTGTCCACCTTTATATACAGTCATTTGTTATAATGCCAAATGTCAGAATTTTTAATATTGATCATACATTGCATCTATGACAAATAAGATCTCTTTGAAATTAAATGCATTAACATTATATTGGCATCTGTGTCAGGAGTTCTTTTTAAGAAACCTAACATACAACTGGCTGAATATTTGCGTGAGCAAAGTGACCACCACTTTCCCCTACCTAAATGATGGTAATTAATTCAGAACAAAGGTGTACCACTCCTGTAATTACCCCCCTGCAAGGCGACCCCATCAGTACACTGTAAAGCCAAACAAAGACTAATTATCCATGTTTCATTATACAGTCTGAAATTAGTAAATGATGATAGAAATGTAGACTGGCTAAATTGACTTAATCAGCAGCACTCCAGGGTTTAAAAAATGGGTAAAAAAAGGGGTCAACAAAGGGGCAGGAATTGTAGGTGTGAGCCATAAGTCTCTAGGCGTCAACTCATCAGAGGATAAATTAATGCAGAGCCTTCCTCCAATGATTGTGCTCCTAATAGATAACTGTGTGAGGACAATCTCTGCAGCCTAAATAGCCCTCAATCCAGTTCAGACGTGAAAGTGACTGCTAACACACTGCTATTACAAACCCATTTTTCCTCCTCTATCAGCTGGGCTGATAATCCATTTGAGGCCTGTATATTTACTAAGTTTTGCAATATTTAAAAAGCATTGCTGATGGCTGGTTCAGTGCTCCAATCTCTCACCCTGCCCACAATGACAACATTACATGCAGTTGTATGTTCTGTACACACTGGTATGGGTTACTGACATGATTAAATACATTTGCGGGTGTTAGGCTGTTGGTATTTACTTTATGGTACATACTGTACTTTATGACTACAAGAATATCTGTCAGCAATCTGTGTTTTTATGTCTGTACATGCCAATCTGCAGGACTCTATGTTATATATTACTAATTTGTAGATATGATGAACAGGCCTCTACAACTTAACATCCAGATACACTACTCATCACTACTCGTCTCTTAGAAGAACAATTTATCTGTCCCTTTTGCCTCTATCTGTCAGGCAGAGCATGAAAATGTGACTTCAAGGTATTCAAAATGGTTCAATATCAGGCGCATAAACTGGTTCAAGACCCACTGAGACATAGGAACAGGAAGGAGCCTCTCATTGCATTGATGCTATCATCCATTTCCTGTGTGTCCACAAACAAAATCTCACAGAGTGTATGTGATTTACATATACACAATACAATATGCAATAAAGGGAAGTATAGCTCTAGATTAAGACTTTTTACATAAAGACACAAGAACTTATTGCTTGATCCAAATATCACAAACCAGTCAAGCCAGTCTGCCCTCTGCTCAGGACTCCTCCAGAGTCAGGAAATGGGTAGGTGACATCACTGAAGACCATCAAACCCTGGGCACAACCTGTTCCTACTTCTCCCCTCTGGTAGGCGCTACACAACAATATACGCCAGGGATACTCGACTTGCTTCGCTCAGGGGCCACTTTTGCAGAATGACAGGAGGCAACAGTCCAGTTCATAAACAAAAGTTAATAATCAATATGTAAATGATTAGCCTGGATCTTTGCCGGGGCATTCTGGGGATCCTTCCCTGGCATTGTTTTACACACAAACTCTATTTTAATGTATTTCAATGCATTCTGGCACCTTATTTACATTAAAAGTCCTCCCAAAAAATTATACTTCTCATACTTCTACAGCGGTTTGATGCATTTTGTTTTTCTGTTTAGTTTTGTGACCTGTTTTACTGTCTTTTCCTTCCATTTCTCTCTATGTCCATATTTGTACTTTGAGATTTAAACTTTTTGTGCCCAAGACGCACCAAAGTGCAAGTAAAAAATTTCAAGGCACACCTATAGTTATATCTGTGCACAATAGCCTCTATAAAGTGTCACTTATCACGATCTAAAAGTGTGTTTTTATTGTCTAATATTAAATAACAGTTGACAACCAACTACTACTCATGAAATATTCTGTAATAAAATGATTTAAGAATTAATTTTAAACTTTTTAAAACTGCACCCAGGCACCAATAACACATCCATTTTGGCAGGAAATAATGTAAGATAATATGAAATTCCCTCACGCTAACGGTGACAAATAGGTTCCCCGTGAAGGATTTTAAAATAAATTACATTTTTAAAGGTAGAGTTTGCCTCTTTACAGTCAATTAAAATTTAATTCATAACTTTTTGTATAGGCCAACGTGAATACTGCAATAACAATGTGTGGTTGTCACAAAATCCTGCGGCACACCTGGATTTGCATCATGGCACACACAACATTTGAGAGCCACTGCTTTGTACTGTTGTATCCACCTACCTCAGGTATATAAAGCAAACTTTTACATTAATCATCCCATATTTATTCCAGCACCCTCTGCACAAATTTACTGTGTCAGCGCTTAGTATGTATATCTGGGGACCTTTTTTTTTTTTTTTTTTTACACATATTTATATCTGTACATGATAGTCAAATGTTTATCTTTGCTTTGTAAAGCTTTGTTGTCTTTGTTTCACTTGTATGTCTAGATTCTTTATATGTGTGCACATACTTGGCCATTAAAGCTGATTCTGATTCTCAATGCAAACCCCCAGTATGCCTTTATCATATTTATTGCCCCAGCTGATAATCCAATCCTGTAGTAGCTGGCAGTCCACACTTTCCTTTGGAGTTTGCCCCCTCTGGACCTGATTGTAGCTCTGTTTGGCAAGCAGCGAGGGGGTCACTGCAAACCTTTGCTTGTTTAAAGTTTAGCTCACTTGGGGCTGAGTTTACAAGCTCAATACCAAAAACATCAGGACTAGTATATGATCCCAGATAACCTACAATCTGTTTCAGTTTTGCTCAGACTCTAAGCAGACCAACAAGTATCCTTCTGTACCATGTGCACCGCTGGCCAGCTCGACATCTGCTTTGGGAAATGAGGAACATCGGGTCCAGTGCAGAAAATGCCCAAAAGCAAGCGATAATAGCTGTGTTGTTACACCTCGTTTCATCAAAGCAGATAAAACAGTGCCTACAGTAAACTGAGGTGGGCTTAAATGCTTTGTTATCTCTGTCACTCACCATAGAAACGTGTCGTGTGTACTGTAAACTAGTGTACCCGCATGCTGTGAGTGGCGTTAGCATTAGCTTCGACAACGGCTAACGGTTAACTGCAGGTTAGCTACCTAAGCTAGCAGCAGCTAGCGTTAATCCCGACTCTCCTGCTGGGGCCGAGGTTTATTTTTGTCACTCTAACCCGCACTAGGCTGCATCTTACCTGATAGCGGTGACTAGAACAGCACTTAAGTCCCCCCTCGGTGTGATATCATGGCAGAGGTTTGTCAGAAAATCGGTTTCCAGAGTGCCCAGCGGCTGCTAGCTTAGCGTGTGTTGTCGGCTGTGTGTGTGGAGATGGGCCGGGCTACACTCGGCTCTCTAACAGCTGGTGGATGGTAATGGTTAAAGCTCAAACACATCAGGGCAAGGGGCACTCTGGAGACAGGTTTGTACTGCTGTCCTACAAACAGCTTTTACATTTATTAAACTAAATGTTGGTTATTCATTTTTTACATTGTCAGAAATTAAGTTAGAATAAACCCCTTTAGATGTTTTTAAGGGAGGGTCCCAAACGACCACTCAACAGAAAAGTACAAAAGACACAATGACAAAACAATCTAAAAAACAAGACAAGAAAGGAACAAACCCAATATAAATAAAAAGAGAAATGATCAATCTATTAATAAAGGTACAGTGATAGCATTATTATAAACAGGCGATTTACAATTAGCCCTGTTACAGGTCAGATGGAGCCCGAAACATAAAAACCTACTCCCAACTTCCTTAGATAAGACAATGAAGACAATAAAAAGACTTGTCTTAATAAAGAGAATTGTCTTCCTTAGACAATAAAGAGGCAGTGGTGCCCCCAACAAGGGGCCATGGCCCCCTGATACAATTGCTGGCCCCTCCACTTGCCCCTCATGGTGAAGATCATTGAATATAATATAACAGGGTTTGAGTGAGCGTTCACACCACTCTAAACGAACCGAACTATCCGTGGAAGCAGACCAGGGTTCGTTTAAAGCAGACCAAATAGCGCCAGCGGGAATGTGTCCTAAGGTACGAAAGTGGAATAGGGGTGACAGAGTGGTCTCGCCTTTAAGCAGCCACAGGAGGTACTAACAGCGCTGAAACGTTGTCTATATACACAACAGCCAACAAAACAGGACGGGTGTGACGTTTTGACAACGTGAGAGATTTAAAAAGCAGCTGTTTGCAGTTAGCAGCTAACTCAAACAAGAAGAATAGCTATAAACGTCTGGAAACTGGGACAACAATGAGGTTTGAGAGCTCCTTACCCTCCAAGCAGAGGACGAGATCAGCCGCCATATAACAGAGATGGTAAATTATTGTTTTTGTTTGTAAAGTGGTGCCAAATGTTTTATGTTACGCCCGTCACGCCTCTTTTGATTCCGCGATGCTACCATGCAGTCTATAATCACACGCTGGAGCAGCATGATGCAGACGTCATATGGATCGGTTTAAAAATACAAAGGAGGCATAAAGAAGGGACTTCTTAGCAGATGTATCACGCAATCCCTGTTTGAAAAGGGCTATAGAGTTTTTGAGTGTCACAACCCCCACAAAATCACTCATTTTCACTATCAGGATTTCGGTCCAACAAAACTTGGAAAGTCCAGAGGAGCCGCAAGATTAAATCATTTTATCCCCATTCAAGGTAGCAAAGCGCTAAACCGGAAGTAGCCAGCTTGGCCAGTAGAAGTCTCTAGTGTTCTTGCTCTATGGGTCCCAGGATGCGGAAGCAGCACTGGTCATCTGGGTAACGTCATACCACGGACATACTGATTTTTTGGCTTCATGCGCCACTGAGCAACTTCCTTCCTCCATGTCTCTTAATACATTCATGAACTGGAAGCTGACATTACTGTATTTAAGAGGCTGTGGTGTGCTACTTGTTTAGGCTAGGTGTTGGTATATATTGTAAAACTAGACAACTTAAGGCATGCATCGGTACCAACCATGTTGGCATAGCTTGTCGTGCAAGGAGTGAAGTGATGCTCCAAATTTAGGCAAAATTTTGGCAAACAAAAGACCTGACATGGCCATTTTCAAAGGGGTCCCTTAAACTCTCACCTCAAGACGTGAATGAAAATGGGTTCTATGGGTACCCACCAATCTCCCCTAAACTCCTTCAAATTAAAGCTGTATACATTTTTGTATATTATAACTATCCTGTATACTAAAACAGCATAATCGAGTTCCTGAAATCCAGTTATGCCTTGTGGTGTTGGTGTGCCGCCCCAAGATTTTCGGCCCCATGTGGCCACCCCTATGAAAAATTTCTGGGGGCGCCACTGTGGAGAGCCTTAGTGAATAATCTGATGTATAAGGGACAACAATGGTTTTAGACATCAGGAACAGTTAAACTTAATGCATTTAAAAACAAACTGACATCTTATATCTTAAGAGAGCCATCTGAGTGAATCTAACACTGTCCAATGGGATGTAAAAAAAGGGCTTGAACACCATATTCATGAGGATAAGAGGTGACTTTGGGTAATTACCTTCAGTCCTAATTGTAAACTCAATATCGGTCTATAATAACCTGATTGACAAGGTCAGAAATTAACTTACTATCGGTGTATTAGCCATGAATGCAAAGCCTTGACTCACGTCAGCTGACAGAATACAAAAAAGATTCCTAATGATGAATGACTGGCAAGTGGTATTCATTTAATTGGTGTGCAAATTAGGAAATTCTAGACATCTGGCTTTGTATTGTGACACAAATTTTGATTCTGCTCTACATAAATGGCTGCAGAGAGCTTTTTATTTAATTCCAGGCTGCTTACAACATCCAAAAAACAAAGAAATGTAAAGTTATGACGTCATTGAGCTCCTGTGACTGACACTTGATTGCTCCTCTCTCCTCATGCAGAAATTTGGACGTTCTTGTTTTGACTTAAGCCAAGGGAGCAGGGTTCAGGGAATAGGTTTTGGGGTCCCCTACGTGCCCCAATGAAATCTAACCCTATGACCTAAGCGGAGCAATCCCGTCTCCACTTTCCCCTCCTGAACTACTTGGCCCTCATTTGCCTTTTTAAGTTTGCAGTGCAATCACAGCTGACCCTTTCAACATGCCCTATGAGTCGCTTGATTGCAACAGAAAACGCCCTGTGCTACCACTAGCCTCTATTTTGAATGTGAAATGAGAGGTCTTCAAAGTCACTCTCTATTGTCTTTTTGTTGCCGTAGTTCTCCCTTCACATTTTTCACTATAAATGTGTTTTCTAAAAGAAGACGTTACCATTGCGGACTGAAAAGCCATCCCAGCCCCTCAAGAATAAACTTTATACACAACAGACAGAACTGTAGTTGAAGGATATAGCATATTATTTCGTAAAAGGTGAGGTGAAAACATATTACCTGGTTGCTGAGCGGGAGTTTGAAGCCTATATATTTTGTGACTCCCAGTGGTAGCTCAATGAAGTGCTGTCACTTTGGGTTGAAGTCTGCAGTTATCAGGACACCTGCAAAGTAAGCAAAGGCGTTTCAGTGTCGTCACAGAACTTACAGCCGAGTCACTTTTCATCAGTACAGTGTCAGGACGTACTGTACAGCCTCATGATGTCAAAGAACTGGCTGTACGCATGATTAAAAGCATCTAAACAGTGACAATCTTCACATGTACTGACCTCTATATTGGCGACAGTTTAGTTTCCTCTGTCGAAAGTCGCATGTGTGCAGTTATAACACTGACTTTTCCTTCCTGAAATACATATTCTACTGTATCTAAACTGATTTCTACACACTACACGAGTACCCTCCCCCTTGCGCTGCGTGACACACTCCAAAGGTCACAGTCACAGGAATGCTTGAAGGACAGACAGAGTAGAGCCAACACCTTGTCCCTCACTCACACAAAGTCATACGCTAAAGTTAGGTGATAACTCTCTGTAAATAATTAAAGAGAACACTTTTTTTGCCCAACAAAATACTTCATGAAGCATAATTTTAATTACTTTTTAAAGTGTCTATAAGAGTCTGGCTTTGAACTTTTTAAAGACATGAATTTGCAAATAGAGACCTCAGTTTTGTAATAAGAGGAAACAAACTGTGATGCTCTTGTCACATTATTCGGAACTTTATTTTCCAAAAGATTATTAATTTAACTTAAAGATGTGTGTTTTTTGATTGGCATAAACACAAATGCACTTTTCCTCTACAAATGCAAAGTCAAATATCACTGCACATAAATGCATCAAAGCTTTCTTATCCCACTTTTGTGGGGTGGGGGGGTCTTTGTCACTGATAACGCATCACACCGACTGTCCATAAAACTTGAAGGTTTTAAACGCGGCGCGCTGTGGAGACGGCGAGAACAGCACCCAGGGGTGACCTTGTCTACTGATCTCGGACCGGTGAAAGGTTAATTGCCATAGTGGATTATGCTTTAAGATCAGTGACCTCAATCCCGGTCCAGCAGGCTCGGTTGGTGTCTTGCATAGTTCAGTGTGTTAAGACAGAATCACTCAGGATGGGGTTGAGATGCATAAATAAAAAAAATAATTTACAGTTGAAGAAGTGCGGGCTGTAGACATACAATAATTACGTCTGATCCAAGCATGCATTCTGCATTCTGCATTTAGGCTACTCAATAAGTGAGCATGCATCACATTTACAAAGACATTGCACAGAGAGGGTTACATGCATTTGTAATTACACACTGTGAATTAGTCAGCGGGTTATTAAGAGGAAGCTTGTACTGCAACATTATTACACAATGTAGCCTACTAAATGTTTATTCAGCGGCTCGTGCCCCCTACCCCCAATAACGTGGCCACGCGAAGTTGCCAGGCGAATCGTGCATGCACATCAGGCTCCCGTTACTGACATCACCGCACACAGATTAATAATAGCCCCGGTATGCTCTGTGTCTCTGCAGAGGACGGTGAGTAAAGCTACTTACTGGGAAATGTAAAAACATCGCAGGGTGTTTTTCTTTTTTTTTTTTAATCTGAAGTCAGTCCAGGCTTTGCGGCTGGAGAGTCCACCACAGTCGGTTTAACCGGTGTAACGGCGCTGTCCGAGCCTCGCGGGGTTCCTCACATCGCATCACTACGTTACCGGACAATAAGGTGATAACAACTAACCGGCGACACACTGTCTTATCCGCCTGTTCGGTTCCGTACACTGGTGTTATAAATTCAGCTGAGGTTGTAGTTGGACAGCGAGACTTCACGAAGGGACACCTTGTTTCCGGTTTAAAAAGCGTTTCACAATAAAATGCAGAATCTTATTTTTTATTGCCAAGCAGGTTTTTCACATACAGTGGCGTTGCTTTGGAGTATTGGTGTATAACATAGACTAAAATAAAGAAGAGAAATTTACAATAAAAGCGAGTATTGCAAAAAAAAAAAGAAGAGAAAAAGAATAAAAAAAATCAAGAGACACAGATAGTCTATGCAATAGAAGAAAAATACAATTAAAAAAGTAAAATATTTTAAGATGTGCAGTTATTCAGCAGTAGTAGTTGTGCAGAAATTTGCAAAATATTGTCCAAGGCATGGATGGCTCATTAAACAGGCCTACTAGGCACAGGCCCAGGAGCCCATTTTGTGCCCCTTTGCATCTCTTTGTGGTCCTTTTGAGGTCTCTTCCTGGTCGGTACCCATGGAGGGATTACTGAACAGGCCTACTAGGCACAGGTCCAGGGGCCCAAAATGTGACCTTCATCTGCAAAATGTCACTTAAATTAACAGGTACAGACAGAGGCGGCTTATCAGACAGCGCATGGGCTCAGATATGGAAAAAGGCCACTTTCCTCTCTTACATCTGAGCAAGACACACACTTTATGGTTGTTTAGCTTTGTTTTGTATTGTTGTTTTCAACCCAGTCTCACTCCAAAGTTGTCGGAATCTGGCGCTCGGGCAGTGAGTCGAAAAAAGCTGTCCTTTCACATCGGCATGGCCACTGGTCGCCATTATGATTTAATGCTTCCCGACAGCGTAAGAGGGATATGTGGCTGGACAAGAACAAAAGTTGAGGTGTCAGAAGTCCGAGTAAGGCGGGAGGAAGGGGTTGTGGATGGGTCCAACGACCATCGACTAGAAAACACACAATGCATGTAACAGGCAGAACATGACACGGCGCCCAGAGCATCAACAACCATCGCACCCAGTGTACCTTGCACGTCGTATCTGGATGTGGAAAGTCCATGACCAAACGCCAAGGCGTGACAAGGTCGTACTCGTCGTGCTCTTTGTACTCGTAATGCATCTTCTTGTGGTTTTTGTATCTCTTTGTAGTTGAGTGTCTCTTCCTGGTCAGTATGTTTATTTGAGTGATATTTTGCAGGTGAAGGCCATGAGGCCTGCCTTACACTTTGGGCCCCTGTGCCTGGTAGGCCTGTTCAGTCAGTATATGGAATCCACATCTCAGAGGAGCTCTTGTGGTCCATGAACACCAAGGCAGTGACGATGAAGGTCCGGCAGTGACTCCACTTTCTGTGAATTTTCAGTAAAAAATAAGCTGCTGGTGATCTTCTATCGTTCCATGATCGAGAGCGAACTGCATCCTGATGTTGTACCCTGGGAGCTCGGCTGCAGACAGGAAGACTCTGCAGAGGGTCATGAACACAGCCCAGGGGATTATCGACTGCCCTCTGCCCTCCTAGGAAGAGATCTCCAGCTCCCGCTGCCTCAAAGGGTCCAGCTCTATCCTCAATGACTCCTCCCACTGTGCACATCATCTGTTTGACCTGATGCCCTCAGGCAGGCGCTACAGGTCATTGAAAGCCTGCACCTCCAGACTAATGAACAGTTTATTTCCCTGGGCTGTAAGAACACTAAACAAACAATAGTCATGTGCAGTATCTACACCGTGCAATATTTCTATTATATTGTTCTTATTTATTTTATCATATGCTATTAAAGCTATTATATAGCTGTGTATATGTCATGTTTTAGCTGGTTATCTTGTATCCACGCCCGTAATCTTATTATATCTAGTATATAATGACAATAAAGCTTTCTATTCTATTCCTTTCATGGGTACCAACCAGGAAGAGAAATCAAAGACACCACAAAAAGATGCAAAGAGGCATAAAATAACTACAAAGAGACAAAACAACCACAAAAAGGTAAAACCAACACAAAGTCTGTGTGTGGGAGAGGTGGTGGGGCCGTTAGGATACCTGTGCCCAGGGGCCAACTGTCCCAGAATCTGCCCATGGTCTAAGGAACGTGCAAAAATTCCCAGTATGCATATGAAGCAGGCCATAAAACCAACTTGTGCTACGTACTCACATTACATTTTAACTGTCAGACAAAGCCACACAACACTCTACAACAACCATCCTTTCCCACCTGACTGTGCAGCACGCTCCCTAAATTAAACACAAATCACAGTTTTATTTGACCAAGCTCAAACCAAGCGACTTCCGGTTCCTCCGTTGCTCCTCCTCGCCAGCTTTTCGCAGCTCAGTGACGCAGCCTGTATCCCGTGCCGTCTCTCCTCCCTCTGCCCAATTTGCGTCCGCTGTGTCTCCGTTACGTCCGTACGCACCTTCCACCAGCGTCATCAGTATTATAATACGGGCCTGCAACTCGTGAAAAAAAAACATGACCCAGTCTATGTTAACACTAATGTAGCCCAGGTACATTTAATAAGATGTGCTGCTACAAGAGAGTCGATCTCAGATCAGATGTGTCGCGCCATTTGATCAAATCTGATGTTGCAGCAGCACCTCCCCCACTGAAATCCCTAAATTCCCACAGGGGCTTAATACAATTTTATACATTTAAACATATCTTTATATGGGCCTTATTGTACACTTAGTAGCTTTGGTGTTTTAAATGTAAAATACAGTGCAAGTCAATATGATCATGGTTGTTATGAGAGCATTTTAATTATGTCACAGACTTCAGTGGACTGCTGCAAAGAGAATCAAAATGTCCCTCGCAGCGTACCTCTATGGAAAATGTAGTCATGCTGTCGGTCTTGTGACACTGACCCGGCTCTCTCCACCACTACACTATTTGGACACGAGCCAAGGAAGAGGAGATCAGGAGATCACTGCAACGGGATGAGAAGGGGAAATAATCAAGGGATAGTAGTTAAGGAGGGGAAAAACAGAAGCCTGCGATAATACAGCGTGACAGATGCGTTTAAAAAAAATGGCACCATCAAACACGTCTCAGAGATATCTTTGCTGTTAATGTTTAATGTTGGGAGCGACAATTAAAAGATTTCTCAGTCCAACTCAGTAGCCTGCTGCTTCTCGAAATAGGCTGCCCCCCTGCGCTCTGCAACATGCCTGGTAACAGCTGGCACACAGAGGAGGGAAGTTGTCACGGAGGAGCTGGCAAACTTGTCCACTAATTTAAAAAGAAATGGAATAAATAAGATAGAAAAAGATAGAGAGAAATGTGGCAGCCGGCAGCGCACTTTGGATAATATTTCCCCAAAGAGCCAGGCATTATCTCTCTAATTATAGACCAATAAACGTTAGTCTAGGCTGTTTAAGCCAATAAGCGCTACTTGCATTTCCCTCGCTTCTGTGTCAGAGTTGCAGGACGACAGACAGTGTGTGTGTGTGTGTGTGTGTGTGTGTGTGTGTGTGTGTGTGTGTGTGTGTGTGTGTGCGTGCGTGCGTGCGTTCTGATGTGGTCACATGTATGCAGCGGGCTCGGGGCTCGGGACAGGCTTTACGCGGTGCGCGCACGAGAGGAAAAACTGACGGCAGTGTCATTGCGACCTTGAAGCAAGGTCATTGAGTCTCTGCTGCAGACACTGCAATTCTGCGGGGCTGCATCACACTGGTGCAGAGTCTGCATTATCATCCTGTTAGAGGCGAAAGCGGTCATGCTATATTCATTAGATTCACCCAAACACCAGGGGCGTTTGATTTGTCTGATACAGTTTCTGGTTTTTGAGATTTACGGCATTGTAATATTATAAGTGTAACTGTCCTGCTCGTGTAAGAGGGGACAAATGTTCAAGCTATGAGGAGTGCAGGAGTAGAAACACACTGTGAGTGCCAGCTGGGGTCCCTAGGGTGGCTCCTTACAGCAGGTCCTGACCTCAGACAGGTGTCAGCTGATAGGCTACATAAATACCAAGAAGCCACTGATACACAAATAGCATTGGGCACTGCATCAGTGAGTCATGGATAACAACACTGATAGAACATGCTCCACCTATACTATAAACACCTTAATCAATCACCAGTAGTAGACTGAATACAGAGGATTATAGTAGAAGCAGCATGGGGTGCTATATCATATAATGATTATCAATACTAAGGTCCATGATAATGTCACCATTACACTTAAAGGTCCAGCGTGTGGGATTTAGGGGGATATATCAACACATTCTCACTCGGACCTCATCACATATTGTCGTTTGGTTTCCACGTCCACTTAAGATGAGCAAGGTACCCTGGGTGCGTTGGATGATGACCTGGGACACTGTGTCAAGTTCTGCCTGTTACATGCATTGTCTTCTTTCAAGATACACTTCCGTTTTCACAGGGAATTTAACGTTTACTGTACATACATAGGTACAGTGCTGAAAATTGACATTTTTTTCCTTCAACAACAAAAACACATGGTTAGGTTTAGGAAAAAAGAACAGGGTTTGGCTTTAGAATCTTACGAGATGCGTACACCACTCCCTGGGGTGAAAGTCACTGCCCAAGCGTTGGATTTCGATGACTTCGGAGTGAGACCGCGCTCAATATATTGCCGTAAATGGAATAGTACATAATAAGTATACTTTCTTTAATGTATAATCACCTGAAAATATGAACTGACCCTTCGCTAAGTCCCGCCCCGGAACACAGACTGCCCATTCATAACTTAGCATAGGGCTGGCTCAGACCAGGGTCCAACAACAACACAGCTGTGCTCCATTGACTCTAATGCAATCGTTTCAGATTTCCTTCATTTTCAGGCTGGTTTTGTGAATTTGGAGCTAAATGTTGTGCCTGGGGCACATCGTGTATTAATGATACTCGTTACCTGGAGAGGTTGGAGAAAGATATACGTTTCTTCCCTGTTCCAAAACCAAAATCAAACCCTGCAAAGTGTAGGGTTAGCTAGCTAGCTACTGAAGATATAGCCTACTGAATGTATACACATGCTGCTTTTGCTTTTTAATGATTATAACAGTGAAACAAAGACCAACCCTGCTGTACAGGAACCAGTGAAGGGAAGCAGGGAAACTTTGCTGATATTCAACCAGCTCTGTGTCATCGCTGATGAACATTGTCTGGGTGCTGGCAGCAGCATGGGGTTGAAGCCAAACACTGTTCATCTGCACACATGGCGATGCCACACAGCTGGTTCAATATCAGCAAAGTTTCCCTTTATATTCATTGTCTTCTGTCTTAATCAGAAATAACATGAGCACAAACTAAGGTCTCAGAGAACAAAGGTGAGCACACTTTAGCAGTTGCAATGCTAGCAGGCTGTCTCCAACATGCCGAACAGCGTAGGAGAAACACTGATTTGTAGCGTGGAACTGCTTCATTCAGTGTTTTTGCCTTTATTTTAATCACCTGGTCCAGGGGTTAGAAACCTTTACTGCCAGAGGAGCCATTTTTGACCAAAAAAATAATAAAAACAAAGTCTTTCTGGGGCCACTAAACATATTTCAGCTTTAAAATGAAGGTAACACAGCCTAAGGAGTCCTAATTAGCCAATCAACATTACTAGACGGTCTTAATGAGCATTCATTAATATGTTTTACCACAAGGTGGCTATTTTGCAATGGGGAATTTATGATTAATTTGAACTTTAACTTTGCAGAGCTGGTGGTTAAAGCAAATTAAGCTGTCCATACACTATTAAATTCACAAATAAAAATGTTAAAAAAATAATTACCGCTATTCATTTGCATATTTTCTTTTGTCAAAGCCATAGGGACACCAGAGAGGGGCAAAAGAGCCACATGTGGCTCTGGAGCTGCAAGTTGCCTATCCTTGCCACTCACACTTTGGGCCCATGGGCCTGTGCCAGGGAGGCCTGTTCAGTAATCCCTCCATGGATACCGACCAGAAAGAGACCTCAAAAAGACACAGAGATTAAAAGGAACTGCAAAAAGACACTAAACAACAACTGAGAGACACAAAATGGGCCCCTGGGCCTGTGCCTCGTGGGCTTGTTCAATTATCCATCCATGCCTTGGACAATATTTTGCACATTACAGCACAACTACAACCACAACTGAATAGCTGCACAGCCTTTTTGAATCTTACATATTGTACATATTTTTATAGCTCATGAGGTTTGGCAAAATGTAGAGAAAAAGGCGTCAGGCCATAGACGTTGGAAGCATATTTTAGTTGCCGAGATGTTTAAACATTTTTCTCCAGTGGCTCCAGAGCCACAGGTTGCCTACCCCTGACCTGGTCGATTTGTTCATGATGGATAATTCAGCTCACAGTTAAAACCTCCTGAACATTGAACACTGAAGGATTTCTAATTGGGAGAAGTTTCAGCTGATTGCAATCTGCAATTTTCATCATTACACGCCACTAAATCCCCCTAAATCATACACTCTGCTCTTGGGAAAATCACCCTAAAACAGGGCATTACACTGAGCTATAGTATAAGAATCATCAATATTGAGGTTAGCATCTACAAATATGGACAGCTGTTTTACTAAATTGTAGATCAGAGCATCACAGCATGATAATTTCACTAAGTTACACTTAATGGATGCCACCATGCCACTGAAATGACTAATTCCACGAGTGCATAGATGTTTTGTGTAAGATGTCTCATCCAACTGAGTGCACAGATCCGATTTTTTAATTAGAGCATGTCTCCATTACAGAGCAGCTCCAGGATGTGTCTCTAAACGACACAATCACTGTAGTCTGCGTCGCCGTCCTTCAGCTCAAGGACACACTTGAGCAAACCTGGAATGTGCACCACATATTTGGATTTCAGATTAAGGGTGAAATTTCCCTTTAAATGCAGGTCAGGAGTGTGGCCCACATCAGCACTCCAAAGCCATTGTTGTCCCTCTAGTGGCAGCAGAGGGGAACTGCAGCAGCAGTGTTGATGATGACGTTATAGCAGCTGAGTGTGTGTCCTCCAGTAAAAGGTCACCTACTGCCACAGCACATCATCACCGCCTGCTGACTTCCTGATCACAGTGCCAGAACACTGCCTTTTTTCTCTTTACATATCCTGCAGTAAAGTGTCAGATTTCCAAAGGGCAGACGAACGGTCACTTCTGCTCCTTGAAAAACATTTTGCTTACTCACTGTAACATTTTGCTTACTCATCAACGACCACAACATTTCAAATGATTCACCATCAAACAAATGCACGTCAGTCAAAGACCTTGGATGTATGGAAGTAGAGTGTGTAAGTTAGTGTTGGACTGACATGGGGAGGGAAATGTGTCAGTGTCTGCCATCTGCTGGTTGTATTCACAGAGAGGGAAAATCTGCATTCATTTACTCAGAGAGGCCGGGGGGTAATTATAAATGAGCAGCAGCTTCATCTTTTATGTATCAGATATTTTGTGACACCAAGTCACATCAGCTTTTCTTTCAAAATAAGATGCAATAAAATACAGACAACAATAGTGCAGCCCCACATGCTGCTGCACCATGTTTGTCCTTGGTGCCATTTTCAGATTGAAACACCAAGGTAGAGTTTCCAGCTGAGTATCACTTACATGGATCAACTGAGGAGCGACAGCACATGCTAAAAGGGCCATATTGACAACTTGAAGGGCACTCGCACTGTACATCAGCAATACAGTACTGCATGTAAAGTATGCTATTCAGATCCTGCAATACATGTCTGGCCTGTCTCCACCAATCTAAACAGATCGTGGATATTCTTTTTATCCTCGCCATAAAACACTTTCCTTTTCATTTCACTTTTCATTTCAAGACACTTTCCTCCCTCTCTGAGAATAAAACAAGGTCAGTTCACAGACAAAACTCTGAAGTAATGTCATTTAATGTCAGCCCCTTGCTTTGTTCCAGACTAAAATATTTCAACAACTGTTCGACGGCTGTTCATAAAACTGCTGTGTTATGTCTTACAGATTTTCATGGTGCCTTTAGGATTTGGTGATCCCTGACTTTTCTACTACGCCATCATCAGGTCATAATGTATATTTCTCCAGTCCTTTCGTTTAAGACTATCCATCCATGCATCCATTTTCGTAACTGCTTATCCTCTTGAGGGTTGTGGGGGCGGGGGCGGGGCCTGTAAGCTGCCTCTTGCCCAGCTTACATTGGGCAAGAGGCAGGGTTCACCCTTAACAGGTCACCAGACTATCACAGGGCTGACACATAGAGACAAACAACCATTCACACTCACATTCACACCTACAGACAATTTAGAGTTACCAGTTAACCTGCATGTCTTTGGACTGTGGGAGGAAGCTGGAGTACCTGGAGAAAACCCACAATGACATGAGGAGAACATGCAAACTCTGCACAGAAGGGCTCCTGGGATTGGAACCCTCTTGCTGTGAGGCGAAAGTGCCAACCACCACACCACCGTGCCGTCCCTGCTTAAGACTAACCAGAGAAAAAAAAAAGTACACTGAAGTAGACTTATTTTAAGTATACTTAATATTTAACCTAAAAGTATGCTATTTTCAATGTACTAACAATGTACTTATAGTCCCAGGGAAAAAGTACACTGAACTACACTTAATCTAAGCAGCGTACTTAATATACTTATTAGGAATGTACTAAAACTGCGCTATTTTGGATGTGCTAACAATGTACTTCATATGCTAATGGTGTAACATCAATGCTATTAAAGATATACTAATCTACGTTCACTTAACTTAGTAGTACAGTAGAATATAATTAAGTATACTTGGTTGTACTATTTTGAGACACCATTAAGATGTACTAAAATATACTAAGTAAGACTTTTATGAATTTTGCGCTTAAATAATACATAACTAATTCAACTTTGTTTAAACAGGAAGTCTTTGTTAATCATGAGTCAGTACAGATTGAGATAAATTACAGGCTGCTTGTGTAATGTATTTTCAGCACATTTTATTTTCAAAAATAAATAAGTTTATTTTATATTACAAGCGTATTAATATTCTTCTGAAAACTGGATTGAAATATACTTAAAGTAGAAAAAGAACATTATTTCAAAGTACAGCATTAGTAATAAATAATTTACTTACGTATTAGGGATGCACCAATCTGATATCTGGATCGAATATCGGCCCCGATATCATCAAAACAGATGGATCAGGTATCAGAAAATGCAACCTATACCTGAGGCAATCCTTTCCATGTAAATCTATTGCGACGAGAGCTACGTCATACGTCATGGAGCGAAGGAGAGAATCTGCTGTGTGGAGGTATTTCACACTATTTCAACTGCTGTTGCACAATTGTTTATTTTTGTTAAAAATAAATAGTTCATCATTGCATTAATCTGTTTCATCTTGTTTCATTTGATCTTAGGAAAGAACTGTGTAGTCATCAAGCCTGATGCCTCTGGTCTTTTCTGTTCGACATGTAAAGGTATATAGCTGTTTAGGTCAACCATGGTATCAGATCGGTATCGGGTATCGGCTGATACTCAAAGCCACAGCATCGGGATCGGTAACTGAAAAAGCTGGATGGGTGCATCTCATTACATATATTTAGGTAGATATTTATTTATTAGTCCTTTCAGAAATTCTTTGTGTGCCATACAGCAATGGTCAGATAAATAAACAGATAACTATAATTACAGCAACAACGACAAGTGCATCTTTATGGTGTCTCTAAACAGTCAAGTAAACTTCATTGAAGGATAGTTAAAAGTGTACTTAATGTAATAATATGATAAACATGCTTGCACGACAAAGAGCTGCTTTCATTTAAAAAATCTTTATTACACATACGCAGTACAGTAGGATTAATGCATCTGGCCATCAAAATGCAAATATAATGGTTGTACACAGTGTTTAAAAAAAGTTTTGTTACATACCAAAAATGTACAAGAGCCTGTTTAGTACCCGTTTAATTGTTGGCAGGATTCAAGAGCAACTGTCTCAGACCAAAGCAACCCTTCTTCAACACGAGCCCCACGCTGCAGCAGCAACCTCCTGACTCTTTCTTGTTTGTTTTTTTTGGGATTAGTAAAAGGCGGGAACCCTCATGTTGAGAGAGTGGTAGTGCATTTCTGTCTTGGCCCAGCAGAGAGCAGCAACTCCTCAGAAAGTAATGGGAGCATTGGCATAAAAATCACTTCATCATTTCTGATTGAGGCATACACACTTGCATGCTAAGAGCATTAACTGCAAACCACAAGTGGCGAAGGCTTCTGCAACATGTTTTTATCTTAAGTGTCTGCAAGTAAGCAGGACATATACACAAATAAATTGCTACGCTGAGAACTCCTCTGTCAGATTATGAACACTTCTCAGATCTGTCAAGTCGATACTTGTGCGAGCAGCGGAGTTCCTGTAATCAGCTTCAATCTTAAGGCTTCACTGGCAGACTTGGAACTGGTTTGGGGCTTCCGTTGGGCGCTGTCCTGACGCGGTTGGAGCCATTGACTTTGGGGCTTCTCTGCGGAACAGGTCTTCTTTGGCGTCTCCTCTTGGGCAGACGAGGGCGTTCACTGTTGGGTTGCGATGGATCCAGCAGAGGATCCAAATGTAGTTTACCACTTTGGGCATCTGAGGACTCATCAATAAAGGCAAGGTTCTCCCCAAAGTAGTCCAGAGGCTGAGACAGGTGGGGGTCTGGAAGAGTCTCCTCCTTTTCAGGTTCTATGGTTTTCTCTTCAGGCACTCGCTCTGTCTGAGTGACCTGAGAGTCTGTTTCTGATCCAGACCCTGATTCATTAGAGGTGGAGGAGGAGGAGGAGGAGGAAGATCCAGACTCTGTCTGACCCTCACCCTGCTCTTCTTTCCCCTCAGGGGCCCCGTTAGCTGACACACTGTGACCATGGCTGCGAGAGTTGTGGCGGTGCTTTCTCCGGCGCCGTTTAAAGGGGTCATCAATTTTTCCTGGAATGCGAAAATCTACCGACATGTTCTGGATGTTTTGAGTCCAGTCAGTGGCGTGGGCTCGAAGTTCCTCCATCTAGGAGAAGAGGATAACATCGGAGGTGATGGACAGGACGTGGCAGAGAGAAGACATGATAACACAGACATGAGAGGCGGAGAAGTACCTCAGCTCTGGTCTTCTTAGATAGAACCCGGAGCCAGTTACCAATCATCGTCAGGATAGATGCAAAGTAGGCAAGACCCAGCAAGATCCAGAACCACACCAAAGGCTTATACCAGTGGTCACTCCCCCCGTTTCCAGAATCCCCTTTGAGACGATACAAAGACACAGTATGTCTAGTAAATAAACATTTAAGACACTATGTAGCAGATTAGGTAATCAATACTTCATCTCTGACAAGGAAAGAATCCTGAATAATTTATGATGTAAATGAAAATTGCCTGTGCTGAGTGAACTTAATGCATCACAGCTGACAACTATATTTATGGATGGCTAATTAAGTCATACCAGCAACTCATCTACAGATTGATAGATTCAATGAAAAAGCAAAAATTTGGATGTATTGTATGCAGGGTTCCCACAGATTCTTTAAATGTCTGAGCCATACATTTATTAATCTAAAAATTAGCCTTTGATTGGCATTTAAATGTCTTAAATTAAGTCTTAAAAATGTTAGGACACGGGAAAAAGGATTTTATTAATTGCTTTTTTTATTTTTCATTTTCTGAAAATAATTGGTATATAAATGTATTTAATTTTAACGGTTTACAATAAATACATAAAATAAATGTATATTAAATATACTTCATTTTATTTATTTAATTTAAATAATTAACATGATATTTACATATTTATTTTTATTTTTATTTTACTTATTTATTTTATTTTGTGTTATTCAATTTTTTTATTTTCAAATAATTAAAATTAAATTCTTTATTGAAACAATTTACTGATTTCTTTCTTCAGTTTTGGTTATTGTAAAATTCATTCTGAGTGGCAGTAAAAAAAAATCTGTAGGAAGCCTATGTATGGAATGCCATTTAAGTTAATATCAAATAAATAAATAAATAAATAAATATAGCTATAAAATAAATAAATAAATAAATAAATAAGGCAATAAATAACACATCAGTGATTTAAATATATTAAGAAATGTAAATTTAACTATATACACAAGTCAATATAGTTCAATAAATTGTTTTTTATTTTTAAAAAGGTGTTCTTCAAAGGACTACTTTTATTACTTTGTATGTGGTCATATAGGTCAGAGGACTTGTTATATATATACATTATGTTAGAATGGAAATATAATTGATGTGTGAATATAAACATGCCTATAAAGCCTAATGGTAAAGTCTAACCCTGAGAAAGGGTGCCTCTTTTTTTATTTTCACCCCTTCCCTCAGGGAGTCTGTGCACACCACTGCGAGCTATGTTAAGAAACACGTGGGTGGTTGATTGACTGCATGTACCTGCAACATAGTCTCCAAACCCCACTGTTGTCAGGGTGATCACTACAAAGTAGGCCGACTCCAGAAGAGTCCACTTCTCCACCTCTTGGAAAACGAAGATAGGCACTGCAACAAAGAGCACGCAACCCAGCAGGATGGACAGGACGGCTGAGATCACTCGCACAATGGTTGGACTAATTCGCCATTTCTGTCAACACAGTGGGATGAGACAAATTAAAAGGTGAAGTATATGTGTGTACAGTGAAAGCAGAGAAAACACTGAAAGCTCTGTTGGGGGTCTGACCAGGAAGAGAGTCTCTATTTTGGCAACAGTTTTCCTCAGCCCAGTACCAAGATGGTCTCCAACTCCAGCGAGCAGGATACCAAACATCGGGATTCCCACCAGGGCGTAGAAAATGCAGAAGAGCTGCCCTCCTTCTGTCTTGGGGGAGATGTTTCCAAAACCTGAACAACCAAGCAATCAATTTGAAGACATTAAACAGATTCCACTCACAAGTATTTAAACATAAGTTATGTTGGCGGTCTTGCTGGACACCCACCGATGGTTGTGATGACTGTCCCTGAGAAGAAAAAAGCACTGGCCAGATCCCACTGGCTGACAAAGGTGTCGTTGCTGCTGGGATCCACACCTGCACCGACGGCATCCACCACTTCCTGTGTGGAGAACAGTTTAATCATTAGTTTCTGAACCTAGACAAATAAAAAGAAAGGCTAGCAAAAGCTTACAAACCTTACAACTATAGCCCATCATGATTAATGTTTTAAAGGTACACATGAGCACAAGTTTTTTAACCCTTTGAAACCTGGAGCAACATCCCTTTTCTTGTGCTGCTTTCAGACACCTTTTGCAAGTATTTAAACTTTTGAACCATGGTCACATTGAGGCTTTTTTTTTTTTTTCAAAAAAAAACAAAAAAAAAAACGGGGGGGGGGGGGAAAAAGGCAGTGAGCAATTTGATAAGAAATATTCCACAAATTGCAAAAAAAAAAAAAAAAAAGATTTATAAATTTATTTTAAAAAAAATAGGAAATAAAGAAAAAAGGTTCTTTTTTCCCTTTTTTAAACTAGTTTTCTTGTTTGTTTTTTTTTACTAATTTCTTGCTAATATTTTGGGTCATTTCTTCTTTCGGTGCTCATCCCCCTCCTCCCATGTTTGTGAAAGCAACCGAGCCAATTTGCTCGGGTTTCAAAGGGTTAAACGATTCCAGTAATCCTGGAAATGCTTTGGAAAATGCATTGTCACTGCATCAGCAGGGAGGAAATCAGTGACAAAGAAGTGACTGGTGATGTACAGCAGTAACGGCTCCATTCTGTCCGGGTGTATCGAACCACTGCCGGCACAGATAATCCAATTCCTTCATCAAATTATCTGCTTTGTGTCCGTTGGTACTTGAGGTCATTTGTTAACTCTGAATTTAAAGCTGAGAATGATGAACCAATGATTTCACATGGTCTATTAGTGCTAATACACTGTCACAGAGACAACAATGTGTGTGGTTGACCCTATGTTTTTCTTTATTCCTACTGTTTTATGATCCCAGTCGTGCATCCATTTGACTCGCTGAAGCTCCTAATGTGTATAAACAAGGCCAGTAGTTTGCCAAATTAATACAGCACATTTTGAGTTTTGAAACTAGCTGTACTTCACTAAATATGAGTCATTTCCCCATTATGGGGCCCAGTAAGGGCAAATGCACTAATGGCCCAAAACACTTCCATTAGGAGAAACGTGTGGCAGCTTTGGGAACAATGCCAATTCTACGAAGCCCCAAGAGTCCCGATGTGCCCATAAGTTATTGATCTTGAAGGAACAAGATAACAACTTGTACACTAAACACAATTAAGTTGTGCACATAAAATAAAATAAAAAATCACTCCTCAGGGCTTTACGGGCTCTGTACCACTTCCAAAATCATATGAAAAATCAAGGACAAAAACAAAAACTAACCTCTCCCTACACACTTTTACTCTGTTTCCGCGTTCAGGCAGACGGTTCGCCACACTGAGTGCCGCCCCAAGCCATCTACTGGGGAGTGAAAGTGAGTTATTAAACCCTATGACAATGAGCCTACACTGATGCAGACTTACTGACCACAGGCAACGCGGAACTGTGTTTGTCATGGAAGAAGCTCCATAACTGGACTGCACTTGCACAGTGCTTTTCTAGTCTTCTGACTACTCAAAGCGCCTTTACACTTCTGAGTAACATTCACAAACACGTTGACACACTGGTGGCTGACACTACCATACATGGTGCCACCTGCTGGTGGCTGACACTACCACACACTGGTGGCTGACACTACCATACATGGTGCCACCTGCTGGTGGCTGACACTACCACACACTGGTGGCTGACACTACCATACATGGTGCCACCTGCTACTCAGTGACCATTCACAAGCACTCACGCACCGATGGAACAGCAATTGGGCGCAATTTGGGGTTCAGTATCTTGCCCAAGGATACTTCGATATGTGGACTGGACGAGCTGTGGATTGAACCGTCGATCATCTGATTGGTGGACGACCTGCTCTACCTCTGAGCCACAGCCCTCCATATAAAAAATGAAATAAAATTCCTTGTGACTACCCTTAGGAATGGAAATACTGTTCAAACTAAAACAGACATTTAATATTGTCATACAGACATCATACACTGTATTTAGGATCAAATGTACACCCCTCTAGTCTCTATAAAACAGACTGGAAATACAATCAAATTGTTAATTTAAAACAGTACATATATTACTCTTTTCCATGGTTACCAAATGTAACAACAGCTCGTTACTCCGCTACAGAGAGCGAAGTGTGTCCCAGAGCTTGCCGCTGTGGTTACGTCCTACACCTCGATGTAGGGAGCTTGATTCAGCTGTGAAGGTGACGACAAATGGAGTGACACTCCGAGACGGAGTGTGAGCGGGTAGGGTCCAGTTTTGGAAAGGCCCACAGTCTGTCATCTGGTGTCTCTCCTTTGAAAATCAAGCTGTGGTTCCCATGTGGTCAAGCCATGGGGTCTAGATTTCTCCTTTGTCATTAGTTCAAGGTCCACACAGTTTGGCTATGTCGTCCAGCTGGTTTGCGTCTCTGTCAAGAAGCTGTCCGTTATTCACTCACTCTACAGCAGGAAACAGCACTTCAAAATAAAAAGCTCTGTGCTGGAAATTCTCTGTTCTTCAAAAAGTGTGTTTTTACTAACTTGACATGTTGGCGAGTCACTTTCAGTTCATTCAGAATGGACTCGCGACCTACTTATGGACAGTGACCCACCAGTTGGAAACCACTGTCCTAAAGGCCTGGAGAACGTTTATTGTGTTGACTGGACATGCAGCGTTTTTGCTTGTGTTTTCTAATTGCCATCATTACAAGCTGTAGCACATTTCTTGTGATGGAAATATTTGGGGCCACTGTAGCACGTTTGCCCTTCTCCGCCACAATACTTCCTTCTAGGTAGTTAAATCCTGGGTCTTGATTTTGTGGCTTAAGCGATTTGAAATGTGAATTGAAAGCTATTTTTACTCATCACCTGGCTCATGTTACATTAAAATAATTCAGGGTCAAAGGCTACATTTATTAGGTTAACCATGTGCACCTCAACCTCGGTGTAGTCCCCTCACCACAGCCGGGAATGTATCAGTACTGTCTTACATCCTATTCTGTCAGCATCTTTAGCCACATTGCAGTGCTATAATATTATCAGACAGCACAGAGAGTGAGACAGCAGAGGGAAATACTCGCCACAAGACAAGTGAGAGCAGTGCACCTCAGTTCTGCATGACCATATACTGACATATCTGCAGATACTGTCATCACATGTTATCATAGATTTATTTCAATACACATAATCAACCTCATTTATAGCCAGAGGTGGAAAATGTACAACAGACTGTACAAGAGTGGCATCTTGTGGTGTGAGACATCTCACATTACACAAGGTGAAGACAGATTGTGGCAGGGAGGAACTTTTCTGTTGAGGACTTGTTGAAAGATCTGCTGACACCCATTCAGTGAAACCTGATCCACAATGCTGCTTGTTGAGCGGAACAACATCTGAAGAATTACTCTGTCACAGCTGCCTGCTTCACTCATGAATAACAAGACTTTTTTCTCCTGACAGCATCAAACAATAGATACAATCAAACCACTGGGTGCTTATTATATCAGTGTATTTTCTTTACTGTAATAAAGTGGAACATTTGAATTTGCTTGCTTTCACCACCAATGCTGCTATGCTAAAGTACCAAACAATCATAAATAGCCCACTAAAGAGGAGCTGTCTTGTGGTAAAACAAATTTTTGAAAGCTCAATTAGACGTATTTTTCACATCAATGGGCTAATTTAGACTAAACTTGCAGTGTTACCATAAGGCTCAAATATGTTTTGCGGCTCCGGGCAGATGTTTTTTTAATCATTATTGGTCAAAAATGGCTCTTATGATAGTTACAGTTGCTGACCCCTGCTCAAATACGACCCACAGGAGTGTTTCCTAAATTAGTGCCCTACTGGTTAACTCAAGTTTGGTTAAGAATTATAGCTTGGTTAATATAAGTTATTTGTTATGTTGTCATGCTACATATTTAACATAACATGAGAATGTGACATTACATAAGTACATAACTGAAAATAACACTGAGTTGTTGTGTCATACGGGACAGAAACAGCAATCTCCTGGATCAAAGTCCTGTGTTTGTTTGACCAATCCATCCTAACCACCCTTCTATGTAGACTTTGATGCTCAACTACAACACCTGACTTCCAATGTCCAACTGGTAGGAAGCCCCAGGGCAGACCCAGAACACGCTGGAGGGATTATATATCTCATCCAGCCTGGGAACACCTCGGGTTGCCCTAGGAGGAGTTGGAGAGCGTTGCCGGGGAGAGGGATGTCCGGAATGCTTTGCTCAGCCTGCTGCCCCCGTAACCCGGCTGTGGATAAGCAGTTGAAAATGGATGGATGAAAGGATGGATCAAACTTCCTCCTTTGCTCCCGTCATAATAACTACAACCACAAGAGGTTACTGCCTACACTAAGGGACGTAAACATGTTGCATCTTTGACCGTCTGGAAACTGCAAGGTCGGGCACTGGGTGCTACTGCTGTGCGTTCTCTGTGCCAACTTTCAAGAGCGAGGAGGCAGGCTGCATCTAAAGTTGCTAAGTGACCATAACAAGCACTGTATCATAGCCTAATTCACAGAAATCCTGAGTGCAGAGCTGATCTTCTTCCAGGTGTTGTTTTTTAGGTGTGTAGGCCTATTGTCCATGGGACAATGTAAAGCTCTGGGTAGCCCTGCACTGGGTAGCCCTGCACTAAAATGATGAACTTCTTCTTCATATATACCACACACTGACATTTACAGAATAAGGGAAAGATAAGCTGGTGGAAGCTGAGCCACTTCACTGGTCCATCTACATCCCAACCCTCACCTGTGGTCATGAGCTCTGGGTAGTGACCGAAAGAATGAGGTCACCGATATTAGTGGCCGAAATACCTTTCCTCAGAACGGTGGCTGGGCTCAGCCTTAGAGATAGGGTGAGGAGCTCGGACATCCGGAGGGAGCTCGGAGTAGAACCGCTGCTCCTTCGCGTCAAAGGGGTCAGTTGAGGTGGTTCGGGCTTCTGATCAGGATGCCTCCTGGGCGCCTCCTGTTAGAGGTGTTCAAGGCAAATCCCACTGGCAGGAGGCCCCGGGGCAGACCCAGAACACGCTGGAGGGATTACATATCTCATCTGGCCTGGAAACGCCTCGGGGTCCATCAGGAGGAGCTGGAAAGTGCTGCTGGGGAGAGAGACGTCTGGAATGCTTTGCTCAGCCTATTGCCCCCATGACCTGGCTTTTGATAAGCGGTTGTAATGGATGGATTGGAAAGATATCTGTTGGCTACAATTGGTTGCTCCATGTCACATGACATATGATGTGTGCTGCTGCATTCCAAAAGGTAAACTCTGTTTATTTCTGTCTATCTATAAAAATAGGTGCTTGGGAAATACTTGCGCATTGCTCCATCGTTTGAGCACACCCGCCGCGCATCTACATGTGTATGACCCATAAACATAAATATGTGTAGTCATGAGTTTCTTATACAAATGACCTATGGTGTCGTTTATTCAATCGTTTTACAAATTGTTTACATATAATTGATTTCATAGTAAACACTTTTAATAAACACAGGAGAAAAAACAAGTTAGATCAGACTTAGAAAATGGATCACGAGTATTTTTTCTCACTTGCCTCTCAGGGCTTCCGTACCTTGGAGTTCCATATTAATCATCCATTCAATACTAATGACATGAATCATGATACATACATCTTCATTATCCTTTCAATCTTTTCATTTAATCACATTACAGGATGCACTGAGGCAGCGCACCAGATCTTCTCTCAGTCTCCTTTAAATAATCAAAGACAAACAACACCTGTTGGAATAAAGGAGCTCTGTCTGTCCTTCAGTTCCTTTAACCTTTCTGCAAATGTCAGCCGTCACATCTATAGATCACTTTGCAGGCTAAAACTGTCATTTACAACTTTCATTCTGGAGCGAGGACAAACATTTCAGGATCACAGCACTGTTGCCAACCTGTCTCATAACGCTCGGCTTTCATGCATACACACACAGATGACTCGTCCTCACATAGCTGCTCTGACCACACCTGTCATCTGGTCTGCAGTCTCACTGTTCTGTCCCACAGACAGTTTCGCTGATTCTCAACAAACTCTAAACAAATCCAATAGGTCACCCTGAGGATCCACAAAACGGTTCCAATATGATAAGTTATAATCGGACTCAAGTTCCCAGTCAATATAAACTGTGGGGCAGTCCGGCCAGAATGTATTTTTATCTACAAGTGGTGGTCAGTCTCTGAGCTTCAGACTCTGCAGTATATCAAACAGAAGTGAGGGGAAAAATGTGCACACAAAATTTCCCCTCAAAATTATATAAAAGAAATCATCTATAAAATTACCAATTTTATTTTTATAACTTAATTTCATGGCATTTCACTTTTTTGAGGACAAAATTAACTAAAGAGTAGAGTTTATAATTCAAGCAGCTGAAATTTGCATGACAAAGAAAGTAGGGAAATAATGCAGCATCATAGTCGTTTGCAAAATTGAGCATAGTGTTACTTAAGGCAGGACAAGATGTCAAGCTCAGCTCACATCCCAGCTACATCAGCTGATCTCAAACAGCCAATCAACTAATGGAGCAGCTGATTGATGGAAGGGAGCCAGCTGATAGATCACATGATTCCTTTCTATGCAACCAACTGGCAAATCTCATTCAGAGCACCGTATTTAAATTCTTCTGGCCTGCCTACTGTTGCTGCTTCCTTTGCAAGCTGCTTTGTATCCCGCCTCCACCCCAGCTCCTCCTTTTCATGCTGTGTCTGACGTATTAATGTCATTTCTGTTTGTCACTGATGCTAGCTCTGTTCTGTTCCTGGGGGGTCTTTGCTGCTGCTCTCCCCACCTTAGGCTTTCCATGTAGGCACATGGAAGGGCAGGGAGGTTTGCAATCTCTGCCTCAGGCTTGCCTCATATGCACGTGGAAGGGCAGAAAGGTGTGCTCTCTCCGCCTTATGGCTTTTCACGTAGGCGTGTGGAGGAGGCTTTCTGCGTAGGCCTGAGGAAAGGCAGAGAGGCCCCAGAACAGTGCCATACCGCCAAATATAATACTGCAAATGGAAATAAAGTTTTCTTTGACTAAAGTGTTCCTCGCTGCATTATGTTTATAATACCTTGTTGGGGCTAGCAACCCTGGGGGTCAGGACCCTCAGACAAAATGTTTGTGATATACTGAATACACTTGCCTCTTCAGGCCTGTAATAAATCCTTCAAATGACACAACCTGAGGAGGAAAATCACTGTTAGGCGAAAGTGTGACCTCCAGTCACAAATTTGATGACTTAAAGCTGCAGTAGGTAGTGAGTTAGGTTTCGTTCGTCTCCGCCCTGAGCCCCTCCTACCAGACAAGCATGCGAGTATTTTATCCTTCTTGGTTCTATTTCTCCCTCTCTGAGAGCCTTGGCTCTCCCTCACCGCACAGCAGCCCTCCCCATCACTCCCTCGCGGCCCCACACATGTACCCCGAGGCTTGGCTCTCCCTCTCCGCACAGCATCCCTCCCTTGCGGACCCGCACATACACCCGAGGCTCAGCTCTCGCTCTCCATGGAGGGCCCTTGGCTTCGCTCCCACGGCCAACCCTCGCGCCCTCTGGCCGGGCCTAGCCCCACCTCACCCTTCCCCTCCCTCCAGGGATCTGGGGTTCTGTCTTCCTTTTTTTGGGTTTAGCCGTGTAGGCAGTTGTAGCCAATGCTGGAATAGCTATTTTACCTGGTGCACTGTTCGCCATTGCCGCTTGCTCTCCCCTTCTGCCAGTGGCATGGGAACGCGCATATGCAGTAGAACAGCCAATAGGAACGCAGTGGTCTGAGCTGACCTTTGATTGGTTGATGCACATCGGCACGATACTGATTCTTTAGAGGCTGAACACAGAGCCATGGTGAGGTGCAGAAACCTATTGTTTGTCTCAGACCACTTGATTTACATTATGCTTAGAGGATATTATAACATTTTTACTCAGTTATACCAAAACAATGTTGCCTACTGGAGCTTTAAGACGCGACTTGAGAAAATTAAAAGTACTTGAAACTCCACTTAGACTTTAACAGCACTGACTCCTGACTTCACTTGGATTTGAGCCTTTTGACTTAATAATACTTGGTACTATTCCCTAAGCCCACAGATTAAAAAGTATTTTATTTAAAAGGCCACGAGTCAGTTCACTTCCCTACATTTCCTGATTCAACTAACCTCAACATTAGTCATTCCCAGCAAGTCGACACTTAATTCCCCAGATCCACTTTGTTTGAACCAATCTGACAGCATCCAGTCAAGTTGCAGGAGAGAACCTTGAAGAGCTCAAGTTACATAACTGAGCACCAGATGGAGAAAATGATAGCAATAAGATTATTTTGTGGTCAACAAAAAACTAATTGCAGACAGTTTGCATACAGATGGTGACACAACAACTTCCAACAAATATTATTACTCTGTTGCTGAAATGGCATTATATTTAGTGAAGAGCGCATTCTGACTAGATTAAAACCCAAAGGCTCGGGGGGGCTGGAGCCTATCCCAGCTGACATTGGGCGAGAGGCAGGGTACACCCTGGACAGGTCGCCAGACTATCACAGGGCTGACACATACAGATAGACAACCATTCACACTCACATTCACACCTACGGACAATGTAGAGTCACCAATAACCTGCATGTGTTTGGACTGCGGGAGGAAGCCGGTCATTCCCACGGCCTCTTCCCAGTAAAATTTCAGTGAGGCAACAAAATCCAAAATGTAACATTTATATGCAAATACAGTTTATCTTAATGGATTGTACTGATGCCAAATTTACAAGAACACATGACGTCTTTTATCTTGTGTTTCTAGAGTTATGTGTTTTTGTGGACACATAAGAAAATGTTAAAATGTCATATTTCTTAAAGGAAGTTTGGTGTAATATTTTCCACTGGGAGCAGGATGGGAAATAATCTCAAGTGTTTGACAGAAAACTCACATTGTCTTTAGATGTAAGACGGTGTCAGACTTTGGTCTTTTAAGTCTTTTCAAAGTCTCCTAGTGTATAGTTGGCATTACTTGTGTCTTGCAAAATACACAGTGACTTGGTCCTACATCTGCTGTTTGATATTGCTTAATTTAAAAGGAACACAAGCCCAAAATCTGGGCACAAAATTGACACAAAAGTGACTATGGTGTGTCACTAATATCCATTTATAGACTGAGAGCACAAGAATAAGAGGCACTTAAGCTCCTGTACCCACCACGATGCCCCGCCCATTGGGAATCGTAAGAATAGAGGGGAGTTAGCTCTCCCTGCCGACACTGCACTGTTAATATATGCTTGTCTATCTGTTAAACATTTAGAAATATTCCAAAAGATCTACTGTACCTCTATAAGGGTCTGTAGGTCCTCTGGGCCCATGCAGGTGAAGTTCATCAGGAAGAACCGACGCGTGTCCTGCAGCTGTATGTGCTTGCCCTCCTCTCGCGGAGTCTCCAAGGCACGGAACACCACAGCTCCCAGTACCAAGTAGAGAAGCACCCCCGTGAGGATGCCGAGCAGGGTGGAGCAGCGCATGGCTACACCTCCTCCCAGTCCAAACGAAGGCTGCTGTTTCTCTATTCCAGCCTCGGGGCTGGTGGTGGCGGTGCCTGGATCCCAGCTGCTGCAGCTGAAACATCAGCAACCACACGAACACAAGGGTTTCAAACTGACCACAGCTCCTGCCAGCAACCTCGGCTGTCTACAGGCCTCCAGCAGCCAGCCTATTAGCTGCACATGAGGCATTAAATGGACTCAGGCCTCACCACACTGCTGACACACAGTAAATGCAACATCCCGATAAAACACCAGGCATCTGACCTGTCTGACACTTCGAACAGATGTGACTGCAAAGTGGCTGTAAAACAAACGATCCATGTGATGAATACACAGAGAGATGCACACATAACAGTTGAGTTTACCTGTCAATACGCCTAAGATGCCCACGCTTTCGTCTCTTCCAGTCCCTCTTTGCACCGGGCCTGAGGATGGAGTCCCTGGATCCGTAACCACTGGGGAGCCCGTCCACCTCACACTCTGAAGGAGGGGACACTTAAAAAGAAGAGACATTTTTAGCATTGCATCTTAAATAAAACAAGAACAATTTTCTGAGTTACATGAAAGCAGTCAGGAGTGAAGATAATCCTCACTGACAGGCAGCAGCAAGGGGAGGCTCTCAGGCTTTGCAGTGTCACACAGGGGCGTAGAACTGGGTGAGGAAAGAGGACTGAGTATACAGGACCCTCATGTGAGAAGAGCCCATAAAGATGCTAGAATGAATAACTGTTTAGGCCCAGGCACACTAAACGGACATCAAAGAACTAGTGGCGACAAAGTCCAACTGTTGCGTCACCTTACGTCGCTTGTGTTTAGCCAAAAAGTTTCATCTGAACACACCACAAAGACCACAGCCAATGGTCAATTAGCACACATCTGCGCCTGCATGAGAGGAAATAACTCTTCATTCCAGCAGGTGGCGGTAGTCTGTATTTGTCATTCAAAAAGGGAGACCAGGAGACTGACAGGACGGATTCAAGACGCTAGTTAGTCAGTTAGCACATTAAAAACACACCCTGATGATGAAAGAACAAATAATATTTACAGTGTGCTAGCAAACAATAATGTAAACAATCATGAACTGTTTCTGTCAAAGAACAAGTTTGATTTGATTTTACACCCTCCTGACTTTAGTCGTTTGTTTACTTTCCTCACTTCCATTTTTCTCCTCGTACACTGAGCTGAACAAGCAGTCTGAGTCATTTCAGTCACCAATGGGCTCCGCCGGGTCTGACGACAATTCAACATGCTGAATCTGTGGAAAAAAAGTTATCAAGGGCAGACGGGGGTCAGCAAGGGCCAACGGTGTGGAACACACAGCCTGAAATGAACCAATGGCCAACAGTCAGCTTGGTGTGTCAGGGCCCTTATGCACAGTTCAGACCAAAGATTCGCAACGAGATGAGTTGAAACAGGCAACTACTTGCAATGCAGTGTTCTGCAACGTTCTAAAAAACTGCGGGTTCACACCAATGCAACTACACGAGACGGTGTATCATCTCTATGCAACAACTCTCTGTACATCTGTTCTGATTTGCAGCTTTTCCAGCTTATTTTGTGGCTGAATATAATTTGTAGCTTCTTAAAATATGACTGAGGATAGTGTAAGGCAGGGTTCTCTCTCATGTCTTACCTATAAACTTACTAGTTACTATGAACTATAGAAGGGCTGTGGGTGAGGTAGGAGAACGGGGACAGCTTCTCTGTGTGACCTGATTTAATGTCCGAAAAAGAACGTAGGACAACTGAACATCTTATCCATATCACTCCGCATAACTCGATCAGAACTCTCATTACCTGCACGTAAGGTGCGCAATATTAAATAGTTCAAAATTTAACGTAAAAGCGCAAAATAAAATATGTAAACACTATATGAATGTAGTTAACATTAAATTATGTAGATACATGAAATGGCAAAAAACATAAAACAAGCAGTAAATGGACTATATTCATAATAAATACGCCACAATAATATGAATAACCAGCGCCAATTAATCAGTCAATGAAAATGTGTGTACGGGCGGGGCATAAGCACCTACAGGGAGCCACAGCAGTGACCAACCGTGAGGACAGAAACAGAGGGCTCCGCTGGGACAGAGCACCTGCCACTGCAAGCAAACACGCCATCTGCGGCCATTTTGACTTGACCAGCGGACCTTACTAAAACCGATTGGCTGTAGAAACAGGTGACGGGCTCTGCGTTCTAAAACCAGCCACCAGAGATTTGACCGGCTGAGTTGCAGGTGACACCATCAGCCGGCTTGAGTCAAGCTCAGACCGGCCACTTCACACTGCTGCAACTTTTCTCTGCAACGTTCTAAAATGGTTTCGTCTTGTAGCAAATCTTTGGTCTGAACTGGGCTTTAGATGCAGGCAGGGGCCCTTAGAGAATGCCTGTGTATAAGGTACAAAATTTTGAGCAACGCCCCTGGTGTCACACCAAGAGCTGCTCATGTTGTGGGACCAAAACCGCCTGTTGTTGTTTTCCCTTCAGCATAAAACATTCTCTGTGGCCATCTTCTAATAACATGCACCACATAAGCCTTTTGTTTGTGACCAGAGACAGCTCAGCCTTTTTTCAGTCCAGCCACACTTGTGTGAACTTTGGGTAGAGAAAAAGGAGAGTTTCTGCTCTGGATGAAAACGATGCCTCATTGTAGATCAAGGTGTATTTCCTTTTTGGAGAAGAAATATAGTCAAGTTCAGGTACCTCCAAACACAGCAGATTCAGACTTTATAAATGCTAAAGAAGCAGAAGCTTCAGATGTCCAGCTGTGAAACCTGGTCCGCTGTGATAATGTGGGTCACTGTTGACTCAAACCAAGATGGCAATCTCATTTAAAACTGAAACGGGAGCCAAGGTTCTGCACTCTGATGCATCTTTACCTTGTTAAAGCGATGGAGTTGAGAAAACTGATAGTTGTGTCTGACACTCCCCTTCGTCCCGGAAATTTTGGAAATGATTTAAGAGGAGAGATTTTATCATTTGGACCAGTTAGGCCTGCCACTTCCAATTCACTCTGCATCACTGGACTGCAAGCCAGAATTACAGCAAAAAAACAAGCTCCTGTCTTCCCAAGTTTGGTGACTGCAGCTCTTTAGTCAGCAGATCCGTTGATCTTGATCCAAAATTAGAGCAATAAACTGTCATACGGTGACAGCGAAATATACACTTCTCCCCAAACAGTTTTACAGCTGCTGGGAATTCACAAAGACACTGTCCACTTACGAAATTGAACACATCAAAGCCAGAAAATAGCAGACAAACTCATATCTACACTGGTAAGACTCATTTAAGTGCCTGGTTCTTATAGACATTCAATGCACTGGCAATCCATGTGTAATTGTCCATGTGAGCAACAATATACTTGCATGAAAAGCAGTATTGAAGCATTTTCTGGGACCAATTACACCAAAAAACAACAACTGAGTGTGTAAACTGCTCATCCAACATCTGCTGCACACCTACCTCAGACTGCAACACAGAAAGCCAGACAGATACTACACCACTAGACAAAAGGAAATTGTTATACAGCTTACATTAAGTGCCAACAGTTCTGCTGCTGCTGATGCAACCGAGCCATAGCCATAGTAATCCCGTTTTATTACCACTTAGTGTCCCTCCGGGTCCGTAAAACGTATGGAACTGACCAAACGCGCCAGACAGTCCAGCCCGTGTGTGCTTACCTCAAAATGAAGGATCATAAGAATCCAGAGTACCGGTCGCCTCATGCATAGTGTTTCATGAGTTCGGTCAGCCGCATACTGTACAGGGAGATGTGTGTGTGTGTGTGTGTGTGTGTGTGAGTGAGGATGAGGAGGGAGGCTGTTGCTGAGCACACAAGAGAGAAAAAGATACTCAATCAAAGTGACTTTATATAGAGAGTGAGAGAGTGAATTAAAGAGACAGAGAGAGAGCGCGAGCAGCACAGATGAAGGTGGAGATGACGATGGGTTATGGATTTATTTCTTCAGATTTCAGCTTCATCAGTTTGTTTTTCATACTGTGGGTTAAGATTTCAGATGGACCTGCTTTGTTTGTTGCAAACACATAATGCAGCTTCTTTTTTCAGGCTGCTAGAATTTGACATAATCCATAGTTTTCCTCTCTTAACTAGTGTTAAACTGAATTTCTGATCATGCATTAGTGGTTGCAGTCCTATAGATGAGTCCACGGGATCAGTGCTTGAGATTCATCAACGTCTGATGGGTGTTACATTGCCGACTCTGCAGGGGGAAGCCAGCTCACCCTGCTCTCAATATCCCATCTTCCACACAGTCTTGACAGAATTGCTGCTGCTCTCTTTCTCTGTGTGTGTGTGTGTGTGTGTGTGTGTGTGTGTGTGTGCATGTGTGTGTTTACAGGGATGGGGATAAGGTTTCTCAGGCCGATCCAGGACACTGTAGTAAACTCTCAGATGTTCCTCTCAAGTATCATTAAGAACCAGCCAGGTCTGGACTTTCCTGGTTTCAAAGTTTAATAGTGTTATTATTAGATTCGTTACATCACTCCAAATCAGTAAGATGATCATCCTCAGATTTCTATTTAATGTAATAGTCAGCCTGATCATACAGTGGGACAGTTTTAAAAGCTGCAGAGTTTCACTGTGATTTGTTAGCCATGTAAAATGAGATGGGATCACCAAAATAGGAGCCTGTTTACACCTGGTGTTAACGCGTGATATGGTGATCTGAACACAAGTGGACAGCCGAGATACGTCGATGTTCACACTTGTGCAATGTGTCTCCAGCATAGATGAATAATGACAACTACATAAGCTTCATTTCCACCGAGCAGTACGGCACAGTTCAGTTCAGTAGGTTTTTGTTGTCCGTTTCCACTGTGAAAATGTTGTGGATGGTACCAATGGAACCGTTTTGTACCGTCCCCATTTTTGGTCCCCCCTCTGTTGGGGTACCTAGCACACAGATCTGGTACTAAAAGGTGGAGCTGTGAACACTGCAGTCTGTTGATTGGTCAATAGAGGACGGTCACTCTGCTCAGGGCTGAGCTGTGGCTGGTTTTGAGGCTCATGTAACCACTGTTCATATAGTGGGGTGGTAAGGGGTCTAAAATTGGTGTGTTTACGAGGGTGTTGTGCTTGGACAATGCCTATCAGAGCCCGAGCTGTTGAAAACCTGTGACTACTGCAGAGTCGTTAGACCTGGATGTGAGTCCCGACTGTATCCTTTCCCATTATAATAAAAAGCCAGAAGCTGGTGAGTGTTAGTGGTTTTTTTGTGCAGTGGGAAAAGGGCTTCATAGACTTCAAATTGAGGTGATGTCATGAATTTTTAAATTGCTTTTCTCAACTTAAGGAAAGTTTTACAGATATAAACCTCCATGGATCAAATATTCATTATAAAAAGAGTCATAATTGACCTTCTATGCAGTTCGAGGTGATATCTCTCTGATAATGGTGGTCTATGGGGAGAATCTTTTGGGCCGCAGGGGATTTTGTCAATGCAATGCCGTGAATGGCCACTGGGAGAAATGAAGGTATGGCTGAGCAGTGTTCCTGGGGGGCCGGGGTCTCATTTAAAAACACTGCGGACGCACAAAACGAGGCCTGAAAGAGGCGTATACCCGTGCAAACATTTTGGAGGCGTGAAATTGGCGACGCAGATGATCAGGTGGAAGCCTGTAGAAATGATTGAATATTTTTGGTGCCCACCATTGCTGGCTTTTGTCCATATGTATGTTTTTAGTATGGATCCTACGCATTGTTTTAAATGAGACCCCTGGTCTCCAGTTGACCACATATTTCAGAAATGCTTACGTTTCTTTTGCTAGAGGGTCAAAAGAAACTACTGAAGTGAGGCCGAGGCTGTATAACATTTACAAATAGTAAAACAGGAAATGTGGTTATGTTTTCTTGTTTTTTGACAGAGACAAATGGGCCGCACAGACAGAAAACTAAGATTACAAAGCCAAGTGGGCAAGAATCCAAGATGCTTCACTGTTGCTCAGTCAGGGCCAACTGCTACTGTCTGTGGAGATCAAATATATTACTCAGCTAAACAAGCATTTCACATTTTACAGGAAAACACAAACAGGAACTTGATGGTGAGCAGCTCACCACATCTTGTGAATACATGTCATCACCTGAATATGAATTAATCATAAAAGATAACTCGTTTGATTTTTAATGGCTGGTTTTGGGTTTGCTCTTTGCAGAAAACCAACGTTGCCTCCTGAAAGAATCAATGTTGTTGCTTCTGACCACAAAGGATGTGAGAAGTCTTTTTCTGTAGATGCTGGGTGGGGAAGATGGTGATCAATCAATAAGCAGTCAAACAATCCTTGACATCTCCATTCAATAATATCCATCCTAATCAGGAGCAAGAAGTAACTAATTATTACTCTAAGTCTCAGGGGACTGGGTGGTTGCTAAGGCAAATGAATAACTAGTGTCTTGATGCACAATCCAGTCGCCAGAAAAAATCTGCAATGAACTTTTCTACAAACCATAGATATGTTACATTTGTACATTAGTTTGTAGCAGATACGTTAAAACTTTATGTTTTGAAAACACTGTGGATAACATGTGGTTATAGACCCTTTTTGGGTGGATGTCACAATGATGTCAGTTTGTTAGCTGGAGGCTAATCATGACTCTCCACCACATCTTAAGATGTTGTCTTGTGTTATTTGGTGCTAGAACAGGAGTTATGGCTCAAAACAAAAATTTGATCACATATCAGCCGCCACCGTCAATAAAGACAAAGACAGCTATGGTTAAATGTGATAAGACGAAAGGACTGGACGGAGGCCATCATCAAAAATGCTCACATGTGCAGCCGCACTTCATATCAGGTTAGAGAACAAGTATTTCTTGTTGTAGGGATGAATAACGTTATGTGTAATCAGGGTTATCACCTCATCAGAAATTGGGGAGGTATTAAGAGGAATATTGGATTTCTCTGTAACGCTAACATTTTAGCGCATTAGCTAACGTTAGCTTTGATAGCAAAACAAACCGGAGGAAGCCGTTCAAGTGTCGTCCTCCTTTTTGAGATTGGCACAGTAACCAATCACAAAACTTCCTGTGACATCATCCATCCACTGAGTGAGAGCATACAGGTCGGCCAGTCTGGTCCCGTTGGTTAGTGTTTACTTATTCAAGTAACACTTGCGGTCCTGGAGAGTGAGTGACCTGACATGGTGCGTTCGTAAATTCAGTCTGACGTTTGACACTAAAATGAGAGCTCGGATGTTTGAAGAAACAGACCTTTATATTTGTATATGAATTAACAAACGGTTAAGCTAATCACAGGTTGCCCCAGAGAGAGTGTCTAGAGTGTGGTGTTCTAGGTAACCGTACGGTACATTTAGACAGAGCTCCGGATTTATGACCGGTCCAGTTTGTGTCAGAGTGCGCTCCAGCACTCTGAATGAGTATTTCTGAATGCACCACTCGCATCATCTTCCTCCATTGTCTAAAACAAGCGGAACTCACTAACTAGCGCTGGCTAACGTCTGTGGAGAATTGTTTTGCCTCCAGCTAAACCCCAACCACCAAAAAATGTCATACTATGTACTAACAGTCAAAGGATCTATAGACACAAAAACATTTGGTTATGGTAAAAAAAAAATTATGTTTTGGCCTAAAATACACCATTTGGGGGCACAATCCATGCTGGAAAAGCATCATTGTTTTTCATGGCACTATCCCGGCAGGAAAAACAACGTCTCAGTAAAAATAACTGCTTTCTGTGCCAAAACATCAGCTGGTAAAAACAGCGACATGTCTCCACAAAACAACCATGTCTGGTGCTGAAACAGCCACTGGAAACACAGCAATGACTCCCTAAATCATCAATCATAAAGGGTGTTGTTGATTGTTGGTTTCAAACAGCGGTCTGCAGCTTGGCAGACATCGTCTCAAGGTGACACACCCTCCACCACCCCCTCCACCTCCTGATGACAAAGGCAGCTCATATCTTAGAATACAAGACTTTAGAAATATTGATGTGATACGTACCGCAGGAAGGTACAATGCCAACATTTTCTTCTGACCAATGGGCTGTGATGCCACATTCAATCCTTTTGCACTGACCTTGTACCGTTACTTGTACTACCTCCAATTCCAAGTCTCTCTCTGAACAATAACTCTTCATCCTGCTTAACCTGATTTATCACGCTGGCACACTTTGCCATTTACATCCAGGAAGCTCTGCTCCAACCTGGCAGCCACCACTGAGAGTAACTGAGCAGAAATATAGTCTTATACACTTCTTTTTGAGTCCCACCAAACATACATGATACTTGATTTCCATTAACGTGTGGTGAGGAAAACTTCAGAGGAAGTGGTCTGAGTGAGCTCTGTGCTGTTGGTACATTTAGTACCCATGAAGTGGGAGGTGGTGTTAGTGGGAGAGATCGCGACAGGCCATGACAGGAGAGTTAAGTTCCTGGGAGGGAGCAGACTGAGTGGTCCCATTAGCTCACTGCTGTGGTCGTTGGTGGTTAATGAGGAACGTTACTGAGTGATGAGGGTGTGTGGCTGTTCTGCTGTGTAGCTGCAACTCTCTATTGAGTCTTTTCAAGGGCCAGAGTGTATTATTTAGTAAAAAAAATGAACATGAAACTAAACTTCGGTTGGACTTGAAGTATTTATGAACAGAGGATATCAGCTGTACCTGATATACTGCTTAGTTAAAACATATCAAAACCCAATGATCACTGATTTCAAGCATGATTCAGTGAGCAAGTTCATTTAAAATGAGTCTCTGACCATTTGTTTCAATTAAAAAGATTCCTTCTGTTGACAGGACATACAAGTTTCCCCATATTACAGTAACACACAACCACAGCTCTTTGGGGAATTGGGAAAGAAATCCTGACAGCTAGTTGCACACCATGGCACTATGTTGCTGTATCGATCAGCTGATCAGCACATCTGCAGATCAATCCATCACATCTGATTGGATGAAATGTTTGACACGCCCCTCCCTGAGCAAGATGAGTTGGCAACATTAAATCTGTATTTTTTTACTATTTACAGGAACCAAAAGGGGTGGGAAGTCATATGATGTATAAATATTGATCAATGCAGTTTTGTGTATATTATCAGGAACCTTCTTCTTTTTTTTTTTTTTTTTTAAAGATATTTTTTTGGGGGCATTTTTAGCCTTTAATGGATAGGATAGACAAGTGTGAAAGGGGGAGAGAGAGGGAGTGACATGCAGCAAAGGGCCACAGGCTGGAGTCGAACCCGGGCCGCTGCGGCCTTGTACATGGGGCGCCTGCTCTATCCACTAAGCCACGACGCCCTAATTATCAGGAACTTTTAAGCCATGGAATCAGTTGGGTTTTTTTTCCTGTTAAAGGGTTTTTTGGGGGGAGTTTTTCCTCATCCACTGTGAGGGTTCAAGGACAGAAGGATGTCAGATGCTCTAAAGCCCTCTGAGCCAAATTGTGATTTGTGATATTGGGCTTTATAAATAAAATTGAATTGAATTGAATTTAATAACTAATATACTGTGAAATGTACAGTTTGTTCTTCTGCTGTATAGCATGCAGCTTACATAAAAAACAATATTTAACGCACAATGATATGCTGTTTACTAGTTTAGTAAGATATGTACAGTGTCTATCAGTGATGGATGAAGTGTAAAAGTAGTGATACTACAGTGTAGAAATACTGTTACAAGTAGAAGTCCCGCATTAAAAATCATACTCACCTAAAAGCACAAAAGTATCAGCATCGAAATATCCTTTATGTACCAAAAGTAAAAGTACTCATCATGCAGAATGGCTTATTTAAGAATAATATATACAGCCCTGTCGCCAGAAGAAGACGTCGGCATTGTACATTTCTGCAAACCACGAATACATTATATTTGTATGTTTCATATGTATCGTATCAACATTTCTAAAGTGACAGTATATGAGCAGACTTTGTAATCAGGCGGATGGTGTGACACCTAGGTGAGCCTTCACTGTGTTTTTCCACTGGGTATAGTGCCACAAAATCAGATATTTTTCACTGTGACATTGCGGCCTCTCCAGCGAGGATTGTGCCACAAAATTAACCCGGTATTTTCAGCCAAAATATTACATTCTCCCAACCAGGTGTTATTTTGCACCTAAACTTAGCCACATGTTAACCTAGGCGATGCTGAAACGTAAAGTTAATGTATGAGCTACTTACAGTAGTAAGGCACAAAACCCACAAGGCTATTTAAATTCTTGATTGACATGCTGCTACTTATTTGTTTTTACAGATTTTTTTTTCATCACTTTATTGAGATTACTCTTATATACCTGGATCCTTCTAGCCCATTGAACGTGAACTTCATGCTGCATCAATTTTCACTGAATAAACAATGGTTTGATGATGTTTTGATGATGATGTCGATTAGGTTGATATATCTTATTGGATTATAATTACTAATGTGTTAATATGTTTATCATTTTAACGCTACAGCTGATCAAGGTGGCGCTAATTCAAGCTACTTATTATTATGATGGCTTTCTGAATCCATAATAATATAATTTATTACTTGGTTTACATTTTGTATTAATAATGTAAACATGCAAAGTAACTAAAGCTTTGAAATAAACGTAGTGGAGTAAAAACTACAATATTACCCTTTGCAATGAAGTGAGGTAGAGGTAGCATGAAAAGAAAATACTCAAGTAAGGTACAAGTGCCTCAAATTTGTACCCAGAAATGGAATTAGAAAGAAATTCTATTGAATAAGAAATGAGAAAATCGTAAAATGACAACTGTTCAATCAACTATAATGGCAATCTTTGGTACTGGTGATATTTTATACATGGACGCAGCCAAATCCACACTGAAATCACTGGAAACAGTTACCACAGTTTCTACATTTTATTACTGGAGGTGGTTTTAGAGCTCACCGCTGTGAACTATATGGGAACGCGGTGTTGTCTTCTCTCAGTGATAGAAGGCAAACATGCTGCCTCCTTTATGTTTTTGAGGCATCGCCAGGCATGTTACCCTTCTGCCTCACTAAACCTAAAAATCAAACCCCTGTCTCATCACACTCCTGCACAGGAACTTCTCTGATCTTCTCTGCCCCTACTAGAACTCCCGATCTCTTAAATCCTCAGAACAATGTCTTAACTGTCCCACGATCGAGGCTGGTGGGTAAGGCAGATCGTGTGGTTTCTCAATCAAATGCTCCCCCTCCATTGACACTTCTAAGACAAATCTTAAAATGTACATGTTTTCAATGGCCTTTGGTCGTTTGTAGTGGTTTTAATATTTTAGTATTTTATAATCTTTTCACGTATGTAATTGTTCTTACTGGTGTTACTCTGTTTTATACTTGTGTGTATGTTATATTGCTGTATATTCAAGCACTTTGGTCAACTGCGGTTGTCTTTGAATGGGCTATATGGGTAAATTTGATTTTGATTTTGACATTTTTATCCCTTGAAACTCCTCTGATCAGTGCTGAGCTTGGTAAATTTTAGTTTTTTCACAACAAATAAATGGATCAAGTTGCAAGAGGTATTGAAATTAGACCAGTATGTGTTGGTAGATTATTTTAAGTGTATGCTATGATATGGTCGTTACAGTGTTCCTGCTTTGGTTCATTCACAGACATGATTGTCATTTATTGGTTTTATTTTCCACAGATTGAGGAATTCATTTGTTCCTCAGTCTATCAACCTTTTAAATCCGAGTATAGCGTCTAAGTAGCCTCAGTGAACCTTGGTTACACACCAGATGCGATAAGAAATAACGTATTCGTTGCTCGGCATCCACTTTGCGTAATGTCTGATGTGATATGTAGCATTTGTTGTATGGTGTTGTTTGTTTAGTTAAATTATTGTTGGGATTTTCTGCTAATAAAGTGAAATCAAAGAAAAACAAATGAGCAAACACATTATGGATTTGACTTATATCATCATATAGCCCATAAAGTCCATTGTGTCAGAATGTATATAGATGCATCTGTCAAATAAGTCTATGTAATGAGATGAGAACTTGACACGTCTTTCTCCATCTTTTCCTGCCAATACTTAGTACTTGGTCTCCACTTGCTGAGTGGCGGAATTGGATTTATTCTATGCACTCACCAAATAAACTGTTAAACACATTTAGCTCCTTCAGTTCAATCTGAGCGAGAGCCGCCGTCTGTGGGTTCTTACAAAAACCGAACACAGTCCAACCGCAATGAAACAGGTGTCTGATTGCTGTGGCCACATAAGTCACAACACGGTGCAGTGTGAAGATGAGAGGAATGATTATGTATGAACGATCAATCGATGTTAATCAGAAAGCTCTGTGGGGAACACGGGGAGGAAATACTGCAGGGGAAGCAGAAGCTTGGTCGTTTTTGCATCGTTCACACAAAAGGTTTCCCTCCTACTGCATAAATTACAGTCAGGGAAACTCTTCTGATTCTTCATTACCATAAATGGGTCAAATATATGAAAACAGAAATACAAACTTCAGCTAAATGGAGAGAAATGGATAACACCTCTGCAGTACCTTCTGATCATACTTTACTACATAAAATCATCCGTATCCATTAATCTCCTGGTCACACAGTGCAACGAAATTAAAAAGCCTTACTTTTTGAAGGTGGGCGGCTTCACTTCCAGGTGTCCTTTCAATTTTAGCTTTGCTTTATCTTGGCAGTATGAAGATAAGTTACTTTACGTCCAGCCAGTGGGAAAAAACGAGACGGATCTGATGAAGGATGAACATCTGAGGAGTAGCTACACTTGAATGAAATGCTCAAATTGATTGACCTGATGATAAATGTGCTAGTAAAGGAAGGTGGTAGTAAACACAAGAGAGGTAGCGAGGGGAGGGAGGGGGGGACAGGCAGAAACGTGAGGGGGGGGGGGGGGACTACACCGCTATTATGAGCACTTTATTTTCAATTAAGCCTTCGTGCATCTACTGTAAGCTCACTTTCTGCCATTTTTGATGATGCAGGGACTTCTCGGACTGGAAATTGATTGGTTAGCAAACGTCTGCAACTTTGCTCATATAACGGAAGATGCACTTTCAACGTACAGGAGGAAAAAAAACATGAGAAAAAATTCATTTTTTTATCCTATAGGTCAGCAGCACTCGTCTTTTTCTGGAAGATTTTTAAAAGCAGCTAAATGATAAGCGGGTTCCTGTGATTAAAGGAGAGTACAGTAGTTTGGTTTAGCAGTGGATATTTATATTTGAAATTCTGTGTGTGGGGGGGCAAAATGCCTTTAGCTTGTGATAAATGTTTAAATTTACATACATATATATATTTCTTTTACAGGAGACATTTGGGTTTTTTAATCCAGCTTGGGCCCAAAACTGCTGTGGTGGGTTGATGGTTGATGTAGAGTTGGGCCTGATTTTTTGGCTCGATCTGGAGCGCTAGCAGCATATAGAAAAAAAATTCAAGAAACTCACAACACAAAGGAACACTAAACACTTAATAGTGACACACAGCAGGGACACACTGCTGTCCGTGGATTATGAAGTTATGGAGTTGGCTCTCTGTCATTGCAATTTCATGATTCAGATATTATAATGAGCAAAAGGCTAACGCGAGGTTAGGAGGAGATGTCTGCCATAATATCTGAATTATGCCATCCAGTGTTGTGAATGGCTAACTTTAATAACTAAATCTACAAGTCTCATAATCTACAAACAGCAGCAGCTGGGAGAAGTTTAACTAAAGGGCTTTCTGTCAGACAGGGATCTCTTGGTTAAGGTTGGGAAGAAAAATTTTGGTTTCAGTTAAAACGAATAGATTTCAGCCAGTGGGAAAACTTCTCCCATGTGCCAAACAGCAACAAGTGCCCCGAGTCCCAGTGGTGTGCATCGATTTTTAGTGTTTGCTTAGTGTCTGCCATCTATCCATCTACCTCCCTCTCTCCCTATCCATCCATCCATCCATCCATCCATCTCTCTCTCTCTCTCTCTCTCTCTCCCTACCTTCCTTCTTACCTACCTACCTACCTACCCATCTATCCATCACCTACCTATCCATCCATCCATTGTTCTTGTTATGTCACCTGATAGTGGTTGATAGTTGGCTGATTTACCTGCCCATGGTTGATTGACGCTTCTCTGACTGTCCTGTTTCCCCACAGCCTCTTCTATTCTCATCTGTATGCAGACTTTAATGACATTACATAATTTCCCAGCATGCATCAACCTGATCGGAGGCCTAATGAGCTTGAAAAGCTGAGAAAACACCTGTGTGGGTGTGCAGGGCCTTTAACGCATTAAGACTGCAATATCTGAGAAGCTCCAGGACACTGTTACACCTCTAATCGATCTGCCAAGGAATCCACTTTACACTTTAATCTAATACCTCCCAGTTCTGAAAAGCTTTTAAATCGTGAGAGGAAGTCAACTAACCGAGGAGCGTGTAGAGCATGAAAGAGCCAGTGAAATATATGGCAGGCTGACGGGCTGAAAGGTGCGTAAAGAGGAGTGCAGATATCTGTCCACCTAAGACTTGTAAAGTAGATGAAGCATTTACACATTCTGCAGATGTAAAGCAGCATTATCATTTATGGCCACCTAAAGAATGTAACTCCAACTCTGACTCTCCTCACACCTGTTTTTATGTTCACCAGTTGTCTGCTGTTTGGGGCTGAGCAGATTGGGTACATTGAGTTTATCTGCGTTTTCTCCATTGAAATCAGCTGTTTGCTATATAGAATTAGTGTCACTATATTAAATCAAAACAAAAAATAAGAATCTGAGGGAGAATTGAGCTCATCCATCCATCCATCTTCATCCACTTAGCCAAAGGGGCAGCAGACCGAGCAAAGCACCCCAAACATTCCTCTCCCCAGCAATGCTTCCCAGCTCTTCCTGGGGGACCCCAAGGCGTTCCCAGGCCAGACAAGAATCCCTCCAGCGTGTTCTGGGTCTGCCCCGGGGCCTCCCACCAGTGGGGCGTGCCCAAACACCTCTAATGAAAGGCGCCAAGAACCCCTGGGCCCTCAACTGACCCCTTTCAACGCGAAGGAGCAGCAGCTTTACTCTGAGCTCCTTACCCCATCTCTAAGGCTGAGCCCAGACACCCCACAGTGAAAACTCATTCTGGCCGCTTGTAACTGTGACCTCATTCTTTCGGTCACTACTCAGAGGCCAGGACCGTAGGTGAGGGTTGGGACGTAGATGGACCAGTAAATTGAAAGCTTTGCCTTCCGGCTCAGCTCCCTTTTTATTGAATTAAACTCACTGAAGCAGAAATGTCCTCTCAGAAGTTAAACTTATAAACTGCAAATTATTTGTGCAATGGTGCAAGTATTGGATTTTGACTTTTTAACATGTACATAACATTTCCTTTTGTCTATGTTTCCCTCTGCTTCTTTCTCTCTCATCAGACTCTTGCCCTGACTGTCAGCTTTGTGGTTATGCTGTCATCTCTCTTGGTCGCCTTGCCAGAATTCCACTGAAAACTGCACGCATGCAGATCCTGAGAACTATCACAGCTACAGTTACTTAAAAAATAGTGATATGGGGCATTGAATAAGCTGTTTGTCTGATCACAAATTAGACAAATGATAGCCAGCTAGCATGCACCACAGTCCCTCCCTCCCCGCTGCAAGGAGACTATATCGCCAGAGTAAGGGGCAGGTCCAGAGAGTAAGTGCAACCTAACAACTCTGATTCAGCCAATGCAAACGCAGCGCAGAGGGTCTGATCCCAAACTGCCTTGCCTCCCCTACAAATAAGCAAACTTTCTGTTGCTGCCGTTACATGGGTTAGACCCAGTGCTGCTGCTGGGGTTTGAGCTGGCTTAATTTTTATCAGCTGGGTGATAACTGAAGGTCTGTCTCCGTAGCTGCTGCCCACTCTCTTCCCTTTCTCACAGTAGTTTCCTTACTGCAAAGACCGAGGTTGAGGGACCACTGGGTGCGCTAATCTAATTCTTATCTTATCTAATCTTATCTAATTCTTATCTCATTTGTAGCCCCATAAACAGTACATGCATTAAATTCAGTGCCCTATATTGCTGTTTTCAAGCTACTATAGCTGTCATATTTCCCTTGACCCATGAGTGTGGTTTCCATGGAAATGTAGCCCTCAAGATTTTCACATGGAAGTGGGCGCGGCTTCATCTAAAGTGGGTTGGAAAAAAACGATAGATGCCAGTGGGAACTCGTGTTATCAAAAAAGTAAGACCAATAGTTTACATGACTACACAAATAATATGTTTGCAAGTTATGTTTTACTTTGGAGGTGACAGTCTTTCACTTCAGTCAGTTTTATTCTCTCAAATTCTTATTCTTGTTTAATATTTAATAAGTTTTGTTTTATTATATCAACAGAAACAGGATTCCATACCTGCAGCATCTGGGAGCGCTGATGAGAACAAGAATGAACCAAAGCTCTGCAGACCTGAGGGAAAGTGCAGTCCGGTAATAATTCTCTTTGAGTTTATCACTGAAATTCATTTGATCCATCGACAATATGAAAATTTGGATTAGAGCAAACTTATTTACATTTTGTTGTGGAGACATTCAGCAACGCCGCAACACAGGATCACACATCTTCCCGAGTGCAGACTTCATATGGACCACCCTGCACAGCATGGGTGCATAATTAATAGGACAACCAGAAATGTTTTGGTTACCCTATTTTACTTCTAAACCTATACAAGGAATATTATTATGAAAACTAGAAAAACACTCGGAGAGTGCAGACCTCTGCCAAGCAGCTCAGATTTCCCGCCATTTTATTATTTTATCCACTTGGCTTCAACCGATCACCATCAAAATTGTATCTGTTCCTTGTCCCATTATCAACCTTTCCTGAAAATTTCATCAAAATCCGTTCAGACCTTTGAGTTATTTTGCAGAAAAACAAACAAACAAACAAACAAAAAGACAAACATTACCTCCTTGGCGGAGGTAAAAAATAAACCGATTGCTTGGACATCTGGAGGGAGCTCAGAGTAGAGCCGCTGCTCCTTCGCGTCAAAAGGGATCAGTTGAGGTGGTTCGGGCATCTGATCAGGATGCCTCCTGGGCGCCTCGCGTTACAGGTGTTCAGGACACGTACCACTGGTAGGAGGCCCCGGGGCAGACCCAGACAAAAGACGTGTCTGTATCAGTGAAGCATTTGAGATGGAGAGAAAGTGCTGGCAATCATTTATGCTGCTGCTAACTGGTGCTAAAGGCTCACGGCTGCAACGTCAAATTCAGGTTTATGTAACTAACATTTATTATGAATTGACCTTTTGCAGTAAACATGGAGCCCACACTGTAACTAACTGCACTCCCTGAAGAAATATTATCATATTTTTGGAAAAATGAAAGAGTGATTCCAGAGAGAAGCAGACAGAGGGGTCTACAGTCTGTGTTTGAAGGATATATCCAGGATGTCAAACTGACTCAGCAGCAACAACAGGTTAAAAAGACAAAGATAGTTAGAAGCTAAAGCCCAACTATAGGCTACAGATCACAGTGTAGAAGTGAACCACCACATCACTGCTGATCACCACACAAGACAATGAATATAAAGGGAAACTTTGCTGATATTGAACCAGCTGTGTGGCATCACAGTGTGTGCAGATGAACTGTGTTTGGCTTCACCCCCATGCTGCTGCCAGCAGCCGGACCTCTGTGCAGGGATCTCAGAGGGAAGTCAAACAGCGTTCATCTGTGCACAATGTGATGCCACACAGCTGGTTGAACATCAGCAAGGTTTCCCTGCTTCCCTTCACTGGTTCCTGTACACCAGGGTCGGCCTTTATTCACTGTTATAATCACTAAAAAGCAAAAGCAGCATGTGTATACATTCAGTAGGCTATATCTTCAGTAGCTAGCTAGCTAACCCTACACTTTAAGGTCTGATTCTGGTTTTGGAACAGGGAAGAAACGTATATCTTTCTCCAACCTCTCCAGGTAACGAGTATCATTAATACACGACGTGCCCCAGGCACAACATTTAGCTCCAAATCCACAAAACCAGCCTGAAAATGAGGGAAATCTGAAACGATTGTATTAGAGTGGTAGCAGTTCTTTAGACGGACCTCCAGTCAGTGGTTGCAGAATCCAGCCAGTGCAAACTCCACCTCCTGGGGACCAGACAGTCCCGACTCCCTACTAGATCAGCAAACAGGTTATCCCTGGCACTTTTGCTGGTCACAATCCCACTCGTAAGCAGCGAGTCCTAAGTCCTCAGCTGAGGGGAGTTAGGCGGAGGGACTGTGGGGTGGCTAACTAGCTACTTCTTTTCTTATTTGTGGTCTGATCAACAAGCCGGGCATGGAGGGGCTGTGCCAAACTCTAGAATGAAACCGGATTAAATGAATCATTGTTTGGGAAACACTGGGTTACTGTATAAAGCTCCTGCATATTCGTCTGGTTGGAGGGTCTTAGGGTAGAAAGGGAAGAGCTGCAGGAGGGAAGTGTAATTCAAATTCTGACTTTTTTTCCTGCCTTTTCCAGCTTTAATTACCTTCGCACAAACATGTTTCCCAGACTTATTTAGGCCAAACCATTTACCAGCTTAATGAAAACAACAAAATTAAAGAAACGCTAAATGTTAGTTTCCTTTTATTGGTAACAGCAAGCTGAGTAAAAGTCTTTTACATCATTGACAATGAATGAATGGCGTAGGAAACATATTGAGATATACCCTGGTACATTACTGCTCACTGGCCATTTTCTTTACATTTACACAAACTTCTCAAAGACCAGCCAATGTGTCTGTGTGGACGAGGAATTACGTTCCCCCAGTTATTATGAAGAAAACATCTATTCAAACTCAGACTGCTTAGTGTTGAATTATCCGTTCTGATGATGATTTAAAAATGTTTATTCCAACAATCATTGTGAAAATATTGTTACAAACGTAACTGAGATGCATTCATGTTTTTAAAGTGTTTTAAAATTGTTCAATAGAAAAGTTCACAATCGGAGTGATTGCGTGATGGCTTTCAATCGTTCTTCCATCTTATTACAAGGCCTGAAAATAATCTCTTGCTTTATTGAGTTGTGCCCTTTAATATGAAGGCTTCTGCATCTGTTCATCAACGGCTCTTCAAATGTTTTAAAAAATAACATGGAGAACAAATCAGTTAAGGTTAAGCAGCTTCAAAAGCTAAAAACAATAAACCACTTTACTCTGGAATGGAATAAAGAATAACTGATCCGTTTGCATCATGTTTTAAAAATTAACAACCTAATAAATATAGGAAAAATTATGTGGAATGCATAAATTATCTCTTAGAAGAATTACTGTAAATGTAATGCACAGGCAGCAACTAAACATTTCACAAATAGCCTTGCTGGTGAAGTATTTCCTTTAGGAGAGTTTGCATTTTAAACTCCTCTGGCAATCCTATCAAAACCTGAAGTTATCATCTGAGCTGTTGTTGAGGAGCCCGGCAGGTCAGATCAAAACAGTTTGATCATGCTCTCTCTGGACTTGCCGACTCCGACCCACTTCACTGAAATGAGGAAAAAAAAAAAGACAAGATGTGACTGGCAGGTTTGGCAAAGCGAATAACAATTTGGCTGCAGTCTATCCATTAATGCAAAGTGCCTCTTTACAAACCTGGCACTTGCAGGAAGTCCTCGATGAACCGAATGTAGTTCTGTGCCTGCGACGGCAGCTCCTCAAAGCTCCGGGCTGCTTCAGTGCTGCAGCACCAGCCGGGAAACGTCTTGTAGTCCACTGACACCCGCGTCAAAACGTCCATGTTTGCTACAACAGAAGCATGTCGATAAGAGTCAGTGACAGGTGAAATGTTTTTGTTCTGGTTTACAGTTACTGATTCCTAACAAGACTGTAGGGGTCTTGTAATGAATGGACGTCAAAACAAATGTATAAGGATACGATTCTTTTCATGTATTCTGAACAGACAGTAGTGCAAGTGTCAAAGACAGACAAACTCCTGCTGGTGCTGAGGAAGCATTTTGCCCACTAGAAACTTTGGTAAACTATCTTATTTACAAAAATACAGAATGCTTCTGTATTACACTGTACGAACAACAGATCAGGATTGACTGTAGTTATTATCAGCAGTCAGAATGACCCTTAAAGTAATGAAAATGGAAGACTTATTTTTGGTTGAACATATGTTTTACGCATATAAATGACACCATTTTATAACAGACATCACAGTGTACCCAGAAACGGGTATACCGCTGCAACCCTAGCCCTCAATGTCGGGCAGTCAGTGAGCGTCAGCCGCCCTAGTTTTAGCGGCGTGTCCCTCAGTGTTGGCACTAGTCAGACCATGTCTGCTTTATTTCGGCTGATGCATGTTGAATTGGCGTCTGAACTGATGAAGCTTGTTGGTGAATGAGATCACTCTGAAGGGCAGTTCAGCTCAGTGCGCGAGACGAGAGACAGACTTGAGGAAAGCAAACAAATGGCTAAAGTCAAGGGAGTGAGATTAACACAAATTTGTTATACTACGTACAATTATGTTTTCTCTAGTCACTGGGTTGTGTTGTTAACGTGCTAACTGGCTAACCAGCGTCTAAATCCGTCCTCTCGGTCTTCCGGTTTTCCTTTCTTAATGACAAATACAGACTACTGCCGCTTGCAGACACAGAACCATTGCACTAGTTGGCCATTGGCTGTAGTCTCTGAGTGTTCAAGTGCAACTTTTTGGCTGAGACAAAGGTGACGTAAAGCGACACAACAGCTGCCCTTTGTTGACATTAGTTTGATTTCATTCTTTGATGTCGGACTGGTGTGTCTGGGCCTTTAAATGGTGGAGCAATGCCAACACACCGTCCACGTCTTATATACAACTCTCTTTCCATTGCTGCTGTAGCTGATCATGAACCCACAGACGGGTCTTTCAGCTCCAGTGTTTCATAGTGAGACTGAATACACGCCAGTCCACTTGGGTTGAGATGGTTACCCCAGATTCATGAGAACTCAACCCAAACCATTACGCTTCCCTAACCCTAACCAGGTGCTTTTTGTGCCTAAACCAAACCAGACCTTAACCACAGTGATGTCACACCATAAAACAGCAAGAAAAGAACAATTTGAAGCAGATAGCGTCAGTTTTCGTGAATCTACAGTTACCATCTAGCCACGACCTTATGTTGTGCTAACCTCAGCATATGTTCCTAATGGCGTACAGCGTAGTTTCCAGGTGGATCTATTGCTTGTGAAATTTGGTTCCACATTATGTGCATTTATCTACATATGTCTGCCTGCTGCTGCGTGTACCACACCATGACCACCAGACAAATGATGACAGACTGTCAAAGACAACTGTTATATTCTATGTTTTATTATCTGATATAATGTGATGCTCTGAAGTGTCTAATTGTTGAAAGCCTGCAGGACAACCTGGAGAAACAATCCAGATCAGGATGAGAGTGACTTCATCAAACATCAAGCACCATAAAGATGATAAATGTATGAGGGGAGTTTGGCGATAACGTGCTGGCCGAGAGCAGCTGCAGTGTCGCATGAGGCAGAAAGAGAGAAGTTGTTATATCATCCTCTGCTTCATTATCTTAACAATTCAATTTGCTCCATTTGGCGGCGCACGCAGAGAGATACGGAAGATAAATGCACCCTCAAATCTGCTGTAAAATAGATTTTTAAAAACCCAAGATGTTGCACTTCCTGCTAGTAAACGCTGACCTATGTAAAAATAAGACATTAGAAAGACCTGTAACCAGAGTATACTTCTGAAAATGATTATCCCTTGGAGTAAACAGCTCCTCTCCAGTGTTTACAGTAATAATGTTTCTGGCATTAAAACATTTTGGATGGTCTTAAACGTGAATATCCGGAAATTGAGATAAACGTGTGCAAACATTTATACCTTGTGTTGTAGCCATGCAATGCAGACAGGAAATGAATGGAAAATTTTGACGACTGATTCATTACATGATCATCTAAGTCTTTTATATTTAAGAAAAAAAAAAGACATGTGCACTTGTTCCAGTTCTTTTGTAGGATTTATGTTATCAAAATGTGTGTATCTTTGGGTTTCCAGCTGTGGGTCAGATACAGCTGTAGGTTCTGTCATGTTTCTGTAACTCATGGGGTGCATCTTTCACTATTTTCAGGTCTTCCTAATGAGTTAATTGCAAAAATAACTGTCCGATAATGAAAATAATCATTAGCTGCAGCCCTACTCTGCCTCAGACTCCACCCCCTACTTGAAGGCAACACTAAAACCTAATCTGAAGTGATTAGTGATTAAACTAATGCTTGTTGTTGCAATGTTGCATCCAGTACTATTTTTCTGTCGTGGGCAGACAAAGAGCAGCTCTATAAAACATCTAAATGGGAATGACTTACCGGGGAAACTTGGTAGAGGTTGTCCATCGACCTTATAGGCCACGCCCACTTTAATCTCTGGCAGTGTGTCCAAAATGTCCAGCTTTGTCAGGGCGATTCTGCAAAGGAGAGAAGTCACTCTGTTCAGCTCTGATGGCAACAGACAGTCAGAGTGTGTCGTGAAGTTTAACTGAAGTTTAATCTTCTGAAATGGTGAGACAGTTACTTACGCAGAGAAGCCATTGACCATGTGGGCGTATCTGACCAAAATCAGGTCCAGCCAACCACAACGCCTTCTCCTGCCCGTCGTCACGCCGAACTCTCTCCCTCTGGACTGTAACAGCGCTCCAGTGTCCTAAAATACAACAAACAAGAGGCACACGCTGTCAGCTGTGAAAGACAACCTCTTTGGAAAAACTATTTTCACTATAAAATCCATTCTTTTTTCAGGGATGTCGTTTTGATTCTGCCATTTTGACACCTTAATTTGTGAAGAGACAGTCAGCTGCACACGCCCTTTAACAGTCACATACTGCCTCAGTTTCACACCCACATGTGGAAGCTGCCCAGTACAACCACACTCCTTTACAGTCGACCACTGAGCAGCTGGGGTTGAAGAGTCTTCTTAAAGAGCAAGGTTTTTCTCCACCTTCCCACAAAGGTTTTCGCAGCAATGTCAGATTTGACCTGACCTCCGTCTGACCACACGTCTGCCTATGTAACCTCAACTGCCTGAGGTTGACCTCAATACCTGGAAAACTGATGATGTCCCTGAGGTCTGACTACTCTTCTCGTCTCATCAGTCACTCCAATGGCTACAGCTGGGTACTGAATGGAACTTTTTAATGCTAATACAATAGGCTTCAATTTATTACAGTGCCTGAAATTCATTCCTCAAAATGAGGGAGGGTTTATACACTTCGGTGTGAGCTTAACTACACTTACTACTATCTTGTCCTGTTCTTACCTCAGACTGCATGTCGTTGTTGTCCTCTATACATGTTGATGTTATTTGTTCCCTGTCTCTAGTGCTCATCTCTACGAGCTCTATCAGTGTCTTTACGGGTCATATCCACCAGTGTTTTTTCCTGAGGCCAGTATATTTTTTTTAATTCTTTGCAATAAAAGCTGCGCTGGTCACTTTCACATTTTACAGCTGTTTAATCACAGCAGAGGAGGGACAAATAACACGAAGACCAAACACCCTATCTTACATGTACAAGTGTGTGAAACAACAACAACAACAAAAATGGAGGAGAAAGATATTAATATATATTGTAAATTTTCTCTAATAAAACCACACAGACTGGTGGGTCTGTCTTTTGTCCCTGTGGGCTTCATCCAGAGCAAGTACTCTACCCTGCGGCAACATTTTTACTTCTGCAGATATTCCGTATCATGGCAACCAGACACCACAACAAAACATCTCAGCTGAAGAAACACAGCAAGCGCTCCTAGTTGGGCGTGTACTGAGGAGCGCCTGCCTATTTCAGCTGGGACAAAAATTTGGTGGACACAGGGCCTAAGTCTTTTGTTGGCTCCCTCTTCTCACGTTTCCATTCTCTGCTGTTAGAAAAACACCATCTGACATCGTGCATTTTAAAAATCAAGCAGCTCATTCGCTGTTGTTGAGTTTCAGCCACGGATATATTCTGAGCCTGAAACGTTTCGGTGGACTGCTGACTCACCTTAGTAACCGTTACATGTTTGTGGGTCCTGAGGATGCTGTTAATGTTGACGTGAATCTTTTGGGTTTCACTGCTTGTTTTGTGCGTTAATCTACATTTTAATCCACGTTTGCGTGCTTTTAAATTGAAAGGAGCTCTCCTGGTGTGTTTGCCACATTTTCCAGTCCACAATTGTGAAAATAATTTCAGAATTAAGAGAAACTGAACACCACATGAAGAAATCCAACTCACCCTAATAGAAAATTATCTCATTATAAGTTAAATGATGTCATATAACACCACAAACGGTCATTCATATCTTGAAGTTCAGCGTGTTTGGCTGCTGTGAGTGTGCCAACCTGATGATAACATCACATATCTCCTCAGCCTGATGGAGTTTGTTGGCTATTTTACAAAAAGCTGCTGCTTAGCACCCGAGAAGCCGGCGTGATGAATTTGACCCTTTAATCTCAACATTGACAACTTCTCAGCTTGAAAACGTTTAGCCCCAATTAGCAGGATCTTTCTCGTCAACACTCTGAGAAACCATCTATTTTTCAAACATGTCTTTACTCACATTATCCTGCTCTGTTGGGAAAGCACCAACGCCCACCCGGGTGGTGTACGCTTTGACGACGCCGTACACTCGGCCGACGTGCGATGGAGGCACGCCAAGGCCTGTGCACACTCCTCCCACAGTGCAGTTAGAAGACGTCACAAACGGATATGTCCCTGAGCAGAGAAACACGTGTGTTAACCTGAGGAGGCAAAACATCCATCCATCTTCATAATGAATCCCACAAACCCTGCGCTCCTCACCAAAGTCAATATCCAGCAGAGCGGCGTTGGCTCCCTCCACCAGGATTTTCTTACTGGGACCAGTAAGAGCTTTGTGCATGAAGTACACTCCGTCAGTCACCAGAGGACGCAGTCTCTCTGCGTATCCCTGAAACACAGAGACCAACAAAGTAGAGATGTTCTCTAAATGTGCTGTTTGAAAAAGAATACTGTTCAGGCACACGAACAACTAATACAACAGCTAATAAAGCAATAATATTTATCACTGCAACGTAGTCATTTCAATTTTGTTCCAGTCTTTAATGCTGTATTAATATAATAATATCTTTTAAACAGATCTCAGTATTACAAATGATATTATTTTCAGATTAAATACAGATTAAAAAATAGCTTCCATACACAATCAGCACACTTACGCACACAGTTAAGTTGAGCTACAGTTACAGCTCGACTAGGCATTTAATTGGACTGTCCATGTCCTGTCAAGCACAGGAGAGGAATTGAATTATTAACCAAAGTATGTCCGACTCCGCTACGATAGGTGGCGATATGCCGCCTTTCAGCTTGTTAGACTTGGACCTTTTTCCAGTTGACCTATTACGTCAAAGACAGAACAATCGACAAACAAGTTAGCGGTTAGCTAACAGCAAACTGGTACCATGGTGGACAACTTTACAGCTCTGTACATATCGTCTGTCCATTATTGCATGGCTCTGGGTGTAGATTTCATCATATTGTTACTGGCTTCTTCTTCTGTCACGGATTTAATGCTATTTGAATTCAGGGTCAAAGCCCTGGGGAGGAAACTGTGGAGCACGCACAGAGCGCCTCGTCCAGTTTGGGTCCGATTGACTGTATACATGCAGGAGTAATTCGACTGCCAATCGCATTATCTGGGTGTGTTAGTCCAACTTTGAGAAATTCGGTATAGTACGATTTCAGTCAGACTAACATGTTTACATGTATTATAAAAGCCCGGTTTTAGTCAGACTAATGCAATACAGCAATTCTCTCTCAAATCATGTAAATGTACTGATTGGTTTAGTCAGTATTTCCTGGCTCTTCATGGTAACTGATCCTCACCTTCAGCTGCTCCAGTTCACTGTCAGTGTTGACGTTGAGGTTTGGATACATCGTCAGGAAATGTTCTGCCAACATGCGAAACCTGGGAGAAAGACAGAGTTTAAGAATATGCTTAAAAATTAAAGTTAATGCTTGAGTGATTGACTGATTTTTTTGTGTCATGCACAAAAACACGTGCCCAACCCTCATGGGTTTACAAGTCACCATGACAATATCGCTGCAGTGATCGATCCAAAATACATGTCATCTTCCTGCTCAGTCCCCAAACATTAACACTCTGCCTTCTATTCCAGGCCCAGCAAACACAGACTGCAAACAAAGTTACCCTTCTAAAACATAACTCAAACTCTGCATGGTCATTCATGGGGTGTCTACAGGTATCAGACAGATAAATCTGCAAGTATGAAGTAAAATTATAAAGATTTGTAACATTAGAAATGTGTATTTTTACATAGAAAGGCTTCACTCATTTTCACTCTTTCAAATTGGATAGAAAATGGATAAATGAAATTAGATACACAGGGATCTTTGGCTTTTGTTTAAATTATACTTCACATGATGTTCTACACTGTAGCTTTTCTTTATGAGCTGTAATTTTGGTTTATACCGACCATTTATCTCTACACATGAAAAACATTTTGCTCTTCATCTCCTGACTTTCCTGTGTAACCTGCTCTGGGAAATTAAAGACAAATCATTCAAATAAAATAAGGATCTGAACTCATGAACTCGGTGTACCCTCTGTGTCCAAATACACTGTCACAATATGACCTCACATTATGACATACAGGACAGACAGCTTATCATAATGCTCCAGGAAAGCATGGTGCCAGCAGTTTTCACATGTGTACCATGGAGAACTGGTGCCACCCGGTGGCAGGAGAGGATACAGATGCTACAATTATTGAAGTAGAGCATTGTGACACTTCTGCCCAGGTCAGACCAAAGATTTGTGACGAGATGAGTTGCGGGATGTAATTTGTGTGGGATTCATGCTAAGGTTGCATTTTTTGAAGTGATGAAAACGTGATAGCAAAACAAACAAAAATTAGCATTTCCGATATTAATAATAAATACAGCACAATAATCTAAATGACCAGCACCAATTAATCAGTTGATGCTAGTTTATAGAATTTTTTCCTTCTTTGAGTTAATTTTACAGCTTGTGTCATACAGATAGGGCTCTTCCTCAAATGACTTGATGAGGTGACCCCTTTTTCCTGCATCCAAAAGTCTGCCAAATTGAACAGCTGTCAGTTTGTAGCTGACTTGACCAGCTGACTTTGCTACAAGCTCGTTGGCTATTTGAAACAGGTGACGTGCCTTAAATTCTAAAATCAGCCACTGGTGACTTGACAAGCTGAGTGGTGTCGCAAATCTCTGGTCTGAACTGGACTTTGAAAACTAAATGAGTAAGACACTATGGACTCTCTGATGTCTATCAGGTCAAAATTGGATTCAAATGCTATCAAAATGTTTCCCTGAACTCAAATTTGTATCTTAATATTGCAAAACTAAAACCAAACAGGCTAAGACATGAAATGCTCTGCACACTAATGAAGTCTGAAAATTAAACTCTGCATAGTGACACTATCTGAAGTTCCCATTGGCAGTCTTTGACACTATCTCGTGAGGTCACTGATCAGTGTTTTCCCAAGATAAACTGTCCTGGAGGCGGGGGTGAGTACGAGAAATGTTATGGGTCTTTAATTTTGGCAATATTCTAAATTAATATAGTAAAAAGGCTTGATTTTGAGTCCTTATTTTGAAAAGTGAACATAATTACATGTGTAGCCTGGGCTGTTTCAATGCATTTAACATTAAGGTCAACATATAGGTGCACTGCTACCTTAGCAGGAGCTGTTTTGTGTCTCTGGCAGCTCCGTGCCTCTTTAAAAACATACAAAATCGGGGAGGGCGGAAAATTGTCACCTGCCCAATTTTGTTCATACAGAATGCGCCATTTTGGAGCTCAGCGTGTGACGTAAACAGTGACGTGGGAGGGAAGCCGCGGCTGGTCAGGCAGCAATTCTCTCATAAGTCAGCCCGTTCTTCACTGTCCCTGTCATCTGACGGTTCATGGCCTCTTCGTTTGTGAGGACAAGGAGGGCGCGCTATCCCTTGTCTCCCCAGTTGCTCATCTTTACAGTGTCTGTCAGGTTTGCGTTCCCCTCTTGCTACTGGCTGCTCACTAATTCCTGCTATCAGCTGTTTCCTGTTTATCCACTGCCAGTGGGTCGCACGTGCGGCGTCATCAACAGCCCCTCCCATTGTGGAAGGCCGTCTCGATCTGTTTAAACTTAAAGGGTTCCGCCAATACGTGTACCCTACGAGGCAGATAACTGGGCACCTCGGATCAACTCGCCAATCCGGCTCTGTGTGTCTAAACGCTTGCAGCTTGCCGGCAAATCGGCCCAACATTTGCGGAAAATCTGGCAGTGTAAAAGGGGCTAGTGTCTGCATCGTCTTGGCCGCCGGGTTGATGGTGTTTGTCTCTTTCAGAGAACTTAAATATTTTTGGCTGGCTTAGTTTTGTTGTCGGACACTATACAGTCCTTGGAAGTACGTCTTGCCGCAACTCCAAATGCTAAAGAATGACGCTTTGGTCTTTAAAAGATAAACAACTATAATCTAACCGGATAAACAATCTCATTCAAAAACATAATACTTGATCTATACATGATTAAGGGACATTGTTATTATTGTTATTTCAACCTTAAATGTCATTTTTTAATATCTACACTGGTGACAATACAGTAACAGACAATGACAATATTAAAATTACAGAAATTAGAAGAAAAACTCACTTGTCCTCAAAAACCTTGAAATCTGAGACGAGGTCGCAGACTCGCAGGCCGTTCCGGGCAGCTTTGGAGGAGTAGGCAGGACCGATCCCCTTTTTAGTGGTTCCCAAACTGCAGAACAAATAAAAACACAACATTTAAAACAGCAATATACTATTTGTTTACTAAAAAATGATCACTCCAACTTGCGAACAGTACACATTATGATTTACACTTCACCAAAGTAAAGATATTCAGTGTTTGAACCAATTGTAATAGATTTACTTTTTCCCTTCTTGCTGCTGACGTTGCTGCTCCTGGATTCCATCAACAGCCTGATGGAAGTTGAACACTAGAGGCGGATAAACGGGACCGTCAACAAGAGGACATTTCTCATTTAAAAATCTGAATGAGGAATTCATTTACTCACCAATGTGGGCACGATCAGAGATCTTCAATCTGTCCTCCCATCCTTGTAATCCTGTACGTATATACAACAAATCCCATGTTATATATTTGTGTATAATCCAGAACCAATAAGGTTTTCCTCTTTCATTTTACCTGACAGTGACGTACATTGACGTACAGTAAAGTAAAGGGATAATTCAGAATTTTTGAAGTGGGGTTGTATGAGGTACTTATCCACAGTCGGTGTATTACCTACAGTTGGTGGCGGTTTCGGAGGAGCAGGAAGGAGTGCCTCCAGAGAAGCTAAGCAACAACAACAGTAATATTACCTTGCAGAAAATGGGAGCTGCTGGTCTACCGTTGCCTCAACTGGTTAGTTTGGTTGTGTTATTGCGTGACTTTCGTGTTTTAAAGGTAAGTTCAGCTACACAAAAGTCATTCAGTGACACAAACTAACCGATCGAGGCAGCGGTAGACCAGCAGCTTCTGTGTTCTGCAAGCTGAAAGTACGGCTGTAAAAAGACATAAAGGGAGCACAGGTAATGGCTTGAGTTTCCAGTCAGAGAGGGCTGTCTGACGGCAAGGTAAAGCGGTGAAAATATTCTAAATATAAAACCTGACTGATTCTTTTAAGGAGGATAGAATAGGTTTTTCTGCTGCCCCCATCCACAGCAGTACATTGCTTAGCTTCTGTGGCAGTACTTCTGTCTGCTTCTCCAAACTGGGTGCATGCCAACTGCCATCTTCATCCATTAACCATGCCACTTTCCCTCTCAACTAATCCTTTAAGGTAATTAAATGTTTAAAAACAGCACGAGTATGATTATATTTCTAGTTTGACCACTGCACTAATTGGTACACTGTATTTCTAAAAGAAATAAGCAAAAAAAAAAACAAAACTTTTCACACAGCATTTAACCTGTCACAGTAGGCAGAATACAGGTATTGCTAATAACATGAACAATGGCTCTGTTCCTTTCCAGAGTCCCAGTAAACCATGACAGCAAGCCAATATACACAATACCAGGACGCTGACACTCGTAAATGGAATTCAGCCATCATTTTCCTGTTTTTAATTCACATTAGTGCATGTGAAAATGTCTTCTGTGAAACTACCTATTTACTGATTGCTTCAAGGGGACTTCTGGGGACGTTCTGGTCCCTGGACTTTGCTGCAGAGTGAGCAGTTCTCACTTTCACACTGCTCTTTGGTACAGGCAGCTGTGGAAATGAAGGCAGCTGACCAGAGGAGGAGTCTCTTGCTTTTGTTTTATGTCTAGTGTCAGTAAAAATTGCTGTTGCACATTTCCAATCCATCATTGCCTTAGTGAGCTTGTCAACTATATTATGTGAATATATCTGTCACACTGAGCCCTGTTCAAACTCTCAAATTTGATGTGGAAAATAAAGAAATGAACAGTCAAATATTGGTGTTAAAAGCCAAATCTGATTCGACCGGCGTAACTCTGGCATCGCTCCCTCTTAGACAACCTTACCTTTGCCTTTCTGCAGGTTCTTTTCCGCCTCCTCGAACAGACCTGGCAGGTGTATCACCACTCCGTTGCCTGTAAGGAAAAATAAAATTTAAACAAACCCCACCAGAAAATAACTTCATGCACTAACCACTGCATGAGTAACAAACTGCTAATGTTTTCCCTGAGGTTTATTTTCCTAACACAACCTATCTTGTTACCAATCGCCATAATATGAGTTCCTTTAGTGCTTCCTCTTTCTGTTATTTCATAGTGGAAAAAAAATTCTACCAAAAAGAGGAAGTGGAAAATCCAGAGAGTTATTTCTACGAAGAGAGCACCACTTCCCAACTATGTGACACGTTACAACTGATAAGGCTGTCTGCTGTGCTTTTGATGTCTTGGTCATATACTGATTATCATTGCTTTATGAGGATCTTTATCTTCCCGCCAACTTCAAGTCTTTCATAATAAAACATAAGAATGATTGTGTACCAATGAAGGACACAGCCTTCTTGTTGAGCACTCCACTGGGCAGCAGGTGGAAGTCGTACTCCACTGAGTCCACAACCACCGTGTGACCTGCATTGTTGCCTCCCTGCAAACAGAACAAAACAGTCATCTTTCTAGAAAGCAGTTTTCTGATGAGAGACAACACTGAAGGAAAGCACACGAGAGAAACCATCAACACTGAGGACACGTAACAGTGTCACGGTGTTGTTTAACATCTAAAGTTGCCACCTCATCAACACAGGACGCAGCTTGTCTATTCGTGCACACCTTTCTCTAATGCAAACAGGTTTTCACAAGCCTGCAGTGGCAAAAATAAACAGGGTGTGTTCAGGTATCAGACACTTTGAATTTGTGGTTTTCAAGGCTTTGAAAACAAGCTCTCAGCTGGTTTTCAAGAGATCATTTTTAACCAAATTCAGAACATATTTTCATAGAAAAAAATCTTATTCAAAGGTAAGTAGTAAATACGAGGTCACATGCAGAGATAGGTTTTACGTAGGAGTATGGTTATTAGAGTGAGATAGGTTAATCTACAATCTACATACACATGGTCTGAGGCAGTTCTAGATTTGTTTGAAGAACATGGAAAAATTCAGGTAAGAAAATACGGATGGATCCCCGATTAGTGCATAAAGCATACATTTGAGCATCAAGCACTTACTTTTCAGCATTCTGGTGAATTTATATGCACCAATTTGTCAGTAATTCATGTAAAAAATCTTTAATTTTGCCAGACTTAAAGTGTTCTGCAACTTGAATGTTTTTATTGGGGGAAGGAAAATGCACATGGGTCTAAATATTGAGCGGGACGTGTCCCCTGTGTCCCCCTCGAAATCTACACCTGTGCAAAACAACCCTTTTTCATGGTAATTCATTCACAGTCATGTAGAGTCCAAGTCTCAGTACACATATTGCACCAAAGCCTCCTCATGCTTGTTGGGTTGACAAATTTTAACAATATGAATGAAGACATTTCCTGTTTGTTGTTAATGAGAAGGTAGGGGTGAGGCAAAAAGGGGAAGGCAAGTCGGCTTAGGGAGGCGCAAAAAAACTGATTTAACCACCAATTTCTACAGAAGACATGCCTTACAAACATTTTCTTTAAAAATTGCCAAAATTACAACATGTATTCTGACGGTCCTTGGAAGGGTTGCAACAGTATGAGATGACAGTGTGATGGTGCGATAACAGTCGTGCAGAATTTATATCATCATCAGTCAGAATAACCATTGAAGAAATGAAAACAGAAGGGTAATTTCTGGTTGAACAAACATTTTACTGCTATAACTAAAATTTGAAACCATCGTGTTAATGGAGATATGTGTAAAAAAAAGTCTCCTCTTTAAAAAATAACTAAATTAAAGGAGAGTTTCTCCATCCAGTTGTATTTTCTTTCCCCCAGTATCGTCAATAAGCGATGTGATAACTGTTGACTTTCACATCACGGTAAAACCCGAACATCCCTGCAACCCTAGTCTTTGAACACGTCACGTGTGACAAACTCTTCCATATCTAGGCTTAAAATAGTGACACTGAATCACTTTATGCAACATAGGGCTGCAACGATTAGTCGACTTATCGATGACTGATCGACTATTAAAATAACCAGTGACTATTTTAGTAGTTGACTAACCGGTTTGAGTCAATTTTCATAAGCCATGTGTCCATCAGCCTGTTTAGATGCGCATCTAGAAGTATCGCTTTGGAAAATTATGATGGAAACGCCAAAATTCGAATTAAAAGCCCCTGATTCGCACAAACTAAAATACACTCGCTTTAGCAGGGTTTTGGTTGATTTGAAAAAATGTTGATTCGCAAAACGGGGGATGGAAACAATTATGTTCGAATTATGTCTGACGTAGCGCACCTCTCTCCATGGTGATATCCACACTCCGGGTTGGGAAGGCGGTAACGCATTTACAAGCTGGTTGCCAACTGCCAGAAAACGAAGAAGAAGAAGAATGCGAGACTTGTTTTGTTTCCGGTTCTGCGGAAAACTCGCGCGAGTCCGTATGTTTAATGGAAACACACAGGATTTGTATTTCTTTAAATGCGCATCCCCAATGATTCAAATCACTTTTAGATGGAAACATAGCTATAGAAAAGTACTATAAAAGTACCCCAAAATAATCTTATTGCAGCTTGTTACGTTCAAATATTGGCAGCTTTACACACTCTCCCATGACGGTGAACTAAAGCCCTTTGGCGTGAGTATGAAACAAGACATTAGATGACATCACTTTGGGGTTTGGGAGCGACAGACTGACATTTTTCAACACATTTTTCTATGAACTGATTAGTTGACTAATCGAAGAAATAATGGACAGATTAATCAACTATGAAAATTACTGTTAGTTGCAGCCCTAATGCAACATATCTCGTTTAGATTTTCCCCACATTAACTGTTTGCACAAACTAACCAGCGTGCACAACAAGGCTTAAGGCTTGTAACTTTTTCATTTCAAACATCTTAACATAAATTTAGGGTCATGAATTTTTTCCAAGTCACTCAGGGAGGCTTGAGAGAAAATATTTGTGGCCTCAGGGAGGTTAAAGGACACACCACACAAACAAAAAACAAGTTACACCTCAGTGTCTGATAAGTAAAGAACCATCCCCAGAAAGACCACCTGAGGAGTGACCCCTGTCCCAGGACAGACCAGAGACCTAAATTTAGTTTTTTGTTTAGCTTTAGTTGATAGTTATAATCTTTGGAAGCACAACTTCCATAAAGCTGCATAAAAACAACAGAAAGCAGGAAATGAAGTGAATGTTATAGCCAGGAAGGGCGACCAACCAAACCCCCATTTGGTGCGTACCCTCTGGGCATGTGGCCGCTGCCAAGGTCTCCTTTATTTGTACCCCATTAAAGGCTGCAACCTGAATATCACCTCAGCCAGTGTTTTATTACAAGCAAGGTCACACTCCCCAGTGTCTGCAGCGACAGAGCTTCAATTCGGCTGTGGTTAGAAGATAATAAAATAAATGTGTGCTACATGTCAGTGAGTTGAAGAGGGAGAGGAGCAGCTGGGTAACACCGGGCGGTCAGAGCGTTACATAACGTTACAGTCACTGGATACTGTTATCAGTATGTGGAGGTCATGTGCTGGATTCAGGACATATTTTGCCCCCAGGCGACAGATAAGAAGGGCAAATAAACAACGTTGCTCATTAGCATGTTTTTAGCATCACCTAGCTCCTCTACATCCGGGAGGTCACACAAGGTTGTTGACGTCGGAACCAGGTCATGAATATGACGCGGGCGACTTTCACCAAACTCCCGTGTTACCGTTACTTTTAATAAGGACGCCACTGTGTGAAGGTGTGTGAGTGTGAAGTGTGAGATTAAATAAACGGTGTGTCCGTGTACCTGGCACCTGCAGACGATATCCGCATCCATGGCGAGCAAGTCCACAACTTTTCCTTTGCCCTCGTCGCCCCACTGCGCCCCGAGCACGACGGTCACTTTGTTCGGAGGCTCCTTGGGGACCCGGAGAGGAGACTCCTGGGAGGCGCTCTCCCGTGGCCGCTTCACCACCGGCTCCCCGTTCAGGGAGGAGACGGTCTCTCGTCCGTTAACGTTAGCCATGGTGCTGTCGGATGCCATGCTGCTGCCCCTCCGTCTACAAACCGGAATATCGTTTTACCGCGTTTCTGTGCGTCACGGGAAGTGCTGGTCTGCCGCCTCACCACCAGGTGTCACAGTTTCCTCTGATGAAGACCTTCATTTCTAATCATAATATTGTCATCAGAGATATCGGCACTCTGGCATCAAGTTGATAATAAAGTACAAACACATGACATTTTTGACTGTTGTATTTTATCACTTCTATTTCCTCTGGGTATGGTTTTCACAAAGCCTGTACAGGTTTCTACCACATCCTCACATGCACTTTTTAAAATATTTTTTATTCCCTTTTGTTTTGTATTTAGGTATGTGAAACTAATAAAAAAAATTACCGACAGAGCATAGAACTCTTATGTATAAATAAACAACAACTAAAAATACATAAATATATAGAAAAAATAAAAGGGTCAGAGGTCTAATCAGAGACAATATGTTATGAAAAGTGCTCTATAAATAAATGTATCCTTATTATTATTATTATTATTATTATTATTATTATTATTATTATTATCGTTATTACACTAAAGAGCATACTATCTTCTCTTGTAGTCACTTCCAACTACATTGAGCTACATTGGAAACAATTGGGAGAATGAAAATAATTTAGTTGTTGAACTCAGATCACATGTAGATGTAATGTATGGACTGCTTATTTAAGGAAGAGCAATTAGAAAATTTGCAGAATAACACAGTTTTAAAAATGGGAAAATATTATATACACAAGTCAAAATTTATAAAAAAAAAAAAAAAAAAAAAAAAGCCCTAATTTTTTTTATTTATTTATGTATATTAAATGTATATTGTAAAGCCCTGAAATATTTGGAGTTTAAAATCTGGGAAAATAATAAACAAATAAAACAGACAATAAAAGAATAAATAAAGGAAAAGGAAAATATGCTCTTCAATATAATAATAATGATAATAATAATAATAATAATGATCTGCTAAAACCTGTAAGCTTTTGCAAATTAATAAGGTTTGAATTTACTGACCTTTAATTCAAATTGAAGACCACTTATATTTATTTACTAATTTTATATATACAGTACAGGCCAAAAGTTTGGACACACCTTCTCATTCAATGCGTTTTCTTTATTTTCATGACTATTTACATTGTAGATTCTCACTGAAGGCATCAAAACTATGAATGAACACATGTGGAGTTATGTACTTAACCAAAAAAGGTGAAATAACTGAAAACATGTTTTATATTCTAGTTTCTTCAAAATAGCCACCCTTTGCTCTGATTACTGCTTTGCACACTCTTGGCATTCTCTCCATGAGCTTCAAGAGGTAGTCACCTGAAATGGTTTCCACTTCACAGGTGTGCCTTATCAGGGTTAATTAGTGGAATTTCTTGCTTTATCAATGGGGTTGGGACCATCAGTTGTGTTGTGCAGAAGTCAGGTTAATACACAGCCGACAGCCCTATTGGACAACTGTTAAAATTCATATTATGGCAAGAACCAATCAGCTAACTAAAGAAAAACGAGTGGCCATCATTACTTTAAGAAATGAAGGTCAGTCAGTCCGAAAATTGCAAAAACTTTAAATGTGTCCCCAAGTGGAGTCACAAAACCATCAAGCGCTACAACGAAACTGGCACACATGAGGACCGACCCAGGAAAGGAAGACCAAGAGTCACCTCTGCTTCTGAGGTTAAGTTCATCCGAGTCACCAGCCTCAGAATTCGCAAGTTAACAGCAGCTCAGATCAGAGACCAGATGAATGCCACACAGAGTTGTAGCAGCAGACCCATCTCTAGAACAAGGAACTAGGAACTAGGAAACCACTGCTAAGGAGAGGCAACAAGCAGAAGAGATTTGTTTGGGCCAAGAAACACAAGGAATGGACATTAGACCAGTGGAAATCTGTGCTTTGGTCTGATGAGTCCAAATTTGAGATCTTTGGTTCCAACACGCCGTGTCTTTGTGAGCGCAGAAAAGGTGAGCGGATGGATTCCACATGCCTGGTTCCCACTGTGAAGCATGGAGGAGGAGGTGTGATGGTGTGGGGGTGTTTTGCTGGTGACACTGTTGGGGATTTATTCAAAATTGAAGGCACACTGAACCAGCATGGCTACCACAGCATCCTGCAGCGACATGCCATCCCATCCGGTTTGCGTTTAGTTGGGCCATTTATTTTCAACAGGACAATGACCCCCAAACACACCTCCAGGCTGTGTAGGGCTATTTGACCAAGAAGGAGAGTGATGGAGTGCTGCGGCAGATGACCTGGCCTCCCACAGTCACGGACCTGACCCAATCGAGATGGTTTGGGGTGAGCTGGACCATGAGTGAAGGCAAAGGGGCCAACAAATGCTAAACACCTCTGGGAACTCCTTCAAGACTGTTGGAAAACCATTTCAGGTGACTACCTCTTGAAGCTCATGGAGAGAATGCCAAGAGTGTGCAAAGCAGTAATCAGAGCAAAGGGTGGCTATTTTGAAGAAACTAGAATATAAAACATGTTTTCAGTTATTTCACCTTTTTTGTTAAGTACATAACTCCACATGTGTTCATTCATAGTTTTGATGCCTTCAGTGAGAATCTACAATGTAAATAGTCATGAAAATAAAGAAAACGCATTGAATGAGAAGGTGTGTCCAAACTTTTGGCCTGTACTGTATATATATATATATATCTATATCTATATATATATATAGATATATAAATATCTATATATATATATAGATATATAAATATATATCTATATATATATATATATAGATAGATAGATAGATAGATAGATAGATAGATAGATATAGATATTATTAGGCCCTGGTCATAATGTATGCACTTTAGTTTATTTCCTTATTGTTATAGCTTGATTTTAGATACTTAATTGTACTGCATTTTCAATTTTTACTGCTCAGAAACATAATGACTGTAATACTCTGTTCAGTCTGCCTTGTTTGTAAATTTTTCGTGCAAAGAAGAGAAATAAAAGGAAAAGTTCAAACCAACACTATAGCGTTGTGGGCAACGTGGCTCGACACTGACATCTGGTGGTGTAACCATGTAATAAAACCACAAATCCACCATTATATTAAAGTGTACTCTGTCTCTCAGCTCTATAAATAAGTTTATAGTTGTCTAAATTGAAGAGGATATGGGGCTTATAATAAGCACTACTTTCCATAATAAAAATTCACCACTGTATTAAACGTGGCACCCCGTCATGCACAAATTATTATTAGTATAGTACTATACTTTGTATAAATGTGTTATGTTATATCTAAATAAATGTGTGTGCACGTGTGCGTCTGTCTACGTGTTTGTTAATATAATTCTGTCACTCCACACAGAGTTGACGTGTAGGGATGATCTCTTTTTTTACCCATTAAAATATTAGACAATGAATTGTTCTTTAATTTAGTCTGTTCAAGTTACATTTTATTGGCAAAACAGGTAAAAATACAAGTACAGTTCATGAGAAATAATGTAGATGTGAAATTTGTACACCCAGATAAGCTGCCTAAAGCTTGAGAACAGAGGCCCATACATTAAAATACGTTTACCAATGCAGCGTCTAGATTTCAGAAAAAGAAAATGCATGTAATATACCCTTATGCTAACTTCTAAATGGCCCCGGGACATTTAATTACAGATCATCAATGTCTGTTCGTATTGTTCAATTAGTAATTAATTAGGCCTAAATGCTTAATTGGTGTTTAAATAAACTTAATTTTGAAAATATAAAAAAGTGTTTCCACTGATATCTCTCTGAATATCACAATAAACCTATTCAGGCATCAATTTATTTTCCCTCTAGATCTCTTAGACTGGCTATAATCGATTAACCGATGCAGTATTATATTGTTTGAGTGAATATTAAATTAAAAACCACTGCAGTTGAAGAGACACCGCTTTCAACGAAGAGTACACACTCATGTGAAGTGATTCACTCCTCTGCATTGTCGCTTTCGCCTTTAACCTCTGGACATTAGCTCTACCCTGCACCGTCTGCGCATGCGCCAAACCTCTCCACCATCTAGTATACTACAGTTAAACCTGCTGTGGTTCAGCTACTCCACCTGAACCCCATATCATAAGAGAAACTAGGCCGTGTTTAATAATTAATCTCGTCATACTTGGAAATGTCATATTAAAGAGCTGAGGAGGAGACGTGTTTGCTCTGCAGCCGCACGGTGCCTGCTCCTGCATGAAGACGGATATCTCTCTTACACTTCTGGGTTTATTCTAGTTTGTTTATCACGTAAGTGTTCACAATGATGTGGACGTTAAAGAGGATGTTGCGACCCGCGTGGGCTCAGACTCAGACTCAACTGGCGTGGAGATACAAGGTGCAGATCCGCGCATGTAGCTCTGCAACTATCCAGACACAGGATGACAGTCTTGGTGAGTTTAAATACACTGTGACTCATCCAGGCAAAAGTGCAATAATTTAACTAAATGCATATGACACCAACAGTGCTGGACTACAGAGGGACACGGATGCATTTTAACTACGTGTGGCTGCGGGATCACTGCCGCTCTGCCTCTTCATACAACTCCAAGACTCACCAGAGAAACGTGGACACCGGGGGCATAGACCTCAACATCCGCCCTGACAATACAGCTGTGCAGGAGGGACATCTCATCCTCACGTGTAAGTCAGCTTTAAGTGCAGCTATACCAAACTGAACATCTGGAAATAAGAGGCTGGTCAGGTAAAGCATACTCAAAGTCAAGTCAGACTCCACTGTCTGCCTGTAATAAAGTCACTACACAAGGCTGGATAACTCAATAGGCTCCAGGGGCCCCACGCAGGTCCAGTGCATATAACCTGTTACAAGGAAAGGCAAGTTTATTTATATGGAAATTTTTAGCAACAAGGCAATTCAAAGTGATTTACATGAAACATTAAAAGCATCAAAATAACGTTATTTTCATTGCATTTCTTGCATGAAAAGTGCCATATAAATAAAGTTTATCATTAACACACTGGACCTTTCATTGAAGTACTTGAGTAAATGTACTCAGTTACATCCTACGCAAACCTCCAACAGGATTCAGTGCAATACCTCCACACAGACTTATTCATCCACCCACTACAAGCAGTGCTTCCCTGTCAGCAGACTGCGAGGCGAGGAGGTGTGAATCAGAGCTTTGGCTCAGACAGACCTGTCTGAGGATAGCTGTTACGATACTACAATGACAGGGATCAGTTTATAATTGTAGTAATGTATTTATTTATAATATGCCGGTGGGCACATACCTTGTATCTACCCCTCTAATGATGAAAAGTGAATTAGAGCACAAAAAACAACATGTAATTCAGCTGTCTTTATTGAGACAGACTTTTGTTATTTAAAACAAGTGTGAGAACAATTTAATTCATGAATTTTGTCATCAAAAAACTTGGAAACGCCAAAATTAAAATTAAAATCCCCTGATTCGCACAAACTAAAATACATTCGCTATAGCCGGGTTTTGGTTGATTCGAAAAAATGTTGATTCGCAAAACAGGGGATGGAAATAGTTATGTTCGAATTAAGTCTGATGTAGCGCACTTTCACCCCAACTGCTTCCGGTGTTTCCGGTTCACTCACAAGGCAAAAACATTGCGGAAAACAGCAACACAAGACTTGTGTGGATGGAGGACAAAATAAGAACATTTCTAGCCATAATAAGGCGGTAATGCATTTACAAGCTGGTTGCCAACCACCAGAAAACGTAGAAGAAGAAGAATGCGAGACTTGTTTTGTTTCCTTTTCTGTGGAAAACTCGTGCGAGTTCGTAGTTTTCACCAAAGTCTGTACATTTAATGGAAACACACAGGATTCGTATTTCTTTTAATGCACATTTCCCAATGATTCAAATCACTTTTGGATGGAAACATAGCTACTCAAGTTCTTGTCCATCATCAGTGATGGGTAGTTGCGTGTCACCATCAGACACAAAGCAGTCTCCTTTGAGCAGCCTAGATGGTAGGCATTTGGGATCACAGGTCACATCATCATCATCAGAAAAATCGCTGTCACAGTCTGTTTCGCGGGCATTATTCTCAGACTCTGGCACAACTGAAATGCTTGTGATTTTTGCAGAGGGATCATCTGCATCAAGGATGTCCAAAACCTCTGCCAAAGTATACCTCTCTAATCCTCCTGGTTTATCTCTGTGGAAAACACTAAAAAGTTTGCTCCCATGGCCACTGGGGGCCACCATTTTGTGAAATTAACGCAATTTGAAATGGATATTTTTTACCAAACAATTCCAATTCTATATCCCTGTTCATGTACAATAGTGTTAAAGATGTTCTCCCTGTATTTGACATCATTCAGTCCTTCTAATCTACCACACAGTGCAACACAGTCAGCGCTAACATTGGCAGCACTAATAGCTAGCTAGTTAGTTAGCTAGGTAGTTAGCTAGCGCTAGCTACCAAATACTAGTAATGTTGGTTACCAAATGTTAAAGCTAACACTATCAAAAACTGTATTGTTGCCAAATATTAGCCCTTTGTAATGTTGGTAATGTTAGCTAACATTATTATCTACTGACAAGGTATGTGCCCACCAGCAACAATAGTTGCTGCTTGGACATATGATTGCATACAGAAAAAACTATACATCCAATGCAATATTTCTGTTGTTTGGATGATTCTAGAGACTTTCATGATTACGTAGATATATATATGTCAACAAAAAAATATTATTATAATATGAAAATCACCTTTACTTGTGGGGGTTTGTCGTCACCATGCCCTCAGTAAGATGGGTCAGGAACTCAACAATGCCATGTGACAGGAAGTATGCAGAAACTTAATTTTTTTTCTTAATATGATTTTCTAAGGTGTCTACTCACATATCATTGATATATAAAACATGTATAGTATTTAGAAATGTATTTTTAAGTGGAAAATGACAAGCATACACTTTGGCAACTATTGTTGCCAGTATGCTTAAATGGGTTAAAGAGTTAAAGAATGTAAAATTTTAAAAAAGCTAAAATGTACTATGACAGGTATAAAATGTCAGAAATGAATATTTGCTTTGATAAAAGTGGGCGGCACGGTGGTACAGTGGTGAGCATTGTTGTCACAGTAAGGGGACTCCTGGTTCAAACCCAGCGTGGGGGAGTTTGCATGCTCCTCCTTTGTGGGTTTTCTCCACTCCAGCTTTCTCACATTCTCCAAAGACATGCAGGTTAATCTGTGACTCTAAATAATGTGAGGGTGAATGGTTGTCTGTCTCTATAGCCCCTTTTACACTGCCAGATTTTCGGCGAATGTTGGGCCGTTTTGCCGGCAAGCTGCGAGCGTGTAGACACACAGAGCCGGATTGGTGAGTTGATCCGAGGTGCCCTATTTTCCGCCACGTAGGGGTAAACATATTGGCGGAACCCTTCTAGTTTAAACAGACCCAGGTGGCCTTCTGCAACAGGAGGGGCTGTTGAAGACTTGTGGGAGGAGCTGTTGATGATGCTGTACGTGTGACCCACTGGTGGTGGATAAACAGGAAACAGCTGATAGCAGGAATGAGCAGCTAGTAGCAAGAGGGAAACGCAAACCTGACAGACACTGTAAAGATGAGCAACTGGGGAGACAAGGAATTGCACGCCCTCCTTGCCCTCGCAAACGAAGAGGCCATTGACCGTCAGATGACGGGGACAGTGAAGGACGGGCCAACTTACGAGAGAATCGCTGATGGACTGACCAGCCACGGCTTCCCTCCCACGTCACTGTTTACGTCACACGCTGAGCTACATGTTTTGTTACTTGCTCACACCCCCAACTGGCCTGAAAAAGGCACATTCTGTATAAACAAAAGTAGGTTGGCTGCATTTTGCTGCACTCCCCTATTTTGTTTTTATAGGCTACTGCCAATGCTGAAAGAAGACTGATTGGGCTTTCCTGCAAATTTGCACAATTCCTGTTTAAAAAGGGCTTATGTGTCAGCCCTGTGATAGTCTGGTGACCTGTCCAGGGTGTACCCTGCCTCTCACCCGATATCAGCTGGGATAGGCTCCAGCCCCCCACGACACCTTACAGGATATGGTACAGGTACATCCTGGACATTAAAACATAATCACTAGATTGACTAGATGAGGCATTTGTGACCTCAGGTCAGATTCAATCATTTACTTTTAGTGAACCAGTAAATTGCATCTACTCTGGGAACTGTCTTGAGGAGTATTCAGCCACACACAATCCAGCTGTGGATGAGTCAAACATCAGAGCACATTCTCATCACACATGACATGCAGTGTGTCCTGGGTCCAGACCTTTGAATCCACCCACCCTGCTGAGTTCACAGTCCTGCATGTTATCAGACAAAGGAGAAGTGGACTTTTCCCTCTGCGGTGGTGGTGGAGGTGTTTTGTTATGTAAAGATTCTCTCTTTTGTTAGTTAGTTAGTTAATCCTTTAGGGTGTGGTCTGCACTGCGAAACATAAAAAAAGATATTCATATTTAGATTTAGATATCAACCTCTATCAGTGATCAGTGAATTACAACATCTTTGATGAACTGGCACAGTGAACCTTTGGCTCTAACCGACACAGATACATAAAAAGATTAGGCCAAGATTATGTTTGCTTCTCATGTAATACATGTAAAAGTCATAATTTCAAACCCCATTGGTTATTTGTGCTACTGTTTTCATTAAAGCTATCTGATAAATTGTTTTTAGAAAGCTGTAATACCACCCATGTAGTGTTTTAGCCAAAAAAAAAACACCCCCTTTCCAGCACTTCATCTTTCACCTAATAATAATAATAATAATAATAATAATAATGGGTGGCACAGTGGTTAGCATTGTTGCCTCACAGCAAGAGCGTTCCTGGTTTGAACCCAGGGTGGGGGAGCCCTTCTGTGCATGTTCTCTGTCAGCATGGGTTTTCTCCAGGTACTCCAGCTTCCTCCCACAGTCCAAAGACATGCAGGTTAACTGGTGACTCTAAATTGGCCATAGGTGTGAATGTGAGCATGAATGGTTGTCTGTCTCTATGTGTAGCTGATGTAAATGATTGTTATTGACATGTTATGCCATAGTTACTGTTTATAAAGCGCTGCTAACACGTATGGTTTATGTCACACAAGAGGCCAGTGCTGTTGTGTTACATGCCACACTTGTCACGCCTCTTTTGATCCCGCGATGCTGGCGTGCAGTCTGTAACCGCACACTGGAGCGGAATGATGCCACTGTCGTTTGCCTCTGTGTAAGGCAGAATAAAGAGGGTACTTTATAGTGGCCCTATTGCCTGATCTTTGTGTAAACAGGGCTAAGGAGATGTCTGCACAGGTGAAACTGCACGGCCAAAAGTTCCCTCAAAGGCATCCATGTTTAAGTGAAAAATTGCAGCACAAGAAGCTGGATCCTTTTACAAATATTCAGAGGTGGGCGACCAAGCGTGGTGACAACATTCTGCACCTTCATGCGAAAGATGTGATGATGTCATCTTTTGGCACGCAAACCCCAGCACTGATTCCAGACTTGCTGGAATCATCCCTTATACTGTACACAGCCCAGCACACAAAGGGGGAAAAGCCATGAGATTTAATTTTTGGACTGAAAGGAAAAAACAGTCCCGCAACAGCCAGGTGAGAAAAAGGAACCAGGTTTTACAGTGTGCCCTGTCAGTGAAATCTGCTGGCTTCATGTGCACACCACACATTCACCCTCGCTGTGTGACGTCACAGCTTTAATCTCAGCATCCAGTCATAATTACAGTGCAGGAACATTCAGTTTTTAAAATGTTTATCTCGGTTTCATAATAGTTGGGAGCCAAAATCATTTTTGAAATTAAATTTGATGAATCACCCAGCCCTTCATAGCAGTGCAGTCAGAATCTGGCAGACTGGAGATGCCCATGTTTTCTCGCTGTGGGTGTCTGACTGGCTCACGCTACTCAGGGTTGTCCTAAAGACTGACTGATGCCTCCCTGTGGGCTGCTCGGCTGTTACAGTGTGTTTTATTTATGCACAAGAGTGGCGCTGAATCTTACATAAACTGACAAATGGGGACCCGTCAGCCCAGAGACAGTCGATGATGCATGCACTCTTGCGGGCATGCTGGCATATACACAGTGTAGTGGTGCACATTCAAGGTCACCTGAGTCTGGGTGTGCACATCCAACGTCGGCCCTTACAGATTTGGTCTGCAAAGTGCTTGATCTCACTTGTGCGAGGGCCTTCATCATGTTAAACACAGATCATATCTATTAATTTGCTGTGTGCATTTTGATGCCAAGCCTTTATGAGCTGTTCTGCAATCCTTTATAACCTGATGTACCGCAGGACAGAGGTTATTCTGGGTTTCTCCCATTTACTGTATGTGTCTGTTCATGCACATTGCGAAACTGAAATAAGCAGCTACAAAATGGTCACAAACACTGAACTCAGTTCAGCTAAATGCTAATCCAGCAGCTGTAATCAGGGAAAATGGCTGTGCCAAGTTGAAGTATGAAGTCTTACTTCATAACAGGCCCAGATTAGCCTGCTTGGGGGCAAAATGGGCAACCCTCACCTATGGTCATGAGCTCTGGGGAGTGACTGAAAGAATGATGTCGCGGATACAAGTGGCCGAAATGAGTTTCCTCTGTGGGGTGGCTGGGCTCAGCCTTAGAGATAGGGTAAGGAGCTTCGACACCCAGAGGGAGCTCGGAGTAGAGCCGCTACTCCTTCTTGTCGAAAGGGGTCAGTTGAGGTGGTTCGGGCATCTGATCAGGATGCCTCCTTGGCACCTCCTGTTAGAGATGTTCCAGGCACGTCCACTGGTGGGGCAGACCCAGAACACACTGGAGGGATTACATATCTCATCTGGCCTGGGAACGCCTCAAGGTCTCCCAGGAGGAGCTGGAAAGCGTTGCTGGGGAGAGGGATGTCTGGGGTGCTTTGCTCAGCCTGTTGCCCATGCAATCAGTCCCGGATAAGGAGATGAAAATGGATGGATGGGGCAAAATTGATCCATAGGCCCCTATTCACCCCCCAGCTGCCCTTGCTCTCTTTGCAATAAATATTCTCTTGCCTTGAAGGCCCCGACACACCAGGCCAACAGTCAACTGTAAGTCAATAATGGGTCTACGGTGAGCTTCTATTGCCCTAGCATTTGTGGAGTGTCCCACACCTTTGGTGCTAGGTGGCCATTGCTGACCTTTTTTTTGCCCAATGCAGCATGTTGACTCAACCTCCGGGCTGGGAGAACCCGTCTGTGAGAGAAATTACTCTGATCATCAGCTCAGCTCAGTGTACGAGAAGAGAAACGGAGGTTAGGAAGGCAAACAAACGTCTAAAGTCAAGAGGGCATGAGATCAAGACAAACTTGTTATACAAGATAATTGTTTTTGCCATTGAGCTCTTTTGCAGAAACGGTTTGTAATGATTAATGTTATTGTTCATTCACACTTGGTATATCTTACTATATAATAACGAAAACTCTGTCTTTGGGTGTCTATGTTCCACGTGTTTCTCCTCACTGACTTGGTCAATCCATGTGAAATTTGGCACAGTGGTAGAGGGTCATGGGAGGATGCAAATGAAGCAATATTACATCAACTGGCCAAAGGGGGGTGCTATAGCAACCGATTGAAATTGCAAACTTTGAATGGGCATATCTCATGCCCCGTATGTCATACAGACATGAAACTTTGCACAGAGATGCCTCTTGTCATGAGAAACACATTTGCCTCAAGAACCCATAACTTCTGGTTATATAGATTTTCCATCATTTTGAATTTTTTTTAAAAACACTTAAAATCGATCTCTTCCTAGGAAGTTTGACTGATCTGCATGAAACTCGGTGAACATAATTTAGGGACCAATATCTAAAGTTCCCTCCTGGCAAAAATTGGAAAACTTATTAAAACTGAGCTTCTATAAAGGCAATGACTTTAACTATCTGCCTTTCAACGTGCTACCTCAACTACTAATGTACAGTTTTAGCCCACTAACTATCCCACTATTGGCAATGGTACTACTGTACTTTCAATAAAGCTATCGTACTATCAAATTCACAAAAACTCTGTCTGAATACATTGCTCTTCTTAATGGGTTCAGTTGACTATTTAATCTGCAATTTCCTATGACCTGTATCCCAAACACACACCATGTGAAACTGTACATGGGCAACTGTGCACTCAATGGGTATGGACTAGTTTTCTAATATTATACAAATATACAAATTAGTTCGCTTTTCTCCCCAAGAATAGTTTATTCACACACTGTGATCTTCCCAAATATGCTTCAACCTGTCATAAATAATTCATTAAGATGAGTGAAAATCAGGTCATGCTTAGTATTTTTTATGCAATTTCCATTTATTGTACCTAATAACAATTTTATCCATTTCTGTATCCCAGGGCCCGGAGGTCATGTGTCAAAGTACAGCCTTAGCTGGCTCGCTGAGAACAGCTACGAAGGAAAGAGGCAGGCCATCGTCCAGCCACGTATCCTTTGGAATTCAGACATCTATAAGAATGCAAACGTACCCTCTGCCAAATGGGACAAGTTTATGAGCTGTGATGATGAAGTAAAGAAATTTCTTCAGAACTACCTCCTGTATGGGATCGCTTTTGTAGATGATGTCCCAGTTACAGTCGAGGCCACAGAGGCAGTTACCCAGAGGGTCAGTCTCATCAGGTATGACATGGTTCTTTTAAGGCCTATGCTGCTGTATAACTTTCTCATACAAATTACATTTTCATGCCAGTATTTTGCATTAATAATTTGTTTTCAAAGGAAATATTCACAGGCAGCGCAGAAGATGTTCGGCCCTGTCAACTCATTCCTAATCCACTTGTGTTTTGTGTATTATTGATCCACAAGGGAGACAACATATGGAAGAATGTGGTGTTTCACCTCAGATTTTTCCAGAGGAGATTCTGCCTACAGCCAGCTGGCCCTGGACCGTCACACTGACACCTCCTACTTTCAGGAGCCATGTGGGTAGGTGTAGCAGAGATGAAGTGATATGACCGTAATACACGGGAAGTAAAAGGAATGTTGTTTGTCAAGCATTGAAAAAGTAACATTAGAAAAGCTCTTTCTTCCCAGAAACAATTGTGCAGTTATTCTTAATAATTTACAGACTATGGAGGGCAAAAATTGACATAAGTGTCAGTAAATACATGTATATATATAAATACAGGAATAAATAAATAGGACCTCCTACCTCATTAACATGCAGACACAGATATACAGAAAATTCTATTTATGGATTTTTCAGTTTTTTTCCAAATTTATTTAAACATTTATTTATTCTTTTTTTCAGCATTCTTTTAAATCTGTATTTATTTAAACATATTTATTTCCATATTCATTCATTAAACTCTATATTTTTAATGAATTTATTGTTTTATTTTCAGATATACTTATTTATTTTTGCATTTATTTATGCATTGGATTATTTATTTCCATAATTATTTATTCCTGTATTTTTTCCATAATTATTTATTTATTCCTGTATTTATTTCAGCATATTTATTTCCATATTTATTCGTGGATTTATTTGTTATTTATTTATTCTTGTATTTATTCATATGTTTCTATATTTATTTCTATATTTTTTATTCCTGTATTAATTCGTGGATTTATTTATTTATTTTTTAAATTATTTATTCATATATTTATTTATTTATTTCTATGTTTATTTATTCCTGTATTAATTTGTGGATTTTTTTTTTTAATTATTCATTCATACATTTATTTATTTATTCCTGTATTTATAAATTAACTGATTTATTGTCATATTTATTTATTCCACTATTAACTTATTTATTCCTGTATTTATTTTTTTTCTGTATTTATTTTTTATATATATTTATTTATTTATTTATTGATACTCAAGTAATCTTTCGTACTCCATAACAGACTTCAGTGTCAACAGTTTTCATTGTACTGAGCAGTTTTAATTTTGATATATCTTAAATGAAACCCAAGGAGAGAAAAAGTTTTGTTTTAAACACTTTCTGACTAAATGCTGCTGCTTGCTGTTGCAGAATCCAGGTTTTCCACTGCCTCAAACATGAGGGAACTGGGGGACGGACACTACTTGTGGACGGGTTCTACGCCGCTGAAAAAGTACGTCAGAGGTCTCCTGGAAACTTTGAGCTGCTTGCCCGCGTTCCCATCAGGCACGAGTACATTGAAAACACTGACAACCACCGAAACCACATGACGGGCATTGGTCCCCTGCTCAACGTCTATCCTTGGAACAATGAAATGTACCTGATTCGGTATGTCAGCGCTTTAATTTGATACTCACATCTCTGCAGTAGTGAATTATCAGGATTTTAATGTAGAACTTGATTTTAACTTTATACATCTCACTTTTTAGTTATTCATTACTTCCCAGATAATAACAAAGCAAACTAGTCCTTAAGGTTGGTTGAGAAACTTTAAAAGGTCCTCAGTAGTTAGAATTTCTTGCCTCTTTTTTAAGGAATATTCAGTAGCTTCAAAAGTATGCTTGAATGTTTAAAGTTTCCAAATAACAAGATTGTTGTGTCTTTTTTCCCAACAGATACAACAACTATGACAGATCAGTGATAAACACAATACCTCATGACGTCGTTCGGCGATGGTATGTGGCACATCGAGAGTTGACGACAGAACTAAGGCGGCCAGAGAACGAGCTGTGGGTGAAGCTGACTCCAGGGAAAGTAAGAAAGTTAAACTGTTCACGAAGGGGGTGCATTCAGAAAAGTCAAAAAACAAAAATGTATAAATGCTTTTCCAAAATGCCAATTTCAATCGATTAATTTACAATTTTAGGACAACTGAATGATGCAAATGTAGTTCAGTGTAATCTAAGGATTTGATCTTCTCTTTTCTTCATGAGGTGATTTTCATAGACAACTGGCGCGTCATGCACGGAAGGGAGTCTTTCACCGGCCTGAGGCAGCTCTGTGGATGCTACTTGACCAGAGACGATGTCCTCAGCTCTGCACGCTGCTTCGGTCTGCAGGCCTGATCCCGAACATGAAGGACTTTTAACCTCTGTACCTATTGATTAGCCTGTGTTTGAAAGGTTCATTTTTTGCCATTATACAACACAGGGTTGGATAACATGTAATGCAAGCTGTAGTTCCTTTATGCTGTATGATGGAATACGGAGAATAAGTTAAGGGGTCAGACAACCTGAGAAAAGAACTCTGCAGTCTGATGGTTAAGTAGCGGATACTTGCTTGCAGGCAGCAGGGTAATCACGCTGCTGTTGTTGGTATTGTCTTTTAGTATCCTTTGGGCTCTGCATGGGCACAGTACCTCACTGATTCTCAGTACCAATGATGTTCTGGGGCAGTTTTAATTACCCGCTGCAGAGCCCTCCTGTACTGAGCCATGCAGAAATACTGCCACTTTGTGATGAATCCCGTCAGTGCTCTACTTTAAAAGTTTACAAGAACTTTGCCTTGTGAAGTTTCCTTATAAAACACAGCCATTTTATAGCCTCCTTAAACAGGATGAATATTTGATAATCATGTCAGGTTCTTGATGATGATTCCCAGTGACTGAAAACTGTTAACCTGCTCCACCTGAGCTCTACTGAAGTACCTCCTTTACCTCCTTTTCTGTAAAACTAACACTCTTTTTGCCAGATTTGCACAAAAAGCCGTATTTTGTTCAACAATCAACAGTCCTGCTTCCTGTTGTATTTTACTCACCCTTGCTCTTCTTTTTTTAATTAACATTCATTGATTGTATTTCCTGAACTACACTTGAAACAAATGTATAAGCTCAAAAATGGCTTGATATTGTTGAGTTCATGCGTCATATGATCACATTAAATGTTATCACGGAGAGTTGGACTGCACAAAATACATAAAGGAGTCAGTGATATTACCTTTCAGACAGTATCATTACAGTAAGTTACAACTAATTAGAACTAAACAAGCTTAGGCTCAGTTGTTTTTTAAGTACCTTTGACTTGATGTTGGCACTTGTTGAAAAGTTAATAAATAATAATATATTTTATGTATAGGCGCCTTTCAAAGCACATCTTACAAGACAGTTAAAAAAACAAGCAGCAATGTGTCCTTAGATCATAAAATCAAACAATTCCGTAAAATAAAATAAAAGTTAATAAAACGACTAGACAGAAATCATAATTATGTCGTTGGGGAGAGAGTTCCAGAGGCGGATGGAAGAATGGCTGAAGGCTCTAGAACCCATGGCAGTAAAGCTGGCAGATGGTGATGTGAGTTGGTTTGCAGAGGGGAATCTAAGAGTATGTGAGGGTGTGTAGATATGAATGAGTTCAGACAGGTAGTAAGGGGCTTGATTATGAAGGGCCTTAAAAGTGAGAAGGAGAATCTTGATGCCAGTGAAGCTGCTGGAGAACAGGAGTGATATGATCTATGGAGGGGATTCTGGTAATGATATGGGCGACTGAATTCTGGACCAAGACACTTGAGAGGGAGACCAAAGAGGACAGAATTGCAATAATCAATACTAGATGTAAAGGATAGCAGCACTCTGTGATGAAAGTGACGGGTGAGGGCAATTAATATTTCATAGATGAAAGTATGCAGACTGAGTAACATTATTGATGTGACACCTCAAAGGCCAATGTACTGTCCAGGACGACACCCTGACTCTTAACCTGAGGGGATTAGCCAAAGTAGACTTAGTACCCACAAGGAGAACCTCAGTCTTATCAGGTTGGGGAAAGTGCATGAAAGCCAAGTGCATAGATAGAGCTGGGTGTCATCAGCGTAGCAGTGGAATTGAATACTAAATTTTCTGAAGAGTTAAAGGATCATTTAAGTTATTTCAGTTATTATAAGTCATCCTCTGGGGAACATTAACCTCTGTACAGAACTTCAGAAGCTGTTGAGATATTTTGGGTCTGGACCAAAGTGGTAGACTAACAGAAAATACTGAGTAATGTGCTGGCAGAAAGCTCCAACAACAATAATCGACTATCACCTGGGACGACAGTGTTTGCTTCTTATATGAATGTAAAGCCAAACCCTGTTGTTTTTTTCTAAACTACATGCTTTTGTTGCCTATCTGTGAAAAGGGAAGTGTACTTTGAAAGGACACAATGCATGTAACAGGCTGAAGTTGACACAGCGTCCTAGAATGTCAACAACCGATGCACCCATGCTACCCTACACGTCACATGTAGACGTGCAAGGTCCACAACCAATATGTGATGAGCACAGAGTGAGAATGTGTTGACTCACTAACTCAAATGTCATGAGAAGTGGAGCAGGCTGACCCAAATGCAGGAGATGGAAGGCAACAGCAACTCAAAAAGATTACTCCTTTCCTCCCAGGGAAACAGCAACTGAACATCACACAAGTAAATCAAGGATCCAACAAAAACTGAACTGAAAACCAGGATTTAAATACAGACTAGTCTAACGGGGAGATGAAGAGCGGGTAGAGAAAAAGGGTGGAGAAGCTCAGGTGTGGGGAATAAGGTGATGAGGCAGAAGAACAGGCAGGGAGCTAATTGGCTGAGAAAAACTCAGGATTGCGGCAAGAACTAATGAGGCTAATACAGGACAGGTGTGTAGGTAGGAGGGGACAGGAGGGGAAGAACACAATAAACTGAAACCAAGAAAACTCAATTTTCTTAATAATAAACTGACCAAGTGAAAACTAAGTGAGAATAACTCATGAAGCCTACTTAAATGAGTCCTAAACAGACACTTAGTCCAGTCTTCCCAAAAGTCTGAAGGCATCAGGACATAGCCGATATAATTTATTACTTCCCACCTCCTAATTGTAAAATCACCACAGAAGCTCATGGGGCCAGATGCAGCAGTTACCCAGGTGGGTGACTTCACACATTTGGTAAGTCTGAAACTGTCCCTAAATTCGGCTAAACCAATGGCGCAGATTTTGAAGGAGACTCAGGGGACATGTCCCCCTCAATATTTAGAACACAAGCATTGTCCCTGGCATAAAAACCATTAAAGTAGCAGAGGACTTTTATTTATTTTGATGAACTGAGAACGTGACTTATAGACATAACAATGCCTCTGGTAAAGTAGGTGACAGGAAGTACAGAAAGGTGCATAAAAAAATCACCAGAATGAAGGAAATTAAGTGTTTGATGCTCAAAATTTCTCAGGAGAGAGCCCCCTGACCTCCCACTTAATAAGTGCCCCCCTTAAATGTTGTTACAAAACCTACCCTCTTGAGCCAAACAAGTTTCTAATAACCTTACTTGGGTACTGCTGCTGATGTGGTACAATATGGCTGTGTTGCATATACAGCAGCACATTGAAAGCAGACTGTGAATTATCCATGTAAATTGGGTTGGTAAAAGCTCTTCTTAGTTAAAGTGTAACCTGTGAAAGAAAATTAAGGTGGTGCAGAAGCTTTTCATTTGGCTCCATAAAGGAAAATATATTGAAGGTCTGTGCAGCCTTTGCATTTGCCAAATAATTATAGAAGAGTTTGTGATCAAACCAGTGACTCAGTGATTTCTGGCCTTTACATTTCTGCCTGGAATACAATGGCTGAAGTTGTCGCCACAAAAATGAAAATCTGTAGAACAATGTGAAGACAACACAAGTATGTTTTGGATCTATAAAAGCAGAATCTTGACTCAAACCTGAAGACATGACAGTGCTGCTGGTGCTACATGTTCACTGCCACCTAGATGAAACTGAATACTATCGATTATGGTCACACTGAAATACCTACATGACTCATTGACTCAGAAAACATAATATTTTATTTTAATCAGGATCTGAACATCATTAGACAAACTTTATCCACAGCTGTTTGACAGTTTGTATTAGCCAAGATCAATTAAAAATACATCTGAAAGCCCATTTATCCTTTGCTTTGGGAGTTAGTTGGTAATATCCGTTAACTGTAAAAAAGGATTAATTTTTTTATAGTTAATGTTAAGGTACTGTATATGACATTCGGAGCATTAATATAGCAGCAAATCACTATTTGCTATGTAAAGATATAGATAAAGTCAAGCTCCCTCAGAATGTGATGTAATCCTAGCTTCTCTACTTGTTGTTGTGGTAGACCAGGCGTAGGCCAAAAAAAAAAAAAATCTGTCTGAAGCCACAAAATATATTTGAGCCTTATAAGGAAGGTAACACAAAGCTTATTACGTCTTAAAGGAGTTATATGTAAGAAATCCAAAGCAAATAGTTGTAAAAGCATCCTAATATGTCACAGAGACTAAGGAATAATGTTCATATAACATACTAATCTCACTGACAACAATAGTACAGCCAGAATATTCGCATTAAAAAAACATTTTTACAGTCCGCAAATCATTTTTATGTTTTGAATTTGTGTTTTGGCCTGTTGCGCCACCCACCCACCATCTACCAGTCACGCAGTCAGTAGAGTCTCAGCATCAGTTACAGTTACGACTGAGCTACAGCAGCACAGCAAGCAGCATTAGCAGTGTCCCGGTACACGGCATTAGCAGCTGGCTCCTCCTCAGCTGTATCCCGGCAGCAGCGTTAGCAGCAGAGAAGCCGGACTTGCTCGAACGGTCCACTGGAAAACCTACGAGGTGACGTGGCCCTGCCACGGCAAACAAATCAGTCTCCAGCGTGCCGCTGTCCAGCAACTTCGAATCTGTAGGGGAGGGGGGGCGGACATGACTTGCGGCAGTATTTTGAATTTGAGTGCAGTAACCGTTTTGGCCACATTCTTACATACAGCGCCTTTAACTAACATTTGTAACTTCATGTCATGGCGGCAGTGTTGCCAACTCCTCAGTAAGAAAAGTAGCTATTGGCTGTCCTAAAAGTCGCTAGAAGTCGCTAAAACGTCATCACCTAATTTGAATAATTGTCCATATGCATGTAATTGTAATGGCTGCTGTAGGAGAGAGGAATAACGTCGTTGGAGAGACAAAAACTGAGTAAAAAAACACCCTGAATATGTTTAGAACTATAAATGAACCTTCTTTCAGTGATTTATATTAGACAAAGAAAATTTTACATTTACATCCCACCCTGACTGTAAACCAGGTCGGGATCAGCCAGCAGCGGTTCCGCGCATGCGCAATTCACTTGCAGTCTGGACGTGGAGGGGTTAACATCTCCTGCTCTGACTGCTGCTGGGAGGGAGGACTGGGCCGTCTGTGAGTGCTTTGGGGCGAGAGAGGAGCCCACGGCAGCACCCGCTGCTCATTGAGAAGAATAAGAATGATACGTGCTCTCACAACAGAGTCTCCAGAAGTCTTCAATAACATAAGAAAAAGTCGCTAGATTTGTCGCTAGTCGCTTTTTTGAAAAAGAGTCGCTAGAGGGGTCTGAAAAGTCGCTAAATATAGTGACAAAGTCGCTAAGTTGGCAACACTGCATGGCGGCGCAGACCTCCTGTTTATTTTTGTAAGCTGAAACCATTTTCCATTTACTTTAATTTCGCAGATAAGAAACAATAAATTGTGAAGACAATAAAGCTTCCACAAAAATAGCATTTTAAGTCTTGTGTGTGATTTATCCTGGCTTCATATGAGCAGAGGAAGTCTCTGCTCATCACTAGGCTAATTTATACAATGTAAAATGCCATAGGCCTGTGCTAATAACGTTAGCATGTAGTATTTGTTTGGAAAACGTGTTTAGTACAAGACAGTTGTTTTGTCAGTGAACCTTGTGAGTTGTAATGGAGCCGAATTTTGTAACGTTACCTTTGTTAAATGTTGCTGTGTCCCTGGCTTCATAGGAGTTAAGGAAAAGTAGCCGCTAGGCTAATTTATACAATGTAAAATGCCATAGGTGTGTGCTAATAACATTAGCATGTTGTATTTGCGGGGGAAAACGTGTCCAGCAAAAGACAAATGCTTTGTCTGTGAATCCTGCAAGTTATAGTGAAGCTGATTGGTGTACTTGTGTTTGAAATTGTCTCTATTAAGCCATGTTTAATGTGTGTTTAATGTATGTTTTGGGTGAGTCAACTAAACTTTACAGCACTTCACAGAAACCTCCACTGCCGACTAGTGTTTTGGAGGTGTAACTGCAGAGTTAGCACTGTCACCACTGTTGCCATTGTTAGCACTGTTAGCTACCAGCCACCGGATCAGCCACCTCCATGTTGAGAGCCGTGAGCAAACAATCCTGACCTGTATCATAGAAATTCTCTGAATGTTGTATAGAGCAGGTGATGGTACTGATGCATGATGCAGATTCTACCCACAACAACCCGTTTTTTTTTTTTTTTGTCCTATTTCAATCAATAAATTCAAGTATTTGTTTTAATATTATGTAGCTTGTATATCCAATGCTGGGCTCATCAACATGGTTTCAATGTCATACTTACTGTAAAAAAACAAAAGCACTGCAAACATTCAAGCTAATTTTATGTTAAAAAACTGACACATGAAAAAAAGCTGTTAAAGGCTGGATTGATGGTAAGCATAAAAACTTTGATTTAGAAAACAAGTAACAAAATGCAGAACATGAACATGAGCTCTGCCACACTGATTAAATTTGAGAGTGACATATAGTGAAGACTGAACATCCTATTGTTCAGAGGAGTGACGTTGCTCCAGTTGTTTTCAGCCGCCCCCTTTTTTTTTTTTTTTTTAGGCTTGTTGCTCTTCTGCCTCAGCATGGAGGCTGCCAGCTGTGGTTGCCACGGGAACACTCTCTGAGGCTTCCTGGGCCTGAGGAGAGCTCCTCCTAGTGGACAGAGGGAGAGTTGATGTGTCACACTTGAACTGGGAATAAATTGATGAAATGCAACAGCATTGAAAAAATAAAAGTAAAAGTCTAACTTCATCTCGTTGGCCTCTGATACTTTGACCTCTTTGTATTTGTGTTTCTTCACAGTGTGAGCGATGAACCACACAAGCAGGAGGATCAGTACACACCCGAGCAACGCACCGATCACTGCACCAGCGATCACTCCATCGCTCACTTCTGTACAAACAAAAGTGAATGAAACCTTTTGAAGTATTTTTGTTGTTTTTTTTGGTGCATAATTTCAACAAAAAACAAAAATGTAAACGTACCAGCACTCAGCTCCACAGTGCAAGATGCAGATCCCACTGCATTTGTAGCATTGCACTGGTACTCCCCAAACTGAAACTGGGATATGTTTCCGATGTTCAGTACTCCAGTTGGGGTTACTGAGGAGACAAGTGTACATGTGTGTTTTAAGAGGATGAAGGCACACATGTAAACAAGTACAACACAAACACATACGCAGTACTAACCTCTTCCCAGTACAGGCCTCCTGGTCTTAGCCTGATCCAGCCTGGTCCAGGTGTACGTCGGCTTCGGGCTCCCATGCTCACTGTGGCAGGTCAGAGTAACCAGGTGACCCAATTCCACGTCACCGTGGACGGAGCAGTAAGGAACAGAGGGCCGCTCTGACAGACCACAGGAAGGATGCATGAGTTTATTTGGCAACTTTATATTTGGTAAACCTTCTTTATTATGGTGCACATGTTCAGTCAATAGAAATGAATGATACTTTTCATACTGTTGCAGCAAGAGCTTCAGACTGAATTGATCCTGAGAGGTTTGGTCATAGAATTTGTGGAGCACCAAGTCTGATACGTTTATGCATTTTCAGTTAGTCTATCAATCACTGCCAGTTTCATCTAACTACTTTAATTATACTTTAAAGGGAGAGTTCATCCCAAAATCAAAAATACATATTTTACCTCTTACCTGTAGTGCTGTTTATCAGTCTAGATTGTTTTGGTGTGAGTTGCCGAGGGTTGGAGATATCAGCTGTAGAGATGTCTGCCTTCTCTTAACTCTAATGGAACTAGATGGCACTCAGCTTGCGGTGCTCGAAGTGCCAAAAAAAGTACATTGGAAAAATTCAGCAGCAATGTATCTTTCTAGAAATCATGACCTGGTTACTCAAGATAATCTTTAAACATGTGGGTCAGATCGCAGGCATTGGAAAACAATTATATCAAAATAAAATAATAACAATATAATCTAATTTAATGTTGTAACATTTTTATGCTCTCACTGTTTACTTCATGTTGACTCTGACTTTTGCGCCAGCTGAAATATGAGAGCCACTTCAATCAGGTGCATTACCAACAGACACATTTACTGTGGTGATGCTGGTCAATATTATAACAATACGCCAAAAATATTCATTTGAATTGTTTTTTCCTGAATTACCTTTGCTTTACTACACAATACTAACCTGGAAATCCAGATGCCCCGCCCCCAGCAAATTCGAATTTGCTCTGCACAGGGATCTGGCCCCGATGAGCAGAGCCCGTTGAATCGCCATCGGACCAATCAGATCAGTCTATCTGATAGAGGCGGGCTCTGGGCGAGTAACATGATGACGACATTGCCTTCGCTTCTAAGGACGTTTTTACCGTTTTGCCAACGGGATATGGCAAAAGCATAATATACCAGTTAGCCCCACTGTTCGGCAGACAAATGGGGCTTAGTGCAATGAATATGTCACCTTGTTTTTTGCTCTGATTGGCCATCGTGTTATCCAATTGCGTGTGGCAGCATTTAATATGCCTCAGTTAGTGCCGCCCCTTGGGTAGGAAGGGTGTATCGGTGAGGGCCAGACTCAAAATCTTTCTAGATTTGAGTCTGGATTTCCAGGCTAACACAATACCTTAGTTTCATGTGCATAAAATGTCCCAAAATGATCACTTTAAATGTGCTGCCTAACCACATTATTTGAACTGTGTGTGGTTATTAAAGGATTTGCGGTTTCAGGTCAGGCTGCAGATCTTTTGTTGACGGGTCGGCTGGGATTGTGGAAATAATTTGTCATATGTACATTGTACATTGCATGTTGGATGTTGCATGTTGCACATGGCGGTGCCTGTTCAGGAGTGGGTCTTTGGTTTGGTAGAAAGAAAATAGTTGCTATATGAAAAGGCTCCCAACAAAGTGTCTGAGTAACTGTGTCTTGATTTCTGGAAAGAGACATTGCTGCTGAGTTTCTCACATGCATTTTTTTTTAGCACTTTGAGCACCACAAGCTGAATTCCATTATACTGGAGAAAAGGCAGACATCTCCACAGCTGCATATGTTCAACACTGGCCAACTGACACCATCAATCTAGACTGACGATAAGAGGTATAATATGTATTTTTGATTCTAGGGTTAACTGTCCCTTTCAGACAGTGTTGGAAGAAGTGTCTTTAGATACAATTTTTAAACTGTATTTTGCAGTAAAAGCACCAGCACAATTGAAAAATATTCCATCATGAGTATAAGTCCTGCATTCAAAATCCTGACCAAAATATACTAAAAGTATATTTTAGATTTGCACAGTATAGTGTGTAAATCACAGCCATTGTTGTAGACAGCATGTTGGGCTTTTGTCCTGTCGACTCAACAACACTTTGTACCACGCCTGGATGAACCCATATCTATAAAGCTATAAAGAAAGATAGGAGCTGCACTGTATACTCTAAAATAGGTCATAACGGTCACATCAAAGAAGAGAAAAGATGAAATGTATAAATCTGTGTGTCTTGTAACAAAGACTTTACAGATATGCGTTTGTTGAAATGACAAATCCTTCACTTGTTGTTAATCAAACAGGGCGTCGTGTGTGTGTCCGTTAGTCATCACGAGGCAGGAAGTGTGTTGGGAGTGGCCTTACAACTCTCTGCTCCTGAGGTGAGACTGAATCTTTGCTGTATATTCCACAGTGCCTGCCTGCTTATCATTTCACTGTATTAATAACACAGTTGTGCTCAAACATCTTTAAAATGACAACATTATTTTTTTAACGACTGAGTTTTCACAACAAGGGTAGAGCATATATTCATAATTCATAATAGACTACGCTCTCTCTGTAAATATTACCATATGTAACAGCAAGCCATGATGAAAAGCTTTGATCTCACCATAATCAGCATGAGAACAGCCATACATATTCATACAGCACTTAAGCATACATCACATTCAGCGTGTAGTCCTGTAAACATTTTCATAAAGGCTGAGATTATGAAGGCGTGTGTTTAGCATGCAGCAGATGTTGATGTATATTCTGTATGCAGTACAAGGATGCAGTCACAGTCCTACTCTAATTTTCCAACACTGACAATGAGGAGACTGCTGCAGTAACCATGGAAACTACTGAGGATACTGAAGCCTGCAAGGTTGTCACTGGTAACTCAGTGAATGAGAGGATTCAAACTGAATGTAATCCCCTAATCACACCATTCAGGGCCACTGTTTTAATAGATTTGTTAATGTTACGGCACTGATTAAAGATACAGTAATCTCAGCACTCAAGTATCTCACTGAAATCAGAGTCATCTAGCTTAGGTTGAGTCTCACACTGGGATTTTACGTTAAAAAACTACTCGGGTGAAAGTGAAAGAGTAGCTCACTCAGAGATGATTAACGTAGCCCCAGTGTTGGGGAATAACTAGTGACATTTAACAGAGCTGTGTAATTAAATTGGAAAATAAATGTAATTTTAATCAGTTACAGTTGCTGAGGAAAAAATATGTAATTAAATTACAGTTAGGTCCTGTATCCACATGGCACGTTTTTCTCAGCACAGGTGTCTTTTTTCAGTTGTCGCCAATGAGGAGAGTGTATGCGAGAAAAGGCACCATGATCAGTGTATTTTTTTCAGAGTGCTTCACCTTTATTTTTTTTTTTGTAGTAATTTATATTGTAGTAATTTATGTTATTTTCTTTTGAACAGAAATAAACAGCATGAAATGGCATACATTGTATGGCCATATAAATCTGTAAAAACAGGGTACAAGGACCAGAGAGGTTACACAGTTATATAATTAGACAAAAGACAATGCAGGAATAAACTGAGTAAAAGAAAATTAACAATGCTAAAAAATAAAAATAGACTAGGCTGGGAAATGGTGCCAATAAAGAAGTGCCAAAAACGGCAGTTCCTCTAATGGCCACTTGAGGCCGACTCTAAAAGTAAATCCCCATAGACTCCCACGTTAAAATGTCCAACTTTTAAGCAGAAATAAACATGTTTACAGCCAAGTACAAAAATCAATTTTGGTCTCTTTAGCTAATTTCAACAGTCACGACAACTGAACAGAGGGTGATTTTTTTTAATAACTCACCTGTTTACATTTTATCAAGGCCCAAAGTTATGCATATTTAAGCGCGGGGACGCTTGATTGACAGGCTATGAGTCAGATTTACCCCTCCTTTCTCCACAGCTCTAGCTTCTCGCCCAAATATGGCCACCTCCGGCTCCAAAAAAACCAACATGGCGATGATCAAAATGCAAAAAGGCTTCAAAATGGCAGTGCTCAAACCAGTGGGTGACATCAAGGTAGCTACGTCCATTATTTATGCAGTCTATAGTTGGGACGAATTTCTTGGCAACACCACCAAGGGTAGGACGGCTGACAAGGAGCCGTCTCTACATGCAGACAGGCTCCAATCATTTGTTATCGAAACATCGAAATGCTCAACGTCAAACCTGAAAAAATCTACAGGTAAGTAAATGTGACTGTAATCAGTCACATAAGAAAGTAATCCAAAATTAATCAAACGTAATAAGTTGCGTTACTTAGATGAAGTAATTAAAATAGTTACATTGTTTAATACATTTAGGGTAACTAGTAACCTCTAAACTATTAGATTTCAAATGTAACCTTCCTAACACTCTGTAGGCCTGCATTCACATGGAAAATATGAGGAAGCAGAATGGTTACTGCAGGATTACAACATTTAAATATATGACTTAAATTAAAAAAGAAAACGTAAGTGTTATTCTTGAGACCAGAAACTTCAACGAGACTGATAGTGTGCTTTGGCTCTCCTTTCTCAGCTAGCCACACCCCTCCGAGCGGGAGAATAATAGCCAAAGCACCAGCACAAGGTTTCAGTTAGATTTTGTTCTCCCCTTTTCTTTGTTTTCATAGCAGTTTCAAATCACACCAGACTACACCCAGGCCCAGGTGTGAATGCCGGTATGATAAACCGGTCAGAGCACCACGCGCACACAACATGATCGGCTACTTCTGCTTTCTGCCATAATGCAAATATTCAGCCGATACTGCTGATAGGTGTGGTCCAGTAGTGTGAAATCTCACACACACCTACTGTACACTCTCACAGTGTTTTCGACCTCTTCTCAGGGTGGTGTTGATATTTGTACAGATTATTGTTATTATATATATTTTCCTCACTCTCACCCAATTACTTTTACAGCTCCTTGAAGTAACAGGTGAATTAACTCAAAGTCTTAAAGGGACAGTTCACCCTAAAATGAAAAATACATATTTTACCTCTTACCTGTAGTGGTGTTTATCAGTCTAGATTGTTTTGGTGTGAGCTGCTGAGTGTTGAAAATATTGGCCATAGAGATGTCTGCCTACTCTCCAATATAATGGAACTAGATGGCACTTGGCTTGTGGAGTGCCAAAAATTACATTTGAAAAACTCAACAGCAATGTCTTTTTCCAGAAATTATGACCTGGTTACTCAAGATAATCCACAGACCTTGTTGTGAGCAGTTTCACGTAGGAACTATTTTCTTTCTACCAAACTACATCTACCAACTGTATCACTGTGCAGAAGGAAGTGTGCATCTACTCATGGACAAGAGGCTCACGCTTGTGACAGCACAAGATGTAATGAATGGCATCCTCCTCGGCTGAGCTGTAACATTAGCTAGCTCTGTGGTGCTAGCCGAGCTAACAGTGCTCATGCTCTCTTCTGCATGGTGATTCGGTTGGTGGGTGCAGTTCGGTAGTAGAAAATAGTTCCTATATGACACAGCTGGATTATTTTGAGTAACCAGGCAATGATTTCTGGAAAGAGACATTACTGTTTAGTTTTTCAAGTGAGTTTATTTGGCACCTTGAGCACCACAAACCGAGTGCCATCTGGTTCCATTATATTGGAGAGATGACAGACATCTCTACGTCCGATATCTAACATTCGGCAACTCTCACCAAAACTATCTAGGCTGATAAATAGCACTACAGGTAAAAGATAAAATATATTTCTGATTTTGGGATGAACCATCTCTTTACAAGTAAAGGTGGTCACCAGTTTCATTAATGACTTGTGTTTTACTATATATCCAAGACAGTGAAACATTTCTTTTTACAACCCTTGGGGTTAACTTACCAAGAACAGTCACAATGATATCAGCCTCAGACTGTCCGTCCACATCAGGAATGTTGTGAACCTGACAAGTGTAGACCCCACCATCCGATGGCTGCATGTTGCTTATTATTATTGAGGCGTTTTTGGTAGTACCAGGAGAAGAGGTAGGCTGCAGCCTGTCCTTATAAGCCTTTGAAATGACCTCATCTCCTGACTGGTAGTAATACACCTGAAAGCAGATGGCAACAAGTTAGGCTATGTGACACAATAAAGAGACAAATGATATTTCAGAGTAAAACCTCATTGTTGTTAAGCGGGTTTTTGTTAGGAGGCTAATTAAAGTAATGTTACAATTTATAGATAAAATGTGGATACTCAGCAATGACACTGCACATCTGTAAGGCAGTTGGTTACATTAGAATTGCCAGAACAGAAATCTGTTACATCATTAAAAAAGCTGTGTGAAAAAGAAATAATACATACCGTATATCCTTGACTTAGTCCCTATTAAACTAAATTAAAAATACAAACTGTTCCCAGGGCCTAAACGAATGACTTTTAGTGTAATTGCATCCAGATGGTATCATGTTATTCAAGAACTAACTTGAGTACCTGTGGCAGCTAATTAAACATTAGTCGTCCTGTTAAATTAATTCAAAACTTTGAATAATAACCTGCAATCGCTCTGATTTTTAAAAAAATTAAATCTGCTTTTATCTTATTTCTCAATCACAGGCTTTGTTGTCTCAGTGAGGTGTGGCTCCCTGCAGTTGGTTAACGATACGCGGCACACTGAAAAAGGTGCTAACCAGTGCACAAGATGGGCTTTTGGTAAATGTTAAAGCTTTGTAATGAAGTCCATTTAAAAGCAATAGAAAGTCTGAATATCTTCCAAAGTGGTGAGCTCTGTCATTAGATCCCACCTGGCGTAAATCTGTAACCGATTAAAAGGACAAAACGCCACTTTTGCAAAAATTAAAGAAACTCCAAAATGACTGATGTCTCTACAGTAGGCTATCACTCAAAGCCCTGTGGAGTCATTAAACAAACACTGTGAGCTCCTGGACTGAAACCAAACACACAGGGGAAAGGTTCACTTTTCTGCTTGATATATTTAATGGAAATACACTGATACTGATAATACTACACATTTGGCCTAATGTGGTACAAATCTCTGATCTGGACAGCAGTGTGTGTCTACCTGCTGCGGCGCACTGGAGGACGTCGACTCAAAGTCCCACAGAATGGTAAGGCCTGTGGTGGTCTCCGCGGTAGTCACGAATGTACATTGGAGTAGGACGCTTCCACCCACTGTCACATTGACGTGTTTGCGCGGAGTCTTGACTGTGATCAGTTCAACGCATCCTACAAAACAACAAGTTCATTTCAAAATCACAGATTACTAAAAGCAAATAAAAATACTCCTCAAAACACAGAATTATAAGAAGAAGCAGAGATGAAGTTACCTATTACGCTTATAAGCACCAACCAGCGCAGTGATGTGGGGCACATCTTCACACATTAAATCTTCTCAACAACTGAACTCTCTGCACTTTCCACAGTTGACTCTTGCAAGCAGAACCAGAAGAGAGGATAAAAAAAAAAAAAAAAAAAAGTTTCGATGTCGTAGGCAAGGTTACAATATGCTGGCTAATGGATTGGCTGATACTGTTGATAACACCATGTTTGCATTTCCATGTTTGCCAGACTGGGTGTGTGAAGCCTGTTGTTTTTTAAAAAAGGTTGATATAGCCGTTAATAATTTGTGGCAGGGGCAGCTGAGAACTAGAAAAAACTCACCTGTTCATACATGTATGAATATCACAGTGTGCATTCACACGCAAAAAAAATATATTGAAGTACAAATTCTTTAAGTATACTCCTATGACCACATGACTAAGGTACTAAAAGTGTATTATTTTTGATATACTAACAATGTACTTGTACACTATGATATGTCAGTTGAGATACAACAAAGTTTAACTGACTGTACTATTTTAAGACACCATGAAGATATATTTAGCCTGTGTGTTTTAGCTTCTCTGCACTGGCTCCCTGTAAAATCCAGAATTGAATTTAAAATCCTTCTCCTAACTTACAAAGCTCTAAATGGTCAAGCTCCGTCATATCTTAGAGAGCTCATAGTGCCCTATTATCCTACCAGAACACTGTGCTCTGAGAACGCAGGGTTACTCGTGGTCCCTAAAGTCTCCAAAAGTAGATCAGGAGCCAGAGCCTTCAGCTATCAGGCTCCTCTCCTGTGGGATCATCTTCCTGTTGCGGTCCAGGAGGCAGACACTGTCTCCACATTTAGGACTAGACTTAAGACTTTCCTTTTTGATGAAGCTTATAGTTAGAGCTGGCTCAGGCTTGCCCTGTACCAGCCCCTAGTTAGGCTGACTTAGGCCTAGTCTGCCGAACGACCTCCTATAAAACACTGAGCACCTTCTCTACTTTTCTCTCTCTGCTTTGCTAACACTCATGTCCTGTTACTGCATTTCGCTAACTCGGCTTCTTCTGCGGAGCCTTTGTGCTCCACTGTCTCTCAGGTGAACTCATATCGCAGCGGTGCCTGGATAGTGTGATGTGTGTGGTTGTGCTGCTGCCGTGGTCCTGCCAGATGTCTCCTGCTGCTACTGTTATTATTAGTCATATGATTATTGTAACATACGTATACTATCATATATTAATATATGCCTACAACATATTGTACCACAATAGCCGTACTTATTAATATTATTACTTTCATTAATGTTGTTGTAAGCTACACTCATTACCGTCTGTCCTGCATCTCTCTCTGTCTCTGTCTCTGTCTCTGTCTCTGTCTCTTTTTCTGTCTCATTGTGTCATACGCATTACTGTTAATTTATTATACTGATCTGTTCTGTACGACATCTATTGCACGTCTGTCCGTCCTGGAAGAGGGATCCCTCCTCAGTTCCTCTTCCTGAGGTTTCTACTGTTTTTTTTTTTCCTCGTTAAAGGGTTTTTTGGGGGAGTTTTTCCTTATCTGCAGAGGACAGAGGGATGTCGTATGCTGTAAACTCTGAGGCAATTAGTAATAATGGGCTTTATAAATAAAATTGATTGATTGATCTCAATACACTTAAAGGGCCTGTATGTAAATTTAAGGCGAGGATTACAGATTCCAACCAGCTGAAATTTCTCCAAGTTGGAACACTGAAGGAAGTGTTAATTGTTTGAAGGTTTTTACCGGGAGTCGAATTATCCAGAGGTTTCTTCTTCCTCAAAACAAATGGAACCAGTGATTTAAACCGGTAAAAACCCTGCATATAGCGGTTTCACATGAATGGCCCTATCTAGAGCCATTGTTTGGTTTGTTCATTCTGGGCTGCTGTAGAAACATGGCAGTGCAACACAGCGATCTCTATGGAAGAGGACCCGCTTCCTATGTAGATCAAAAACGGCTTAATCTATGGTAAAGAAAATGCAATGATTCTTATTTTCAGGTGATTAAACACTGAAGAAAACATAGTTATTATATTATATTCTATTTCAACACATTCTCACTCCCATCTTGTCAAATATAAACACTGTCTCGTCAAATTATGACGTGCTAGGTATGCTCCTGTGTCAATTTTGGATGCTCAGGGGTGATGTGTGAATTTATACTCGTTACATGTGTCATCTCTATTAAAAAAAAAATCTTCTGTTTTCACAAGAAATAAACATTTTCTGCTTATTAAATGCATACAGTCTTTCAAAATACACTTAGAACATTAAAGAACATGGTTAGCTTTCGAAAAAAACATCATGGTTTGGGTTAAAAGAAAAACACTTGTTACTAATGTAATAAAACGTCATGTGACATAAGTCACTCATTCCTTCAGTGTTTATTGTGGAGGAGGTTATTATGGGGAGCCAAATTAGATAAGATGTTCCTTAAAGTCCCAGTGAAGGTTTCCTCAAAATAAAATCATTGCACAAAATACCCTTAAGTCTTCTCCTCAAGGTTTCCTTCAGATGTTCACTAAGCATTTATGGTTTTCTCCTTGTCTTGGTCTGATACTTAACAAACCCCTAGACTGTTGCACAAAAGACCTTAGCGACCAAAGCAAGATTAAAAGAAATCATGGTTCTTTGTAGACCTAACTGCATACTTTTGTTGCCAGGACCTATAGAAGTGAAGTTAAAACAAAGTTGTTGTGTTTTTTCTAGTTTAGTTTTTTTTAGTTTAGTTTGAAAAGAGACTGTATGCACTTAAGAAGTAGAAACTGTACATTTTCTGTTAAAACAGGAGTTTATTTTGAAAAGGAACAATGCATATAACAAGCGTAAATTTAGACACTGTCCCTGAATGACCAAAACTGATGCAGGAGGGGGCTTAGTGGGTCATATTTTGATGTGTAGGGCCGCTGACCAAGTGTTGGTATTGGATGCATTGTGAGTAAATGAAGTTTTGAAAAGAGACTGCATTTAAAAAGTAGAAACTGTACATTTTCTGTTAAAACAGAAGGATATTTTGAAAAGAAAGAATGCATGTAACAACTGTGAATTTAGACACTGTCCCTGAACGTCCAAAACTGATGCAGGAGGGGGCCTAGTGGGTCATATTTTGACGTGTAGGGCCGCTGACCAAGTGTTGGTATTGGATGCGTTGGGAGTGAGAATGTGTTGCTTTAATAGCACTAATAATGTATCATAGCAGACTAAGTACATTGTTAGTACATTAAAAACTGCTATGAAGTTTACTTAGATTAAGTCTAGTTCAGTGTACTTCTACCTTGGTTTTAAATTACAGCAAATTAAGTTACGGTCGGTGCAGCCTGTTGTGTGTGTTAGAGGTTGTTGACTTTATAAGGCAGGTTAAGGCCACTCTGTGTTGTGACACTGATGGTTAATTCATTTTTCAGTACTTTGGCAGTACTTTCACTCCAGCTCATCACTCCGTCCTCCTTGTCTTGTAAGTCATTCTGGGTCAGGGCTTCTGGCGAAGGAATTAATGTAATTTAATCTCCACCTGGCCTTTATCGCTGGCCTCAAGGAAGTGTAAGCCAAAGCTGTGCAACATGCTGCTTATCACTGGGGAGTTCACTCCCTGGTGCTGCGTACTTAAAGGCAGTTTCACCTTTTGTCGTTTTCGCTCACACAGCATAGAGCACAATGCTGACGGAGTGAGACAGTGAATCACACATGATTAATTGTCTAAAATTACCAGAAGCTGACACAAGTGATTAACAATGTGAAAAATGTTGATCAGGGGTGACTGGAGGGGCGAGGGAAGCGGGGCGGTGGCGCATAATGTGGGAAGTGGATGGAGGCGTGTGGAGCTCATTATCAAGAGGACACTAACGTGATGGGATGGGAAGTGAGACGATCTAAGAGTCTTAAGACTCAAAACAACACGTGTTGGCATCTGTGTGTTTGGGTGGAACTGTACGGTGCAACACGAAGGGGCAGTCTTTAAATAAATGAAATCAGCAGCATGTCTCACGAGCAACTCATCAGGATCCAAGAAGCATTTATGAGGAATCAAGTTACCAGCGTGAGTTAATAAGTGATAAGAGGGAGGTGAATGAATGTTGCATTTTGCTCTGATTCCATAAAGTTACGTAGGGAAACCAAACATGAAGAAAATAATAAATCATGCAAACCTGTGGTTACTTTTTTGCCGTGTTGGCAATGTTGGCATTGTGTGTTTCTGCAAGCCACAGATACATTTATACATTATTATGTTGTGGATATGTTGAAACTTTACATTTTAACAACACATTTGATGTGTGGTTAGGTTTTGGCATAAAAACACTTGGTTATGGTTAGGAAAAGATCATGTTTTGGCTTAAAATACCCGGTTGGGGGGATTGTGCCCCCAAGCCAAGAAACACTGGTGGCACTATCTCAACAGGAAATGAGCAATATTTTGGTAAAAAAAACCAACCACTTTTCATTGGACTTTCCTCGCAGAAAAACCACAAACCACCAAAACACAACCATTTTTATTGTTTGTCTCAAATAGTGATCTGCAGTGGTTTCGTCACTTTAGATACATTGATATGATCCATGCGAAACATTTAAATGTAATGTATTATGGTTTGTAGAAAAGTACAATGCCAACATTTTCTTCCAGTGACTGGGCTGCATTTTGTGTGCATGGCTTTGTTTCCTGTTCATGTACTCTTTTCCATCCTTGGTGAATAAGAATAAGTTTGGAGACATTAGCATGTCTTCTCTCAGACTAGTGGACAGAAAACCAAAGTTTACATTTAGGTTTATCTTAGTTCAGATTTCTGTTCTGGAAATGTATGGCAAAAAAAGTCCAAATCTAATGAGATAATGCCTCATTAGCATATTAGGACATAAAATTTCAGAAAACTTGTGATACCAAAAAATAATAAGTAATCAACTGGAGAAGTTTCTTGTAATACCAGTTAGTTAAAAGTTTTATCTGGGTGCCCTGTAGTGTAATAATACATGTAAAGAAGTAGGAATAAAACCAGTAGGAATTAATAAACATAAGAACCATTAAAAAGTAAGAATGAAATGAAATAGAAACAAATGATAAAGACCAGCAGGTAGACTATAAAAAAAAGGACACAAATTAAAACCAATTAAAAAATGAGAATAAAATAAAATAAGATTATTGAAAGGTGCACCTACAAAGGGATGTTTTCAGTGTAGTTTTAAAGGACAATAGCATTGGGACCCACCTAACATGACTGAGTAAGATGTTCCAGCAGCTTGGAGCAGCTAAGCTAAAGGCAGTTTCACCAGTTTTCGTGGAGACCTGGGGAACAACCTGACAGCCTGCTCCAGATGACCTGAGGGGTTCACCTGGTTCATAGCTCATAAACAGTGCCAGATGATGTAGGGTCTTGAAAGCAGCTATTAAAGTGTTAAAATCAATGCTAAAATTTAATGCAACAACCTCAGCAAAGGTTTACCAGGTATAATGTTTACTGTCTTAGATTATCTTGCGTTCAGACCAGGCACAAATAAAACAATTTGCTTATGTAAAATAATTAATGTAAAGACGCGATTAGATGTGAATTCCCACCGGGTGGTGCGATGGACGCAACACAAATATCACAAAATCTGCAAATTAAGCAGCATGAATGAAGTGAATTGTGCGATTTCTCATCATATGCTTATTCACAAGACGTAAAAATTCTGAACTTAAGCGACCAATTCGCGCCGTGATAGCTGATCAGCACTGAGATCCTGTGGGGACATATGATGCTGAGTACGTACCGGCCTAAGTTCATTCATGGATTCAGCAATTTCACGCACCTATGACGGCAACAATTTTTATTTTCAAATAATTATACACTAAAGAAAAGATATTGTATTATATTCTGTTTTGGCCAACTCCCTTGGCAATGCCTCGGAGACAATGCTATTTGTCTCCAAGAACACTGTGATCATCTGCTGCTGATTTATTTGAGGTTCCAAGCAACAGCTGGAAGAAGATCAGGAATGCAGCCTTTGTCAATTATGCCCCAACGCAATGGAAAACACTACCTATAGATGTCAGGGAAGCCAGCTAGCTAAATATTTTTAAAAGAAAGCTAAAAACGTATCTGTTCACTTTAGTGTTTACCTAGCTCTGATTGCCTGATAAAGGTCTGAAACTCTTTCTTTTTACGCTTCGCACTTTTAAGATTCTTGGTTTTTCTATGAAGAGTGGGTGGTGGATTTGATGGAAAGAGACTATGACGAGGTCTGTTTATTGCACAGTGCCACAGCTGGGTGGTAGTAGATTCTGGGGCAGCTGCAGGCTGTACCTGCCACTGACAATACCCGCAGTGAGGATAACTCTTGAGGAGACTTTGGGTTAATCGGTGTCTGTTGGTGAGTCTGTGCCCTTTGGGAATTATAGGCTCTGATTGTTGATGACACCAAAAGGCCTAAAAGGTGACACAAGAAGAAGTACCATCAATTAATAGGGTCTCAAATCACCACTTTTAAATTAAAATTGTAGAACCAGATAATCCATGTTTTTAAATGTCCTTTTATGAATTGAATTGTCTGTTTTATGTCCATTATGTCTATTTTCATGTGTAACATGAACAGTGTCCCTATTGTAAAACACTTTGTGCTGTAATTCTTGTATGAAAAGTTCTATATAAATAAAGTTTGTTGAGTACTTGAGTAAATATACTTAGTTACATCCTACGCAAACCTCCAACAGGATTCAGTGCAATACCTCCACACAGACTTATTCATCCACCCACTACAAGCAGTGCTTCCCTGTCAGCAGACTGCGAGGCGAGGAGGTGTGAATCAGAGCTTTGGCTCAGACAGAGCGAGTACACATATGAGGTGTTTTGTTGACAGACCTGTCTGAAGATGGCTGTTACGATACTACAATGACATATAATGAAATATTTATCAGTTGATGATTGTAGTAATGTATTTATATATAGTGTATTTGGTATCAGTATGGTTTGATTGAGATACTGTAACTGCAACTAAGGAAAGCATTGATGCAGTTCAGGAGTTGGCCAGTAGATGACAGGCCAGGCTGTTAGATGTTGATTGTGTTTCTAAGTCTGTGTGTGTGTGTGTGTGTGTGTGTGTGTGTGTGTGTGTGTGTGTGTGTGTGTGTGTGTGTTGAGGGGTGCAGGGAGCTCGAGACAGGAACAGAGACAAGAGCGCCCCACGCTGGCCTCACTCAACTCTCAACTGCCTTAGGAAAAAATAAATATATATATTTATAAAGGCCAGACATTTGGCGTTGTTTCCTTTACTGTCCCTACAGGTACAAAGCAACCATACCACTTACTGTAATGGTTAAAAAAAAAAAAAAAACACATACAAGAACAAGAACACTCAACCAGTTGTGTGGAACATCATCCGACTGGCATAGATGGAAAGGTCTCCTTTGCATTGCTTTTTCCTTTTTTTCTTCCACTAAGAGCCAAATGCAGTGACACTGAACCATCATCTCACATTGGCATCAAACGCAAGCATGGCGCACAGCTTTCACCAAGATAGACACAACTGTTATTGGAGAAGGTGACCTGTCATAAATTTGTGTAAGGAAGAGAGCAGAGGGAGGGAGGAAGTTTACATCAGCAAACAGTCTAATTGACAGGCTGTCAGTGTTGCATTTAAGCTATAACTTTCATAAAGTGCCAGCAATAAAAATGGAGCGAGCGCATAGTTGACCCTTATTGGCATAAAGAAACATTATGCTTCCCCAAGACACATTATGTTCCCATATCCACTCTATCTAATGGCATTTTTGATCATCTAAAATCTGTCCTTCGGTGACTGACTTCAATCCAGGGAAAATGCCACAATAAACTGAGAAGCAGGCTGTTGAGATTTGCCAGGAAAGTATAATTTTATGTGTTTGACTTGTGATCTTATCAGAATTTAACCGAAAGACTACAAGACTACACTTGGCTACAGGAAGTTTGTGTTTTACACCGCAGCAAACGAATGTTTAAAAGTCATTCTCACAGTTTTTTTCTATGAAGCTCAAGTTGCCAGAAGAAAATGTTGCACAAAACATGCAAACATATTGGTTACGTTTGCCTGTTTCATACGTATCAGCGTTTCTAAAGTGACATAGTATATGAGCTTGCTTTGTCATTGGGGGTGGAGGGGATGGTGGATGGCCTTCCACCTAGAAGAGACACCAACCAAGCTTTACACCATTGTCCAACACCAACAAACATGTTTAAGTGAGTCACTGCTTCTTTTACCAGTGGTTTTAGCCCCATTGCGGATGTTTTGTAGCAACGTAACCTAATACAACTACTCATATGATATTTTAGGAATTAGCACTGCACCAATTTGGCGCCACCTAGTGTCAGCGGTGTTGCTCGCACTGTCGCAACAACCAAATTGACTGTGGGCTAGAACATGGCTTACTACTAAAACATTCAAATGTTACAAGTGGCATCAATATTATTAAACTGCAGGCAGAGTGTATTGACAGAGGAAAGGCGTTCACCAGACAAACGGGAGCGAAGGAGAGGATTTTACTCTACTTCTCCCGGTCGGAGAGGCTGGCTGCCCAGTAGCTGCGAAGGCTGCCCTCACAGGCGAGGGGGGGGGTATCACTGTCCGAGGGCTGTCGTAGAATGGCAACGAGGATGTCAGCCGACCAACACTCGCTACCCGGTCCCTGGTTGCGGCGATTTGTGATGCTGGCCAGCTAGGAATGAACTAGCAGCCAGTACAGTACAGTCCTCTCTCGTCTAGCTAACATTTAGCCGTGTTACTTACTGACCATTCGAAAGAAAGCTAACTGGACATCGGTTTTGAAGCCTCTTTGGTCACGGAGCTCCCTCCATCTCTTGAACCCTGAGTGAGGTTTACTCTTGTTTTTCCTCTTCTTTTATCACTCTCCTTTTTGCTCTTCTTTGCCTCCTCACACAGATTAGCTCGTTTTCTTTTGCTAGGCCGTTTTTCACTAGTTTCCAAACTTTGTCCGTCTGCCATTGTGCTCGTGACTCAACTATCTCATGCCCAACTCCTCATAAGGACCAGTTCCAGTCCCTGATTGGCTGACTGACCAGTTTCGCAATACATGACGCGTTTCCTGCCGTAAAGCAATTTTTTTCCACGAAATTTCGCCCCCGGTGGCAGAAGCTTATTACAAAGATTGCAAAGCCACTAAGTAACCTATGTAAACGCTGATAGTCTGATTTTACTGTGGACACTACCTTGTGCAACCCACATTATTTTCATAATGATATATTTAGGAAAAAAATGCTGTCTGTTGCCTCTTTAATGTGAAGTTGCATAGATCTAGGCAAGAAAAGTTATGTAGGTTTAGTTTATGAAAAGAATAGTGGTTGGGCATCGTCACACAACATACTTAACGTTAAGTTACATAGGTTAGGTTTAGGAAAATAAACTCATACAGGTTAGGTTTATGAAAAGAAAGATGTTTGGTTGTCGTCAAGTTACAGACTTAACGTAGAGTTACGTACTTAGTGTAATGTGATGAAATGATGATGGATCTGTCACGAGTCAGTTCAAGCAGGACCCAAATGCAGACTAACAGACAGTTTGAATTTTTAACAAAAAGCAAGCTTTAATGTAGCCAATAGAAAACATCCGGTACATGCAGGTAACTAAAAGTCCAAATAAAAGCAGAGCAAAAAACTAAACTGAAAACCAACCCGGATAATATGGTGAACTCAAATCCAAAATCCAAACAGAACATCAGGCAGGAAATGGAGCAGGGAATGTAACCAGAAACACAGGGGTGAGCACAGGAACAACACATACAAACTGACAAAGAGCAAAGGGAAACACACAGCTATATATACACAGAAAACTAATCACAAGAACAAGACACAGCTGGATCAGGAAGACATGGGCAAAAGGAGGGAAACAAGGGTGTGGAGGGGAACACAAAGGTAGAGCAAACAAGACTGATACAGAACAGGTGTGAAGGAAGACTCTGGGGACAGGGAAGGACTAAGGAGACAGGTGTGACAGAAAACAGGCGGGAAGGCACACAAAGACAGGAAGTGAAATCAGACACGACACATGAGGAGAGAATCTACAAAATAAAACAGGAAGCAGATTAAACATGAATGAACAACATGAAACAAGTAGCACAAACAGAGAAATCCTAAACAAAGTCCATAGGATAACAGAATATAAACAAACCCAGGATCATGACAGTATCTTAGAACTTCAAGTTCACTCAGTTTAACATGGGACACAAACACCAGTCTCTTGGGGAAAGTCCTGTTTTGTTTGACCCATCCATGTCCCAGCCTGCTTCCTTACATGGACTTTTGATCTGTATTCTACTTCCTTCTTTATTCCAGTCAGTGCACTGGCCCTGCGTCCTTCACAGTTACATGGTTTTAACAATTACTGGCTCGTGATTACGTGGGTCATATACTGGTGTATAACTTTTTGTAGGTATAGTAACAAACACTGTACGAGAGCAGTGTGTTTGTAGCAACCCACTGCTGTTTTTCCAGCTGGAACAGTTGCACAAAAAGCGATTGTTTCTTCACTGAGACATCGCTGCGCTTCCTGCCGGGACAGTTGCACAAAAGGCAGTTGTTTTTTTTACTTGGACATTGCTGCTTTTTCTGCAGGGGTTGTGCCCTCTAAAACCGGGCATGGTTTACATTTCATACAAATTTCATGGAGGACCAACAAACAACAAAAACGGTTGTTTTTTAGCAAGTCATCGCCGTTTCCATCAACTTCTTGGGCACCAAATGTTTTTTTAGCGGCTTGTGGCTGTTTTTCCAGTGGGAATAGTGCCATGAGAAGAGACTGTTTTTTACAGAGACATCACTGTTTTTCCAGCAGGGATTATACTCCCCAAAACAAGGTATGGTCTCATGGCAAAACATGATCTTTTCCTGATCTTAACCAAGTGTTTTTTCTACCTAAACCTAACCATACATCAACCACAGCAGTGTTGAAATGCATAGTTTTAATGTATCTGTTACATATGTAACATATCCCTGGTTTGCAGAAACATACAACGTCCACATTTTTTTTCTTGCAATTGTTTTATGTCTAATATAAAATATGGGGAGAGGTTTCAATGTCTTTAAGTGTGATCTCATGTGCCGATTGATATTCATGGGATAATGCAAATATTGGAGGACAATGACAAGCTTAAACAAAGCCACGCAGTGTCAGTTAGCTGTGAAAACTGACTCCGATAGAGATGGCACATGTACCTCGTAAGTTATATTCATCACACAATGTGCAGTGTTTGCATTTTCTCTGGCACATGTGTTTAACTGTAAGCTCACCTTTAACCGCTCCACCACCACTACACTTTTTGCTATACCCTTGGATTTTCTAAATGTAGCCCCTGGGGGGGTTGGGTTTAGTGATTCAGCCGTGGTCACATTGCATAAAAGAGATGTGTCTTAATATTTTATTAGACACATTATGTTTCCACTCTTCTTCATCTCTTCACTCTCTTTTCAACCCCCCAAACAAGAATGCCATGGCAACACAGATGAACATCCCGTAAAAGGGAAATAGATGGACACTCCGTGCTACAGGAGAAGCATGCTTGACATTTCATCATGCCAAAGATGATTCGTGATTCTTGTTTGGGGTACAACACTAACAGATTTAACTGGTTATTGACTGAATAATTGATGGTTTTCAGTTGACAGTATCTATTTGGGCAATCCAAGAGAAAACCGGTTACAGTAAATCCCTTTGAAACTGTGTATCTTCTTCCTAAATCAGTAGCACCGCTGTGTTGGAGAGACTACAGTAACATGAGCCTTACTTGAATTACTGAATTGATTTCAGTATTGCATGACCATGGCAATCATCAACCCAATCACCAGAAGAAATGTTGGCGTTGTACATTTCTGCAATCCACGGATGCCTTACATTTATATGTTATTATGTAGTCAATACAATGAAACTTCACATTTCTACATCGTTACTGTCTGAGTAACTGCCTCAAGCAGGGGCGTTCAAGTATCTCGGAGTCTTGTTCACGAATTAGGGTAGAATGGAGCGTGGGATGGATAGGCAGTTTGATGCGACTTCTGCAGTGATGCGGCTTCTGCAGTGGTGCAGGCACTGCGCCAGACCGTCATGGTGAACAGGGAGCTGAGCCAAAAGGTGAAGCTTTCGTTTTACTGGTCCATCTAGGTCCCAACCCTCACTTATGGTCATGAGCTCTGGGTAGCAACCGAAAGAATGAGATCGCGGATGCAAGTGGCTGAAATGAGTTTCCTCCTTGGGGTGGCTGGGCTCAGCCTTAGAGATAGAGTAAGGAGCTCGGACATCCAGAGGGAGCTCAGAGTAGAGTTGCTGCTCCTTTGTGTTGAAAGGGGTCAGTTGAGGTGGTTCGGGCATCTGATCAGGAAGTCTCCTAGATACCTGCCCAGTTTTATGGGCAGGTCCAACTGGTAGCAGCAGGGATTACATATGTCATCTGGCCTGGGAACGTCTTAGGATCCCCAGGAGGAGCTGGACAGCGTTGCTGAGGAGAGGGATGTCTGGGTTGCTTTGCTTGGCTTGGATGGATGGATGGGTTTCTACATTGTTGTGGTTAATCTGTTGTTTCAGCACATGACCCACTTGATTATGGCATGAAAAAGATCATGTTTTGACTTAAAATACCCAGTTTTGTGGCACAATCCTGGAAGGAAACACCATTGTCTCGGTATAATAAAACAACACCTTTTCGTAGAACCATCCCCTGGAGGGGAAACAAAGCAATAGGCTACTGTAAAACACCCATGTTTGCCTAAAAAGCTGCTGGAAACACAGCAATGACTTGCTAAAAAACAACTAGTTTTGTTGTTTGTTGGTCTCAAACAGTGGTCTGTAGCTTGGCACACATCTCACATAGGTGTAACACCATTCATCCCCACTATGGTAAATTAATTGTACTTGTATTGTACCTTTCTAGTCTTCCAACCACTCAAAGCGCTTTTACACTATGTCACATTCATCCATTCACACACTGGTGGCCGAGGCTATCATGCATCGTGCCACCTGCTACTCAGTAAGCATTCACACACGCTGATGGAAGAGCCATTGGAAGCAATTTGGGGTTCATTATCTTGGATACTCTGACATGCGTACTGGAGGAGCCAGGGATCGACCACCGATCTTCCCATTAGTGAACCCAAGGCACCCCCTATCTACCAATGACAAATTCAGCTGATATGTTACATCACTTTAGCAACTGTAATATGATACATATGAAACGTACAAAGGTAACGTATGAATGTTTTGCAGAAACTCACAATGCCAACATTTTCTTTTGGTGACTGGGCTGCAATCCTGACTATAGCACAAACAGCTCAGCATTATTGACCTTTTTTAAAAAAAAAAAAAAAAAAAAAAAAAATTCTAAGTGCTCCAAATATTCCATAAACACTGTTGGTCATCCTTAATGCATCTGTTAGAATCAGAAAAGACAGTTAAACACATGTACGAGCCAGAAAGCACAAGCGTTCACAGCCACAAAGCTAAAGCTTCCACTGCTTTTTGACCACTTTCAGTTTTTCTCCCCCTCACACAGGAACAGCCATCAATCCCTGACCCATGTTAATGCAACCTTTCAATATTTTATGTTTTTATATGGAGTGCTGACAATAGAACACAGAAATGGAAGGCGCATTTTGCCGAGCTACTTCACCGACTCTGTATCCATCTTCTCGGCAGAGCCATGCACCTTGATGCAGAAGGAGGAAAACAGCAAGACAGCGAGGCTCATTTCATCTTTAATTCACACTAAACATAAGTGTTGAAATGAAGCAGTGGTATTGTGCATGTTCTTGTTTTGTTGTTTTGCACAGTCCATTGCAAAGGGTCGTAATTGGTTTAATTTGATCTTGATTTTGTATTTGCTCTGCTCACACCCTTTCATGTTGGACATATTATTTATATACCGTAGCTCCTCTCTCAAGGTGAACTCACTTAGCGGTGTAATCAACTGTCAAAGTGCCCGGTGGAGGCGACTGAGAGTAAATTAAAAGAAATCAATTAGGTGGGACAAACCTGTGCATTAAATCTGCCTCGTATCGGAGGGAGGACACATGCACCAGGAGAGGATCATTACACAGGTCGCAGCTACTGGAGGAGACTAAGCATGATGAAATACATCCCACACAACAACAACAACAACAACAACAACAATAACAAAAGAGCTTGGATAATCTAAGTTTAAACACTGCAATGAATCAAAGAGATTTTGAGAATAAAAGTGCAGAGCCATAGATCCTCAGCCACTTCGGCATGAGCAAAACCCATAAACCACTTATAGTAAATAGAAGTTTAATCTATTTAATTTCCTAACCTTCTGCATGTATTTGTTTTAAAACATTTGCTTGCTTTGGTCTGAATCAGGGACTAATTTTGTTACAAAGTTGCATAATTGCCGAGAGTTGGTTTGTGTTCTCACAGCAGCATTTACAAGCGGACCAGATCAAATGTGAGAAAGGTCAGAATTATCATGCGGGAAAAATCCAGGAAGTAAACAAAACGTTGAAGAAGAGTACACTTGCAAGATAAATGAGACACTTTCTAATGTCACAATGGAGGGACAACTACGCAGGTTGATTTTAGCGCTGCTCATCGTGGACTATATTGCTGTCATTGCTCATTTTAGTCAAACCATACAGTTTGAAAACGAGGCGCAGCTCCAACTAGAAAACAATGTTTTGATGCATTGGATGTGCTGAATGTGCATATTAAGGCAGTACAGGAGGAGGTGCACATTAATAATCCTCCAGGACTGTAACATGCTCATGTTTAACCCAAACAATGTGTCATGTGACTGCAGTTGGTTCAGATCAAGGTCGGAACACGTTCTCACCACAGACAAACCGCACCAGAGTTCGTTTGTAAGTGGACTGAGATCTCCTCGTCAAGAAGGTCTCGGTCTGGTTGTTTTACGCACACGAATTTGATTGCTGTGTCCACAACTGCTGAAACACACCGCACTTAGGGGACAAACGAACCTGAGTTTGATTAAACCGAATCAAACAGGGTAGGCGTGACAGCACCCTAAATCAACTAACAGCAGGGCAAGAATACGAAAAACTAGCCCAAACTGAAGCCCCGAGAGCTGGTCAAAATAAAATTGCTATCCTGTAATCTTTACATGTGGCAGTTTAAGCATGATCACAGTAGCAAGGAAACAGACACAACAAATACATTGACACCATTTTAAATATTTTTTTTTGTTTGGGTTCGGTTTCAGACCTCAGATTATCTGGCTCTGGATTGAGACAACGATTTGAGACCACAGACTTGAACAAGCAATGAACAGTAAATCTGCAAGCTAGCCTAGCCTAGCTATCTTAGCTTGGCTGTTTACCGGCCTAACCAAACTATTACTATGGATTTAAGACCTCGGATTGTCTGATGTCCAGATGTATCAGCTACAGCTCTTTCACTGTATCTCTTCTGGTGATGCTGCTGTAACAGTCAACTCATATTCCCAACAAGCCGCTTCACTATAACTTTTTATGACCCGGTCACACATTAGTGGCATTGATTCTGTCTAAGTATTAAAGTCCCCTGGTTATCTATTGCACATTACTCATTCCTTGGAATCAATACTTGACCTCTGACCTCAAATCAGTCTTGTTAATGTGTGTAAATTCTGGTATTAACTGGGCTCTCCAAACCTTAAGGAGAAGAGTAAGTGTAGTTAGTGATCGATTGTTTGACAATGGAGGTTTTTAAATAACATCCCTCTGGTCGATTTGGTACAGGCAACGCTTGAAAAAAGGAAGAAAGAATGATTTGACGAGCAAAACGTAAATTATATGTAGGTGTATAAAAGGGATGCTATATGTTGCATAGTTATTTCAATAAAACTATTAAATTCACGATGTTATCTTGTTATAACGTGTTTCATGTGTTACAAACTTGGCTCACAGTTTGCAACAAAAGAGAGTCTACACAAACAATTTAAGGTACAAAGGTGATTTATTTAACTAAATCTACTTCAAAATAAGAAGTAACACATGTTGTCATGTTGTGAGTGGCTGCAGTGTGTGTGTGTGTGTGGGTGTGTGTGTGTGGATGTGTATGTAAAACAGAACAAATGAAACAAAGGCAAACCAAACTACACCATGTTGGCCATGTGGCAGTCAGCTGCTCAGTCGGGGAGAGAGAGAGCAGGCTGACAACTGAGGCCTTTTATAAAGTAAGACCACACCCTCAGGTGTGGCCAGGAAGATTGGACGGCCCGCCTCTTCAACCACAAGGAACAGCTGTGAAGGAAGAGACACATTAGTAAGGCCGTCACACCCCCACCCATAAAAATGAGGCCCCACGGGTGCCTCAAAACTGAACCACACAATACCATAAACAGGGACATTTCAATAGTTCTCTCGTCTTACCAGAACAGCCCAATCTAATTCCAAACCTCTCACCCAAATAAATAGCCATGCGCTCCGGAAGTGTTTCTTTAAACTGTTCCAGCAAAAGTAGTTCACTCAACTGTTCAAAAGTCTGAGCATCAGAGGCTAGTCGCCATCGACCAAAAAGAGTATACAAATCACGTGCAAACTCTACATAAGTCTCCTTCTCATGCTTTCTTGCACTCCTAAATTTCTGCCGATAAGCCTCAGGTACTAATTCATATGCCTTCAAGACTGCCATTTTTACCTTGGAATAATTACCACTGTCTGATAAAGGCAAAGCAGCATAAGCCTCCTGAGCTTTACCAGTCAATACACACTGTAACAGGAGAGTCTGCTCAGAATCACACCACTTCCTGTTTTTGGCCAACCTCTCAAAGAGCAAAAAAAAAGTATCTGGATCCTTCTCTGAAAATTTGGGAACCAACCGCAAACAACCAGAGACATCAAAAGTCGGAGAGCTACCTGCAACAGGTTCCCCCTCCTTGACTGCTGTGGAACCAAGAATCTTACCCTCCTTAATTAATTCCAGCTTGTAACGCTCAAACTCCTGACGCTCTTTTTCCTGCTGCAACTCAGCTTCACGCAACTTCACATTACATTTCAACCTCTCCATTTCCACGGCCTGCTCCTGTGCACGAACAGCCTGGTCTCGTTCCATTTCCAATTTATGCTGCAAAATCAGCAGTTCTTTTTGTTGTTCAAAAGTTAAAGGCACCCCAATCCCAGCTATAGGCCTCACAAACTTTTGAGACAGCTCTGGTTGACTGACCTGAGGAGAAATTTCACTGGCTGACTGGGGGTCACTACCTTTTCCTGCAGCAGACAAAACCCCCAACTGAACCAAACCATCCTTTATTACACACAAAATATGATCTTTACGTCCCTGACTGGGGATTTCAATGCCAAAATGCTCTGCTACCTTTACCAACCGATCCTTGGTGTAAGTCTCCAACAGACCCTCACTGGGATTCTGCACAAAATCCTCAATTGCAGACATGATTGGAACAACAGCTGGCCAACACAAACCAAATACTTACACCTGACACTCTAGGCTAACCTACCCCAAACTGACCACAAAAGTTTACTACCAACCCGATGTGACAGCCACAATGTGGAACGTCCTTCCCCCTGGCTAACTACCTACCCGGGAAACTAGCTGTCTGTCTCAACCCTAGTCTTCATGCAATAGCGCTGGTGGGAAATTTAAACACATAGCCCGATGACCCGGCCAGGCAACCATTGAAATGGCGACCTACCTAGACAATCACGGAAGTGTACCCAAAGCAAAAAAATATTGCTGTGGCCATACTAATGCACAAAAAACAACAAACTAAAACAAAAACAACGAATCCACGGATGGATGTCGTTCTAATACCTATCGGGGAAGTAGTTCCACTAATGACGCTGTTTTATTCACACCGGATCAGATGCAAACACAAAAATAAGGCAGGTTAACAAACACCTACAGGTGTACCAACTGAACCTGAAATCCAAGCCACACTGACTCACCACATATGTACCCTTTAAATACGTGTTAGACTCCCTCCAAAACCAATGCAACAATTTAAGCTACTGCTACAAAGTACAACAGCAATCACTCTCTCTTACTCACCCCAGTAGACAATCGATCCCGGACGAGCCCCCATTTGTTACAAACTTGGCTCACAGTTTGCAACAAAAGAGAGTCTACACAAACAATTTAAGGTTCAAAGGTGATTTATTTAACTAAATCTACTTCAAAATAAGAAGTAACACATGTTGTCATGTTGTGAGTGGCTGCAGTGTGTGTGTGTGTGTGTGTGGGTGTGTGTGTGGATGTGTATGTAAAACAGAACAAATGAAACAAAGGCAAACCAAACTACACCATGTTGGCCATGTGGCAGTCAGCTGCTCAGTCAGGGAGAGAGAGAGCAGGCTGACAACTGAGGCCTTTTATAAAGTAAGACCACACCCTCAGGTGTGGCCAGGAAGATTGGACGGCCCGCCTCTTCAACCACAAGGAACAGCTGTGAAGGAAGAGACACATTAGTAAGGCCGTCACACATGTGATAACGTCATCCCGTATCCTGTAATAACATTAAGTTATTTTTCAATGTATTACCTGATACTGATCAGTTTTTCTTTTCTTTTTTTTTTTTCTGAAGTGGCATCAATATGTTCGTAATTCACTGCTATCATTTAATTTTTTATTTTCAAATTTCTAAATTAAAAGGCTTTGTGTGAGAAAGAAATCTAAAACTCCTCTAAAACTTTGAATGCTACATCACTATATTTAAAAACAGCAACCCTGGGAGAAAATTTGTCTGACTGAACATTCTGTGTAAAGCACATCGACACATACTATGCACTATATAGGGTGAAAATTTAAAGAATGAATCTCTCCTCTCTTAACTGTGCTGCTGCATGCCTTTTCTTGCCCCGATGCATTATTTATAGTAAAACAGCTATGTCTCAAAAAAGAAGTGATATGGAGCAGAAAAACACGGAACTGGGGTAAAAACAAGAGCGAGGTGGGCTGTAGCTGTTATCTAAATGGTTACTAGGTTGCTGTTGTGCATGTTTTGAGGTTAGGCCTACATCTATCCAGCATGGTAGCTTAACCAAAGCATAACCTTTTTTTGTTTTTTTCTTTTTTTTCACCAATGCAAAACATAAAATTGTGGTATTTTAGTGTTTGAAAACGATTAGTGGATCATTGTGCAGGTGAACGAGCATCAGCCCCTTTTTTCACACTGCCTGTTCAAGGCAGGAATATCATGCCATTATGCCACTTTGCCATGATTTACCATTACTGTTTATAAAGTGCTACTGATGCGTATTTTATATGTCACACTAGAGACTGATGCTGCTGTGTTATATGTCATGCCCCTCATGCCTCTTTTGAGTCTGCAGTGCCGGGATGCTTGTCTAAAATCAACACTGGAGCAGAATGATGTCGCAGTTGTTGGGTTCTGTGTGAAAAGGCAACATGAAGAAGGGACTTTGTAGCGGCCCTACAGCACAAACTCTGTGTAAACAGGACTATTGACAACTTGCTGAAACCCCTTTTAAAATGCGCTCTTCAAAGAAAATGAACAGCAGCCAAGAATGTCCACAAATGTAAAAACATGGTGAGAACGTGTTCCGACCTTGATCTGAACCAACTGCAGTCATATGACACATTGTTTGGGTTAAACATTAGCATGTTACAGTCCTGGAGGATTATTAATGTGCACCTCCTCCTGCACTCCCTTAATATGCACATTCAGCACATCCAATGCATCAAAACATTGTTTTCTAGTTGGAGCCACGCCTCGTTTTCAAACTGTATGGTTTGACTAAAATGAACAATGACAGCAATATAGTCCACGATGAGCAGCGCTAAAATCAACCTGCGTAGTTGTCCCTCCATTGTGACAGTAGAAAGTGTCACATTTATCTTGCAAGTGTACTCTTCTTCAATGTTTTGTTTACTTCCTGGATTTTTCCCACACGGAAATTCTGACCAATCAAGAGCAGCTTTCTCGCGCAAGTGTGCTTGTAATTGCTGCCGTGAGAACACAAACCAACTCTAGGAATTTATGCAACTTTGTAACAAAATTAGTCCCTGATTCGGACCAAAGCAAAAAGACTCTAGGTCTCAACGCACCCTAAGATGGCAAACATGCTTAACAACATTATGTTAGCATTGTCATTATGAGCATGTTAGCATGCTGATGTTAGCGTTTAGCTTAAAGCCCCACTATGCTTCAGCCTGACAGAACTGCTCACATAGCTGCAGACACTTAGTCTTGTTTAATCTCTTAATTGTTCTAAAATACACCAATCAGCCAAAACATTAAAACCACTGGTGGGTGAAGTGAATAATATTGATCATCTTGTTACAGTGCAATGGTCTGCTGAGAAACGTTTGGCTCCTGGTATTCATGTGGATACCACGTAGTTGTGGACCAAGTACAGCCCCCTTCGTGGCAACAATGCGCCTTGATGGCAGTGCCTCCCCCAAGCAGAACAATGCCATGCCACACTGCAAAAACTGGTCAGGAATAGCCTGAAGAATGTGACAAAGAGATCACAGCATTAACCTGGCCTCCAGATTCCCCAGATCCCAATCTGAGTGAGCATTCACGAGATGTGCCGGTACCCCAGGGGTACCCCTGCTTAACTGCAACCTTCTTGGATCAGATTTGGCTCTGACATGTCAAGGCATGGACACAGGACCTCTGGGGGTGTGCTCTGGATCTGGTACTAGGGCGTTGGCAGTAGATCCTTTGAGACCTGACAGTTGTGAGGTGGAGTACTGGCATGTCCTGCGGATGCTCGATTGGATTGTGATCTGGGGAATTTAGAGGCCAGGTTGATGCCTTGCACTCGTTGTCACGTTCCTTGGGCCATTTCTGAGCATTTGTTTGTGGTGAGGCATGGTGCATGTTCTGCTGGTGGGGGGGCACTGCTGATGGTGGTAATTGTATTGAATCCACTGAAATTTTAGAGACTTTTGCATTTTTGTGAGTCAGGAGTTCTGGGACAACAGGCTGGTTAACATAACACATATTCAGCTGTATCTCTCCACATCACAAGTGACTATTAGAAAACAAACTTTGTGTTGTAATAACACTGGTAAATAATGCATCACCATCTCACCATTTATCACAGCACTGCATGCAGAGCTACATTTGTGTCATTTGTATGCATTGTGCAGCAGTCACAGGACGAGGCCCCAGGTCCTGCTCCTGATGATATCGAAGTATTAGTGTCTGGGGATGTCACTGCTCAAAAATCATTAATGATGCCTGGAACTGATGACTATTTAAAGCCATCGATACACAATTAACAACACATTCTAGTATGTGCTGAATTAAATCATTACAAGCCTGATCAGGGTTTTTTCTGACCATATAAATTACAAATACACTGATATGCACATATAATCAAAGACTTTGGCATGTAAAGTACAATCATCCATTTTCTGTAACTGCGCATCCCCTTAGCGGTCAGTGGGGGCTGGAAACAATCCCAGCATGCATTGGGTGAGAATATGAATATGTTGCCAGTCTATCACATAACTAACACATATGTAGACAAACACATTCACACTCACATTCACACCTACAGAGTCTCCAGTGAACCTAACCTACATGTCTTTGGACTGTGGGAGGAAACCACAACACCCTGAGGACATCCACACAGAGACGGGGCGAACATGTTAACTCCACATAGAGAGGCCTCTGCTGCCCATATGCAGTCAAATCAATGAAAGATGACATTTTTGTGCTTGTCAACTGTAATGGCATAAAAAGACCTTAAACAGTATCAGATGGCATTAAAAACTTGTCTTTGTAAAGCCCTAGACAAATGCTTGTGTTGTACATATCTATAAACCACGGATATACAACATTTATATATTAATGTAGCGGATATATTGAAACTTTTTGTTTAATGTTTCTTTATGTTTTAACAATGATGTGGTTAATGCCACAATCATGGCTTGAAATTTCGCCTGTGACTTGCTACAAAACACCTGGTTTTGGTGGCTCATTCAAGGCATGGAAATGGTGCAGACATGTCACTAAAAAATACCCACCTTTGGGGGCACAATCACGGCTGAAAATGCTGCAATGTGTCGTATAAAACACCCACCCAATTTTGGTACCACAATTACAGTTGGAAATGTCACCAATGTCTTGCTAGTGGCACAATCATGGCTGGAAAGGCTGCCCACATCTTGTTTAAAACACCCAATCTTGGGTGCACAGTAACGTCTGTAAATGCCACCAATGCTTTACCTAAAAACACCTGGTTTTGGTGCCACAATCACAGCTTGAAATTCCGCCAATGGGTCGCTAAGATACACTCGGTTTTAGTGGTTCAATCATGGTAGGAAATGCCACCGATGTCTTACTAAAAAGCAAACTGTGTTGTTGTTTGTTGATGTAAAACAGTGGTCTGCACTGGTCTCACCTTGGTGTCAAGCCATCCACCATCCCCTCCACCTGAGAGATGACAAAGTCAGCTCATATACATGTAACCAGAACTACACCAATTTAGAAACATTAACATGATACGTTTGAAATGTACAATTGTAATTTATGTTTGGTTTCCAGAATTGTACAATCCCAACATTTTCTAGCTGCTGGGCTGCAGATTCAAGTCCTGCATTTTAAATTTTGATGGCAGGGGCAACTATTTTATTTACATTGTTTTAGGTAACAGATTGTACCTTTAATCTGGTCTTTGCTTCACACAGAACTCAAAGGAGGAGCACAGGTTATGCCCAAAGGCCCCTAAACCACCTTGGCTATGAATCTATAAAATCAGTGAGCTGGTTTGGACAGCAATACATTGTTTCCTGATGCTTAGAGGCATGTGTGGACCATAATATTTCAAATGTCCTACTGGATCATTACTGTTCTTTGTGCTCCAGGTGCAGTCACATTTAGAGGCTGTTCCCTTCACCTTCAACACATAAACATTTGCTGTGGTTCAAGCCCAGAGTGTATCCAGAAAAAAAATATCCAAATGTGTTACCACATATAGCGCCATGTCCTTCACCAGAGGACAGAAAGTCTCAGCAAAGAGTTTCAACTGCATCTGTCCTTCTAACAAAGCAAATTAATTATCTACGTAGTGCTTTGTAGATGCATAACTCAGACTGCCCCAGACAACCCCAGCCCAGTCGCCAGAAGAAAATGTTGGCATTGTATGTTTTTGCAAACCTGGTATGAGTTACATTTGTGGGTTTTAGGTGTATCATACTGACATTTCTTAAGTGACGTAGTATATGACCTGACTTTGTCATCTGGAGGTGGAGGGGATGGTGAATGGTATGTCACCTAGGGGAGACACATGCTGACAACTGCAGAACATTGCAGACCATTGTTTGAGACCAATAAAACCAGCTGTGTTTTAGCAAGTCACTGTTGTGTTTGCAGCGTCTTTTTAGACTCTAAACGTAAGTGCGTTTTGTGGTGATCCATCAGTGTTTTTCCAGCTGCTATTTAGTTTCCAACCGTGGGTATTTTGTAGTGACCTGTCTGTGCTTGTCCAGCAGGTATTTAGGCTCCAAACATGGGTTTTATGTAGTGACCCATCAGTGCTTTTCCAGTGGCTACTTAGCCTCCGACCGTGGGTGTTACTTAGTGGCCTGTCTGTGCTTTTCCCGTTGATATTTAGGCTCCGAACACTGGGTGTTATGTAGCGACCAATCAGTGTTTTTCCAGCGGCTATTTAGGCTACCAACGTGAGTGTTTTGTATGGACCTGTCTGTGCTTTTCCAGCGGCTATTTAGGCTCCAAACTTGTGTTATATAGCGACCCATCAGTGTTTTTCCAGCGGCTATTTACGGACCTGTCTGTGCTTTTCCAGCAGCTATTTAGGCTCCAAACGTGTGCTATATAGCGACCCATCAGTGCTTTTCCAGCGGCTATTTAGTTTCCAACCATGGGTATTTTGTAGTGACCTGTCTGCGCTTTTCCAGCAGGTATTTAGGCTCTGAATACTGGGTGTAATATAGCGACCCATCAAGTGTTTTTCCAGCAGCTATTTAGGTTCCAAACATGAGTGTTTTGTAGTGTCCTGTCTGTGCTTTACCAGCAGTCATTTAGGCTTCAAACGTGGGTGTTTTGTAGGGACCTGTCTGTGCTTTTCAAGCGGCTATTTAAGCTCCAACCATGGGGGTTTTGTAGCGACCTAGTGATTGTTTTCCATTGTCTTTTTAGGCTCCAAATGTGAATGTAATATAGCGACCCATCAGTGTTTTTCAAGCGGCTATTTAGGTTCCAACCATGGGGGTTTTGTAGCGACCTAGTGATTGTTTTCCATTGTCTTTTTAGGCTCCAAATGTGAATGTAATATAGCGACCCATCAGTGTTTTTCCAGCGGCTATTTAGGTTCCAAACATGAGTGTTTTGTAGTGTCCTGTCTGTGCTTTACCAGCAGTTATTTAGGCTTCAAACGTGGGTGTTTTGTAGGGACCTGTCTGTGCTTTTCAAGCGGCTATTTAAGCTCCAACCATGGGTGTTTTGTAGAGACCTAGTGATTGTTTTCCATTGTCTTTTTAGGCTCCAAATGTGAATGTAATATAGCGACCCATCAGTGTTTTTCCAGCGGCTATTTAGGTTCCAAACATGAGTGTTTTGTAGTGTCCTGTCTGTGCTTTACCAGCAGTTATTTAGGCTTCAAACGTGGGTGTTTTGTAGAGACCTGTCTGTGCTTTTCAAGCGGCTATTTAAGCTCCAACCATGGGGGTTTTGTAGCGATCTAGTGATTGTTTTCCATTGTCTTTTTAGGCTCCAAATCGGAGTGTTTTTCCAGCTGCTTTTCAGGATCAAAATGTGGGTGTTTTGTAGTGAACAGCCAGCAGCGATAGTGGCATTAAAAGCGGTTGTTTTTTACCGAGACAACGCTGCTATTCCTGTAGGGATACTGCTCCCAAAATTGGGTACTTAAAGCCAAAACATGATCTTTTCCTAACAATAACCTTTGTGCTTAAAAATAACCACACATTAACCACAGCAATGTTAAATCGTGAAGTTTCAACATATCCGCTACATAATAACGTGCAAAATTCATATCCATGGTTTGCAGGAATGTTCAATCCCAACCTTTTTTTGGCAACTGGGTTGACAGGCGTCAATACTACTTTATTTAACCTGTACTACAGAAGAGAGTTTTTACTTATATTTGCCAACAATGTATAAAAAAATACACTTTTTAGTAGTTCCTGAATTGAAAAAGGGGCAAATATTACACTTGTCAGCAGGAGTCACTTTGCGTCTTTATTCAGGAAATAGGGTATGAAAGGAGGTATATTCTCATAAACGCGCAATGTTTTGTAATCAAATTAAAAGAAGATACTCTTGATTTTTCTTAAATTTAGTTTTTCAGACTGTCTTCATGTTCAACAGTCCTTATCAAAAGCAAGACACCAACTAAGAGGTGAGAGCTCTGACAACAACCTGGAATAGCAATGGTAAATACCTGATTTTATCCTCTTTATTTTGCAACATTGTATGCTATTTACCTTTTGCGGACTAATATCTGAAAATAAATTAATAAAAAGTCAAATGAAACAATGTAGAATATTAGTCCTCAAAGGGCAAATGAAAAGACATTAGCTTTCTTTACTGTATAAGCCTTTATTTGTAAAAAGTCTGTTGTTTGAATGATAACCCTTTTTATACCACATACTTGAACACCTTGTATTTGTAAAAAACACATTTTGTTCAAACACCTAAAAAAGCTGATTGACACTATAACATTAATTTGCACCGACAAAAAAAATACAACTTCATACTACACAAATGTTGATTCCATGAGTACTGATACTCCAAATGAAATCAAACACCTTATTAAACAACTGAATCAAATAAACGCCCAATGTGAACAAAACAATTACAGTACAAAAACCAAATGCATTTTTCTTCCAGTGCCAGTATATCAGATGAATTACATTTCCTTCTTATGATAAAACAACAACAACAGTAAGAATAACAATCCATAACAAATGCAACAAATACAATAAATCAGAAATGAACACAGAAATGAATCAAATCATTTACTGATTCATATTGAAAAATAAATGGTCTATTGGTCTTGTGGGTTTCTTTCTTTTTGTTGCCAATTTTTTTTCCCTATAAAGTGTTGGAAAAAACTTTCTTACTTACTGGTTAAACATGAGATAGTCTCCCTGGTATGCTCTTCCAAAGAGGGAGGTATACTGATGTGTAACTGGGAATCAGCACAGCTTCTTGCAAGCATCATCATACGGTAACTGACAACAGACCTTAACCAGAGGCAACTTATTAAAGAGAAAATACAGGGAACGCCCACTCAGTGTGCAATCACATGGCTTACGTTCAGATGCTACTTGTGAGCATCCTTTACATCCTTTGTAGTTGAAGGGCGGTTGATGTTAATGCTGAACCTGATAAAACTACAGCATGCACTTGGTGCATCTATTCCAAATTGCGTGATTTACAGTAAATACATTGTATAGAAGTACATATTCATGATTCGCATGAATCACAGCATGTACGTTCTACGTTTACATTTTTCCTCCAGTTTTACGAACAGTTTGTTTCACAAGATTTTATAGAGCTGGCTGTAAAACAAGTGCAATTTGAGCATGTAAACACTGGATCTTTCTTTTCCTGGCTGTGGAGATGAATTCGGATGGCGTGGAGTAAAAATATATGAAAATAAACCTTTCAAAACTCAGGTCATGCAAAACAAAACCTACACGGTACATACAAAATAATGAATGCACCAGCAAAAGTTCCTCCAACAGTGAGGAGTCTGTCAGCCAAGTTCTGGTGTTTGGTGGATGAAATTTTCTTTCGTGTTTATGGTCCACTCTTTTATCGGAGGTTGGGCTCCGTGCTATTCATGACTGACACAACACTTTTGTGTTCACAGGTTTGGCCCGTCGTGCATATCTGTTATCTGGGATTGGTGTAATCCCAGATGAAACGCCCTAACATGAAGACTGGAGTCAACAAAAAAATGACAAAGTATAATCACACTACAACAAAAGGCCTAAAGGAGCTGTGTGTAAGATTTTGGGGGAAGTAGTGGCATCTAGTGGCAAGAATTGCAGCTTGCAACCAGCTGAAACTTCTCCAGGTTAGATTTCTTTCAGCGTTCACAGTTCAGATGTTTTTTAGCGGGAACTGAATTATTCTGAGATGTCTTTTCCTCTTAAAACAAACGGACCAGGTGATTTAAAGCGGTAAAAAAAACTCTGACGAAAGCAGTATCAAGTTTAAAATCTGTTTCTCTACAACTTAACAACTGACAACTTAAGATCCAGATGTTCAGGTGGATTTTACCAGGAGTGGAATTATCCACAGAGGTCTCCTCCGCTTCTCTAAAACAAATGAACCCGTTGAATTAAACCAGTAAAATCTCTTAATGTCCCTATCTAGAGTCAGTGTTTGGTGTTTAGTCCGTTCTAGGCTACCGTAGAAACATGGCGATCTCAGTGGTCTAAGACCCGCTTCATATGTAGATATAAACGGCTCATTCTACAGTAACGAAAACACAACGATTCTTCTTTCCAGGTGATTATACACGAAAGAAAACATACTTGTGATATTATATTCAATTTCTGCCAACATATCCCCCTAAATCCTTCACACCGGACCTCTCATTAACAGAACCAAGGGACACTTGTGGAACTGTTTTATCTTTGCATTTATCCAGGGGACAATTTCCTATTAATACCCTCACATAGCTAAACATATTTGCTTCTGGGAGCTAACCCACACAGACATAGACCTCTATTGTAAGCAAGTGAGCAGCTGCACTTGGGCAATTGGCTAAGTGCCTTGCTCAAGGGCACACGTGACTGTCTTATTGAGGAACAGGAAAAGAACATCCCACTCGCCTTCTTAAGGCTATCCTGCTCCTCTAGCCTCTATAAGCCAGCTAGCCGATCATGCCCTTAGTATTTTTAGCAGATTCCTGGACGATTCAGTGATTTGTTGATGGCTGAGGTAAACGCTGCAGGCATACTGTGCTGAAATCTGCTGCAAATCCTTAATTCCGGTATGGTAAATGGGAAAACCCAACTCGAGAATTTCATTCAAGATGTCACCATCCCGTTCGCTGACAGTGAACTAAGACATACTGCAATATCCAGTGGCAGCCTTAGCCTTGTTCTTGAGGGAGCAGGTGAACCAATACAAGCTCAGAGCCACCAGAAACTCCTTCACTGTGAGAGGACTTTGCATTGATTTCTCCATTATTTTGTCCACACCATGTATTTCTTGTGTTTCGTTTTTTTTTGTTTTTTTTTTTTAGGTTTCGTTTGCAGAAGTATGCCAATGCTAGAGAAGCTGTCCATGCCATTAGCAGTGAGGCTAGCTGGTATTACGAACTGCCATGTTTTTGTTCATGCATTAAGAACTATTAAGTGAAAGATATCATATTTACAGTACAATTCACATGTAATTACACATATACACTAGAGGCAAGAAAATTCACATTGAAATCAGTTCAACACTTTTTTTTCTCCTCCTCTGCTCCTTGAACATATGTGTCAAAAGAAATCTGTCTTCTCTCTCGTATAAGCAAATATCCTTAAGGAAAAGCATAGAACAGAAGATCCTCACAGCTTTTGGGATGAATGTGCTGATATCATGTCCAGAAAGCAGGTAATACATGTTCTGAGTTAAATGAGGGGTGTGTATATTTTGCGTGCATGCAAGGGCTGCTAATGTTTCTCCTCAGTATGCGTTTGGAGTTCATTAAATATATGCATCAACTGTTTCAAAACATAAACGTTAATGCCTGAATTGGCATGTTTGTATTCATTTCTGGGAATAAACCAACCTGAATGGGAATTTGATTCTCGTGTTAGTCTGCCTTACAAAATGTAAGTGCAAGTTGAAACCACAGAGCAGATGGATTCTTTCTGGTTAAACACGTTCCATTGTTTCAGTTAAATAACACTTATGGTTGTCCCATAGTTTTCCAAACAATAAGTGCTTGTTTTGCACCGGAACAAATGGTATCCTCTGGCCTCACACTCTGAATCAACTCTTAGTAAAAATCCATCATATTGTCGTTGAACAGTTTGACGAGCTGTTAGTGTGCAGACCAGGATGAAATGATGCAAAATAAATGAAAAAAAAAAAAAACTTTGTAAAGGGTTTTATTTGAATGAACTTGCATTCACTAACTATTACCAGCTTCCTTTATTTTCATTCTAAAGAACAAGGTTACCTGAAACATGAGTGTGAATGTGCACATCGGCAATCACCACCTCAAAAGCGCCTGGTACCCCTGACACAGGCGCTTCTTTCCACAGCTAACATCATATCCTCCTGCGCCAACCCTGAAGTAATATATACTGCGGAAAACAATTAAGATCTGCTCTTTATTTTATTGCAAACACCAATTGGCAAAAAGAGAATCGTATCTAGTAATGATGACTTCATTGCAGCATCTTGAATGAGACTGTTTAAATTGCAGCATGCATATCTCAGAGATGTCGTTAGTTAAAGGGGAACTCCAACAATTTGGCACACCAAAGTCTGTTTACAGGTCTTGGGCAGAACTACTGCATTTGTGAAAAAAAAGAAAATAATTTTAAAGCCTTTTGTGGCTCCAGAAGGGAGATGTGTGAAGTCTGATATATGCTCCTAAGTGATGTCACTTGAGTTGGCCTCAGTTGGGTCTGAAGACTGTAAGTTTGAAGATGAAATTAATCTGTGGGGGTTCTTTGCTATCTTGGAAATTAGCGCCCCTACCAGTTAAGTTAGGTGTAGGAATAGAATCATGGTTGAGCGCTGTCACGTTAAATACTTGAGGTAATGTTATGATATGATGTTACGTTTGTAAATATCTTAAAGTAACTCACATGGACCCCAGTCTCCTGGGTCAGCTCAGTTAGCAGAAGAAAATGCTGGCATTGTACATTTCTGCAAACCACAAATACGTTACACTTATACATTTCATACCCACAATCATGTATATGGGCTGACTTTGTCATCTGGAGGTGGAGGGGTTGGTGGGTGGCAGACTACTGTTCGAGACCAACAAACAACAAAAGTGGACGGTTTTTAGCAAGTCATCGCGGTTTCCATCAACTTTTGGGGCACCCCATTTTTTCTTATTTTAGGGAAGCTAGGCTCTTTTTCTCGCAACTTTCAGCCCCCAAATGTGGGGGATGTTTTAGTGCCTGTGGCTGTTTTTTCCAGCGGGAATAGTGCCATGAAAAGTGATTGCTTTTTACAAAGACATTACTGCCTTTACAAGAGGGATTGTGCCCCCAAAGTGGGTATTTTAAGACAAAACATGATCTTTTTCTAACAGTAACCAAGTAATGTTTGTGCCTAAACCTAACTACACATTAAGCATCATTGAAAACGTGAAGTTTCAATGTATCCGCTACATAATACCATGCAAATGTAATGTATCCGTGGTTTGCAGAAACGTGCAATGCCAACATTGAATCTGAAGATTGGTTTGTCTGGGTGAAAGTCCTGTGTTTGTTTGACCCATCCACCACCCCGACCTTCTGTAAGCAGACCCTCTCGCTCTTTATTTATCTACCTCACCTTACTTCCTTCTTTGCTTCTGTCGAATGAGGGAGGACAACCTGCAGCGTGTAAATCACATGATCACAGCCTCCTGGCTCATGATTACATGGGTTACATACGAATTATAGTGCATTACTTTTCATAGGTATAAGTACAAACAGTGAAAGAGAACAGCCTGCCCTGCTTGAGGCTGGCGCCCCGAGGCTACATTAGCCGCTACTAGCATAACACACCCATGTTGAAACAACTGATGCTACTGAATTCAAGTTCATTGCATTTCAATCTTACTTCCATTTGGCAGCTTTAAAAATTTGTGCACATTAAGCCACTTCCTCAGGCTTTAATCTCACCTGTCAACTACAGTATAATACTGAATATGTATTCTCTATGTAACACAATAGAAACTGCTAATTTAGCTCATTGTGGCACCCGTTGACTCGTTGCCAACTTTCTCATAAATAACAACAAATTTACTTTCTTCACATTAAAGACTATCACTATGTTTTGGTCATGTAATCCCTTGGATCTCACAGTTGACTGGGAGACAAACAACAGATTGTTCAACTGCAGACAGAAACATAACACTCAGCTCAGTACATCTTCCTGTTACTCTCACCATTTTAGATACTTCCTGTATATTTTCAGGGATTACTGGATATTTGAAGGGGAATCTTTTTTTTTCGTTCTTTTTTCCTTTTGCTTCAACAGTACAAATGACAATGATGAATGAAATTTAAACAAAAAGAAATACGGAACTGGGATCACAGCTCGGGCCTGTACAAACTTCTCTCTGACTTGCGGAGACAAATTGGTTTTTGGTCAGTATTTCTTTTTTGAGGACACCTTAAGCATACTACACTCAGCGCTCCAGAGGGGAGTGGATATTTCTGATGATAAATTGATTTCTCTGCAGCCCTTCCATCTTCCTCTTATCCCCACGTGCTTGTGTACTGTATATGAAAATTTCCATCTCTTTTCCATATGTATAGTTCTCAAGGACCACACTGTGTATTCTAATCAGCCAATCACCTTTTTTCTTTTTGCTATAGGACCTTTCTGGTAGATTTGGTTGTGCAGGTTTTACTAGGAGCCTGTTGCTCCCAGTGGAGCCTGTTTGTGCCTGAAGTGGAGATGATGCAAAGAAGATGCTGATCTGCACTTCAGATGAAGCCAAACAGGCACGGGAGGATGTGTTATATGTAATTTTTTAATTTCCCTTCATTGTCTGTTTGGCTTTTATTTGGTGACTGATTTGGATTCAACCCATAAACACGTGATTATCCAGCAGAGATTAGAGGTTCGACCCTTTTTGCTGACTCACTTGAATCACCAAGTCCGTTACCCACAGAGAGATGAAAGCCCCACCGGCTCCAACTGCCATAGAGCTCACGCACCAGAGACTTTTGCGGACACGTTCTGCGTCTTTTACCTCCTGGAAAAAACAAGGTTGAGCGCTAGATGCTGCTGTTGTGCCTACTCTGTGCCAGCTTTCAGAGGTTGCGCCTGACATTGCAAAGTGATCAGTACCACTGTATCACGGCCTTCTTACTAGAATCCTGAGTTCGAAGCTGATCTTCTTTCAGGCTTTGTTTTGAATATGTTAAATTATCTGTGGGACAGATCGTAAAGCCCTGCACTCAAATGGATAATTTATTCATATTTACCATAGACAGATATTTATGATATCAACTGTGATTGGTTGTCCCTCATCAAATGAGATGCGGTGCTCATTGCTGTGTGCCACAAGGGTGTTGCTCTCACTTTTGAGCATGCCTTCTATGCATCTGCACTAACAACAATGCAAACAAGGCATGTGCACTGCCCTTAAATTCCGGTTTAGCCCTCCTCTAACTTGAATGGGGATAAAATAACTTAATCATGTGGCTCCTCTAGACTTTTCAAATGTTATCAGACCAAATGGATCAAACTCTGATAGTAAAACGAGTCATTTCACGACGGTTACTTGAAAGAGAAAAATAATTAGCAGCCCGAGTCAGACCTTCAGCTCTGGGCTGGCAGAGCGAACACTGTGTTGAAACAAGCGCCAAAGTGGTCAAGGTTAATTAACTCGAGACATTTCCAGAAATACAGTGAATATAAGAGTTGCGCAATAGTGTGAGTACCACATTGTCTGGCCTTTGCATACTAGCTAGTAGCAGGTAGGGGTGAGTCAGTGAACGAGTTAGTGGGGATGAGGACTTGTCACTCCCGAGTCAGTAAAAAGAGTCATTCATGCCCTGCACATCACTGTTATCCAGTTGAATTAAAAACAAAATCAAGGTCCTAAAGTACTTTTTCCATTTACAAATGAACCTGAGCACTGGAAATGCAGTGTGTGTGTGTGTGTGTGTGTGTGTGTGTGTGTGCTTGATAGCAAAACAAAACAATAATGCACATGGATTATAGGCCTTTTGGTTCTCAATTCATGGCTATTTATCACACATTTTCTCCCCCAGAATCAGTGCATCATTCCTGATTAGGCTGATGTTTCGGATCCTCGGGGTTCGGAGCGTTTGTGTGATGGCACTGATTGAGTTTGAGTGTGAAATGTTGAATCCTTCTCCTCACGTCTTCAGCCCGGGCTGCCCTTTACAATCCCAATCAAATTATCTCGCCTTCACAAACTGCGACTCCAACACAAATGCTCAACAAACAAACAAACAAACAAAAAAAAATACTGTATACTGAATGACAACTGGTCAAACTGCGGGCTGATATGTTGACTCTTTTGAATATATATGTCCTCACATTGTCACTGTGGAATCATTTCAATCACAAAAGCCTCCCATTTCCTTTCAGCGAACACAAAGCAGGATATGACGTCAATGAACTCTGCATCTAAAGAGCATGGGAATCAATCAATAGGAGGAAATCAACAGTACAAGTATACTTTCATGAGAATACTGAATGATAAAATGTATAGAATATGTTTTTTTTTTCCACACAATCAAAATGAGTAATGCATACCTTTGACTCTTTTATCTCATAATGCCCTAGCTCTAGAACATGTTCCGACACCCTCTGAAATCACAGTATTTTTCAAGACAAAATCATATCTACAATAATCAGCACTTGTTTTCAACCATAATGAAAAAGACCCCCCACCCCTCCCCCAAGGACGTGTTTCTAAAAATAACATGAGAAGAGAAAGGAACACAAATTTGCGTTGACTCTGGGCGGGAATGCGGCGGTCAATCATACCATCCACGCGGAGCCCATTAGGCCAGAGCTGATGTCTGATAAAGAGAACGATATCACTTCAAAAAACCCAAGGAACAACACATAATCCAAACAAGGTTGCTGTACATAGTAGAACCGGAGATTTCCGTGCATGTTATCCATGGGCGGGGTGGGTGAGGGCGGTGGGGCTGGTGGAGGGAGGGAAGGGGGGGTGTCAAGGATCTCACTCAGCTGATGCCTGAACAGATGAGCCACCACTAATTTCATGAGCTGCAGTAGAGGATTTCTGATTACAATAAGTGTCAATAAAAAGTCAATGGGACTCTGAGACATCTTTTCTCTCTCAAGAGCTTTCACTTTCGCTTTTTTTCCTTGTGTTTTTTTTTAGCAAAAATATCATGCAGTCTTTAGTTCCAAAAACCCCCGGATGGGATCTCGTGTTTGTTTGTTTCTTTCTTTCTTTCAGGAGGAAAAAGAAACTCAAAGCCTTGAAATTCTTCTCTCACAATTATTCTTAAACATTCAAGTCATCCTATTAATACTTTGTACAGCAGAGAGGTCCTTCAGGTTTCACACGTGTATATATAAATATAATATATAGAAATATGCATATACATATGTTCAACTTGTATATGTGTATACATATTTTGGAACTGTATCAAAGCCAATTTAATGTGCTCTCAAAATATGGCCCATGATTCCTAGTGGGATGCACATCAATTCACATAGTACAACCAGTAGATTAGGTTGAAAAATCCAAAGGTGATAGGGAAAATGACCCGGGACCACTTGTCAATGGTGCTAACATCTGACAGGTTTGGGATTTTCAACTTGAGCTTGGAGGAGCGTCGTCGTAGCCGACAGTTGGCCCGGCTCCGCATGGCGCTCCGGTCCAGCGAGTGGTGGCTGAAGCCATCTCGGGGCGCCATGGGCTTCCTGAATTGGACCCCGGAGCTGTCGAAGGACATGACTGAATTCCGAGAGTCACTGACGCTGCTACCCACGTCAGAAGGCATCACCTCGTTGTTCATCTCCAGTGTGGTGAGGAGGATGTTTCCATAAGCATCCACCTGTGAGGAGAGGGGAAAGACACTCAGAGTCAGTGAGGTCTGAAATGTCGAACAATAGCCCCAAATTCCCCCAATAATGAAACTTATATTAACCCCCCTCCCTTCCCCGAAGCTGTCAAAATGCAGGGATGATATGGAACGTCATTTCTTGCATGCCACAGAAATAGTTAACAAAGAGTTTCTTTATACATACATCTGTTAGTATTCACTTTTTTTCTGTGACATAATTAATCTGAACAGCCTTAATCATCTGACTTTACTGTGAAGGCTGGCCTACAACTGATATGATTTCTAAATAAATGTACCCCAACTTTTCTTTGTTCCTCGAGATACAGATTTCTTCGCTGTGTAAATGACCTGAAGGTGTTGGTTTGAAACGGCACGGAAATGGAGTCCTTGCAATGTGAAAGAAAAATGAAGAGAACATTAAAACGGCTATAAAATTTTGGCAAATAAGCACATTTTCTCAAAAGTTACACAATGCATAAGACATAGAGTTAACAGTAAACAAGTTTGAGTAAGCATAGCATTTAGTACTTCACACACAAAAAACAGGGGGCGGGGGCTTCATTCAGTCTGACCATTTCAGCATCGCCAAATCAAATTGCCAATGCCCAATGGGCATTCTGATATTTTGTCCATTTTAAATGGATGTTAAGGTAGCAGAGAATGAATGAAGCCTACAGCTTAAACATAGACAACAACCTAAATAAGATGAGAATGTTTACACCACTCTTGAGCTAGATGAATCGCTATCTCAATGAGAAGGTCTATGCTCGATAAAAGCAGTCTGTGCTTGAGGTAGAAGCAATGGATGATGGTTGGTGAATACATATTGGGCTGTGGTGGCATCAGTATGCTTCTGGAAAGATTACTTCAGGGAATACTGCATACAGTATGTGTCTGTGGATAAAATGACTATGGCTAGAAATCTTGTGTGCAGAACATAGCTGTTTTGTACTTGAACTCTGACTGACACAGAGAGTAAAAAGAGAGACAGCAGATGAAGATGCAAACCTGTTCCCTCAGGCGCTTCTCTTCGTATCTTGTGCGCTCGTTGTTGGCTTTGTTCAGCCTCTCATTGATTTTCTTCTGTTGCGCAGGGCCCCGGCCAAAGAACACATAATTTACAAAGGCATATTCGAGCAGGGCCAGGAACACAAACACAAAACAGCCCATGAGGTAGACGTCGATGGCTTTCACATACGGAATCTTTGGGAGAGTCTCCCTAAGGTGGGTGTTAATTGTTGTCATGGTAAGCACCGTTGTCACACCTGAGTACAGCAGCACACACAGAAACATAGAACTTATGGTCAGACACAGAAATTATATTTCACTTTAAAGGGGACCTTTTACGCTTTTCCTTATTTTCTGTTTGATATATGATGTTGCAATGTCAGATGTTCAAATTAAAGGTTGCCAAACTTTCAAACAATGAGGTATTTAAAAGCAATCCCAGTGAGCAAGAACCTTGGACTTTGGACCTTTTCAAATACTCGAATACTAGGTTTTTTTTTCTATTCTGGCTACAAGATTCTTTATATGTTCATCTGTTCCAGGCATGCTACAGCAAGCGTTTTCACAATGTTCCCTACACTGCTACATGTAGCCACATGCTAATGTCAGGGAAAAATGTAATCACGGTTGCCCATGTTGCTAATTTCTCCTCGATTTTGGATTGTATTCCTTCTGGAACTTTTCTGGTTATGTTTAGAAGCTTTTATTGTTGATTTTTCAAGGTAGAAAGTGCCTCTACACTTCTCTCTTTCTGGCTACAAGTACACTGCTACATGTAGCTACATGCTAACATTAGGGAAACCTGTAATCTTGGTTGACGATGTATTTAAATTTTCCAACATTCCGGCTCATATTCCGGCGTGAGCATGTCCAATCATGTTAAGAAGCTTTTATTGGTGATTTTTAATGGGAGAATGTGCCGCTATATACAGCCATTCCCTGGGTCTAAGTGCACTGTTACATGTAGCTACATGCTAATGTCAGGGAAACATGTAATCTCGGTTTGCTGATGTTGCTAATTTCTCCTTGATTTCAGATCATATTCCTTCTGGAACATTTCTGGTTGTGTTTAGAAGCCTCTATTGGTGCTTTTTAGCAAGAGAAAGTGCTGCTATATACAGTCATTCCCCGGCTCTAGGTGTGCTGCTACATGTAGCTACATGCTAATGTCAGGGGAATATGTAATCTTGGTTGCAGATGTTGTTAATATCTGCTTGATTTCGGATCATATTCTTTCTTGAACATATCCGGATGTGAAGATTTTGGTTTAGAAGCTTTAATTGGTGATGCTCTTTACAGTAGAAAGCACTACATTGCCCCACTACAGTCATTCCCCAGCAGTGGTGACATGGCAGACAAGCCAAGATGTGGAAGACCTGGAAAAGCTGACCAATCAGAGCAGACAGGGCTTTTTTGGGAGCCTGTCTCTGAAAAAGACGGGCGAAAAAAATTGAGCATCTCAGACAGAGGGTGAATTCACGCCTTCCTGCACAGACAATATGAGGAAAATAAAGTGTTTAAAAGTGCTTTATGCACATTAAAGCATGTAAACGTGTTCTGGTAGAAACCCAAAATACAAGTATGAACCTGAAAATGAGCATAATAGGTACCCTTTAAACATTTGCACATTCACATTTAGACACACCATATATTTATATATTTATATTACACTTTAACTACATGTCGCAGCGATGCAGACCTCCTGTCTATTTTTGTAAGCTGAAACCATTTCCCTCAGTGGCTTTGGTCATGGCTACTTGACATGAATAAAGTTGATAGTTTCACGTGCCTGTAAATGTAAACAATGTACACAACAACTCTGCACATGCTGTTAGTGCTAGTGATAATCACTGGATTTCAACAGGGGACAGTCGCAAGTTTAATAATGCAGCGGTGGCTGTCTCTTACCCAGGGCCACCCGAGCTGCAGAGGCATCGTAATTGATCCAGAAGGAGACCCAGGAGAGGATGGTGATCAAGATGGAGGGCATATATGTCTGCAGGATGAAATATCCAATGTTCCTCTTAATCCTGAAACTCAGCGAAAGCCTTGGATATGAACCTGTAAGGAGAGAAGATGGAGTGATAGTTTGGAAAAAGAGGGGCAGAGTGGAAACACATCTGTTAAAAAAAAAAAAGGAGAGAAGGGGAGAAACGTTGGCACAACTTAAGAGTTCCAAAGTCTGCACTTTGACAACGCGCAGGGTAGTCATTTCTCCATTTGTTCAGATGGAGCACTTAATTTCCCCAAAGCGATGGATTCCTTTCCAGGGACAAGTTCGATTCCAATTAAACATGGCAGAAAGTCGCAAACACGGCAGATTTTTCTGCAACCCCCTATCTCAGCAGGCAGCTCCAGCATCCCTCTGAGAATTGTCACAGAGAGCTGCTCTGCTTTTCTTTCGCACTTTCTCTGTCCTCTAAACATTACCAAAAGGGCATTTTAGAGGTGCATAATTGTAACACATGCCTTTACACTTAAAAGAGGAAGGTAAATATATTTATATATATGTGGCTGCACGGCGGTAACTGATTCCATTTACATTTTGTGGGGAAATATCAGCTGGTTGTGCCAAGACATTAATTGGTCTTTTGACTGCACTTTAATTTAAACAACCACAACAATACAATGCTGATGCAAACTGCTATATATACATCATGGCATGATCTCTCTGCTTCAGCTATAACTAGATATTTACGAGGTTGGAAACAATACAAATTGCTCTAAATATAGTTAAATTCTAATCTATGTGTTCTATCTACAGTTTTATTTCCAATATGTCACCAAAGAAAAAAGGCCTCAGATAAGCGCGATGGTTTTAATCTAAAAGGCGATTTGCTATGGGGGGAACACACAATGATGAATGACCTCATCATCCCCAGGTTCCTGTAAATCTTTTAATGAATCAATACTTTAGCATACTACATCAAGCCTGAGACAAATAGCTTAGATCACCCAAGTACATCCTAGATTAATGGCGGCGACAAATGTTCACAAGTTTCATTAAAGGTGTTATACCTGGCCACATGCTCAAAACTAAAAGGGGGGCAGCATTTCACCTCAAAGCCAACAACTAACTAACGACAGAGTGAGAATATGCAAAGTTTGACTAAACTACTGAAACACTGCGGTCCAAATAAGGCCCTGATCACACAGAAAGTGTTTTAGGAGCTGAAGGCGCCTTTTTGTAATTGATTTTAATGAGAATGAAGCTTTTTGCTCGCGGTTTTTGCGTTGCGACACACCTTGTGTTTCTGTGCTCTAGGCACCTGGCGTTTTTGTTGGAGTGCTCTGAACTCCTCGAGCTGAAAACGCTTCAACTCAAAGCAGAAAAATGCCCCACATCATCTCTTTCTTTGTCATCTTTGTCTAATCAGATGATTTGAGAGGCGGGCCTGTGGCGTTCACAACGAGTTTACAGTTGGTGAACAATGGAGGAGAAACTGGTGATAGCAATTGCTGGATACCCAGAGCTATACGGCCCGACGATAGACAGCAGGTTGTCAAACTGCTCCCGAGTCATCCTAAAATGTGCCTATAAATAAATAGCCGTCATCGAGGAGAAGCTCCTGGACCAGCTGGTGGTACTCCCCATGATCCATCCTCTTTTTTAGGGTCTCATGTACCCACACAGACCTCTGTTTCCCTGTGCCCAACAAACTACTTGCTGACAGCCTCTCACCCTCAACCAGAGCTACAGCAAGTACCCTCTGCTTCAACATTTTAGGAACTAGATACTAATTACTGACTAACGGTTAACTGATTACATAGGAAGGTTAGAGTAAGGAGGTGATGGTGTGGTTGCCTGGCCCCAGTACAAAGGCACAGCAAGCATTTTTTTCACCAGTGGCATTTAATTAGAAAAAAAAAGGCAGTGTGGCGCGCCTCGTGTTTTGCAACCTGCAAAAATGCTTTCTGTGTGATCGGGGCCTAACACCGCTATCTTAGACATGAATCCGGAGAAGTGCCGGAAGTAAACAAGTCACCATTACTGTGCAATGCCATTGTTGCAATGGCTCAAAACTCTGAAGCCTCATTAATCAAAAAAAGGCCCATTGGACCGAAAACTCATTTCTCCAACAGCCTGGTATACCAAAATCAAACAGCCATTACTTACAAGTACCATTTGACTGACAATACACACTATCTGCAGTTACTTTCAGTTTCTCAGTGGCGTTTGAGGCATTGATCTCAGGTGTTTTTCACCAACCCGTTCCTGGTGACTTGAGCCCCATTTTTACCGAGCAGTACGATATGGTACAGTTCAGTTCGGTTTGCCTTTTTTGCATTTCCACTGTGAAAAGTTGTGGATGGTACCAATGGAACTGTTCCGTATCATCCCCTTTTTCAGTCCGGTACTAAAAGGTGGAGCTGTGAACACTGCAGTCTGTTGATTGGTCACTCTCTTTTTTAGGGCTGAGCTGTGGCTGGTTTTGAGGCTCATGTAACCACTGTTCATACAGTGGAGAGTTTTATTAGTAAACTGTAACTATAAAATGAAAGGATGTTTTGCTGCCTCTTGCAGCAGCTGGAGTCTGAGAAAAAAATAATTTAATTCACTGGACCGACTGCCGGCAACTTTTAAAGTGGAACGTTTACTTGTAATGTTACTCAATGTGTAAGCTGACGACGTGAATCCATCAAAGCACCTTAAATTTCAACATGACAACTTTGACCATTACTAAATGTCAGCCTCGTTCTGTGGATGATAAACAAGGTGCAGACTGATAAAGGAGGAAATACAGTGAGTGCTGGATGGATGTCTGAAGGGTTACTTTTGGTTTCAAAGGTACCATACCGAAAGTGTTTGGTAGAAACGGGGCTTTTGACCTCTTTGTCCTCTCATGTTGGACTATCGGCAGGCTGGAAGCTACAGTGACTCACTAGGTACAAGTGGTATTACAGGCAGGATGGGCCAGGGCTAGCTGGTTAGCATGCTAATTTCAGTTGCTATCCCTACAACACGATATATAAAAGTCTTCAAAATCATATCAAAACTGTTACTTATTCACATTCTCATAATTTTAGTTCATCGTCTGAATGTTTTAAACTAAAATTCTGGCCATATCTTAACTCCAACATGACAATTATACTTTCTTTTAAAAAAGATTACTGATACATTTGCACAAAGATCACGTTTGGTTGTCTTTTTTTACTCTTGAACTTGTGTAAAGTTGGTGTGCTAGTATGTAACAGATTAAAATAAAACTGAAACCACACTGCATGCCATCACCACAACCTAACACACGTGTTTATAGACGAATATCTATAGCATTCAAAGTCTACTTTCCAGAGTAGTTCATGTTTTTGCATTGTTTTGTCGCACGGTACTGCCGTTTAAATCCAGATATTCTTGTGTAACATTCTGGGGAGTAATCCTCTCAATACGTCTCAGTCAGTGCTGGAAGAACTTGTCCGATTTTTACTTAAAATGACAATTCAAAATGCGAAGCTATAGGCAGAGAAAGAGTTAGCTTAGCTTAGCATAAAGACTGAAAACAGAGGGAAACAATTAGCCTGGCTCTGTCCAAATGTGAAAAAAATCTTCCAACCATCAGCACCTCTAAAGCTCACTCTGAAGTAGAAATAGTAAACTGCACAAAAGAGAAATACTCAGAAAAGCATCACAAACTCATGTTATACAATAATTACCAACACTTCCTGTACATTAATTGAAGTTCTGATTCTAATAGGAACTCTGATGCTGAAATATGTAAGAGAACAATTACTGTAGTTATCATGAATCAACGTTTGGTACTTCAGTTGCACTTTGTTTTTTTGCAGTCAGTGCACATTTTACAAATATGTGGAAATGGCCACCTACAATCTGCTGCAGCGAAAAGGAAATTGTCTTCCTGCACGACCCAAATATAATCATATTCCCCGCAGTGACAATGACGTATATACTGATGCCCCCACTCACAGAACTCACAGTGGCGACACAGATCCAGAGGTGTTTATAGAGCATCATTTTGTGTATGCAGTGGAAATATTCAGCCTAATTAGAAACATTTTTTACAACAGCCTTACCTGTAGTAAACCAGACCTCCCGGGACACCAAGCGGACGTCTATAATGGAGAACTGAGGTAACTCTAACTTGTCGACGCCCGTCACAGCGTTGTCTCCTCCTTGCCAGAAGAACACGATGTCATCTCTAGTATATCCGTCTATGTCAAGGTCAGGGCAAATTCAGGGGGAGAGGAGAGAGAGAGGGAAATAAAGCATGTAGAGTGTGAGTGTAGTGAAGAAATAACCATTACACAGAACCATTTCTATTTATAGTCTGTTACAAGAGTATGGATAATGAGTGGAGGTCGCTCTGACAAATCAAACACGTATTACTTTATGTTTCATTACAGTCACTTAAAGCTAGGCAACCTCACAAGATGCTTTGTCTTGGTTCCTTGTATGTGAACATTTGGAGGCCACTGCATTGCAAGAATCTGTGACTAAATCCTAAAATGGCAAGTGATCATCTTAATCTTAATCCATCTTAACTCCCCAACAAAAAAAAAAAGGATTTTTTTTTTCCTCTGGTAAAATGCAATAAAAGACATTTTTTCTCACTCATTTCTTTGTTTAGATAAGAGCAAGGTGTAACAGTCTATTAATAAAGAAAGACATGTAACATAAATATGAAATATTTTTAAATAAAACTATCTATCTAACAGTATTTTGAGCTGCACAGCACCCTGTAATCACAGTGAGATTTGTAAATGTCCACAACTGTCATTGTGATTACATTTGTCTCTGTTGATTCATTATAGCCAATATTTTTAGTATCAACCTCAATCTACAGCCTGTCATCCAATACTGATGCTTTGTCACGCCCCTCGGACTGTGGACGCACCAGGCTTTCAACGAATTCCAGTGTAAACCTACCTGTGTCAATATTTTAGGGTGATTTCAGACTGAAAGTATGCTTGCTTTGATTAAATCAGGGAATAGAGCTGCCTGGAGTTGGTTTGTGTTCTCATGGCAGCATTTATAAGCAGACCAGATCAAATGCCTTGTGTGAGAAAGCTGCTCTTGATTGGTCAGAATTTCCATGTTGGAAAAATCCAGGAAGTAAACCAAACTTGCAAGATAAATGTGACACTTTCTAATGTCACAATGGAGGGACAACTACGCAGGTTGATTTTAGCGCTGCTCATCGTGGACTATATTGCTGTCATTGTTCATTTTAGTCAAACCATACAGTTTGAAAACGAGGCGCGGCTCCAACTAGAAAACAATGTTTTGATGCACTGGATGTGCTGAATGTGCATATTAAGGCAGTACAGGAGGAGGTGCACATTAATAATCCTCCAGGACTGTAACATGCTCATGTTTAACCCAAACAAGAGTTCATTTGTAACCGGACCGAGACCACCTCTTCAAAAGGTCTAAAAAAAAGCACTAAGAACACTCAAACTAAGTGCTAAAATGGGCCAAGCAGGTTAAGTACTACATATTTCATCACAGCTTTATCAAAGGAATCCTAAAGATGCATTACAGTATTGTAGTCTGTTGGTGGGAGGAGTTGGGGGTTTAGGGAAAAATGTGTTCTCCTGTAGAACTATGCAGAACCTAAGACAGCACTAAAACAAACAAACAAACAAAAAACACTCCTTCAGCGGAAAACTTTTCTACCTAAGACGTTAATCTGTCCATTCTCTCAACCTGCAATCACATGCTCCACTGTCCAGGCTCCTATGAAGCAATATCACTGCATGCATTACCTGCTGCATGAATATTTATTAACGTGTGTCACTTGGTATGGCGCTCCCACACATTCTAAACTGGCAGTGCAATTGAAAGTGACCACAGCAGTAGATTTATGTCAATAGGCCAGTATGCATTCACTGCGGAGCCATTTCTCAGTCCGGGAAGTGTTACTACATTTCACATTCTACTACCCCACGTCCAGACCTGGATGGCATTAAACTCACTAAGGGACCAGGATTCATTACCATTAAATCTCCCTCTGAGGTTATAGGGTAAGGAAATGTGACATTGTCCATGAAATTGAAACAACTGCCTGCCTTATCAATCAAACTGATGGTTAATGTGCACGACTCCCACCAGTGCAGAGTTCTTCAATGAACATAAACAGCAGGTATTCTCACAACTTTTTAATTCGTGGCATATTCATATTCCATTGCTTATTGATATCCCTGAGGGTAAACACTCTACACTTTTATCTTGGACAACAAGGACCGCAAATATCTGCTGTATTGAGCGAGTGATTGATGGAGTGGTCGATGAAAATGATCAAGCAAGTACAATTTTTAATTACAGCACGAGCACATTTTGCTCCTGGATATTGACTTATCTAAATTAAAGAATTTGAAAAAGAAGAAAAGACATGAAACTTCAATTCAACGATATTGGGTGATATCATTTCATTTTTATCCAGTTTTCCCTGATATGTATCTGATGTCTTCGCAGATGAACATGCATACAACCAAATTCCTTTTAAGAGCCAAGCTGCCAGTTCACAAGCATGTTCCACTTTTTTTAAAAATCCCATTATGATCTTTAAGGGTTATTGTATACGAATCTAGGCCACTTTATGTGTCATATGGATTGCTGTACATCTATTATGTTGATCTGTTCTGTACATGCGACACTAATTGCACATCTGGGATCCCTCCTCAGTTGCTCTTTCTGAGGTTTTTAGCATTTTTCCCCCATTAAAGGGTCTGAAGTTAAAGTTTTTCTTTATCCACTGTGAGGGTCCAAGGACAGAGGGATGTCGTATGCTGTAAAGCCCCCGAAGGCAAATTGTGATCTGTGATACTGGGCATTGTAAATAAAACTGAATTGAATTGAATTAAGGGCGGCACGGTGGTGTGGTGGTTAGCACTGTCGCCTCACAGCAAGAGGGTTGCCGGTTTGATCCCGCCCTTCTGTGCGGAGTTTGCATGTTCTCCCTGTGTCAGCGTGGGTTCTCTCCGGGCACTCCGGCCTCCTCCCACAGTCCAAAGACATGCAGATTGGGGACTAGGTTAATTGGTAACTCTAAATTGTCCGTAGGTGTGAATGTGAGCGTGAATGGTTGTTTGTCTGTATGTGTCAGCCCTGCAATAGTCTGGCGACCTGTCCAGGGTGTACCCTGCCTCTCGCCTGATGTCAGCTGGGATAGGCTCCAGTCGCCCAGCGACCCCCAAGAGGATGAAGCGGTTAGAAGATGAATGAATGAATGAATGAATTGAATTAAATTGAATTGAGGGGCGGCACAGTGGTGTGGTGGTTAGCACTGTCGCTGTCGTTCCTGGTTTGATCCCGGTTTTCTCCGGGTACTCCAGCTTCCTCCCACAGTCCAAAGACATGCAGGTTAATTGGTGACTCTAAATTGGTGTGAGTGTGAATGGTTGTCTGTCTCTATGTGTCAGCCCCGTGATAGTCTGGTGACCTGTCCAGGGTGTACCCTGCCTCTTGCCCAATGTTAGCTGGGATAGGCTCCAGCGCCCCTGCGACCCTCAAGAGGATAAGCGGTTATGAAAATGGATGAATGGATGATTTGAACTGAATTTAATTAAATTGAATTGAACTGAATTTACTAGTCATGGACTGCTTAACCTGTGAAAAGAGTTGGATCATAATTCCTGTGCAGTCCTGCTGTTAGGGGCAGTCATAGGTACAGATGACCCCGGCTCAAGACCAGGGGGGCTTATGGAAAGGTCTGTGGTTGACCCTTAAAAGATAACTTCTGGATTTTCCAACACGGACCCTATTTTCCTGTGTTTTTGTGTCTAAGTGACTAATGGAAACCACAGGTTTTGAAATTGGTCAAGTACTGAGCAAGACCACTGCTAGTGAAACAGGCTGCAATCTAATACCTGGCGGCAAATGAGCACTGTCAATTTACATCCACTTAAAGTGCTTGTTTTTGCCACTGACAGGCTCAGATGGCTATTCAGTGTCTGACAAATCATAGAAAGCATCCCTACAGAGATAGACCTTTTTGTTAAAGAGTAAGATCCTTTTTGTTTAACCAGAAAAAGGCCTGAAATTACCATTGCCATTTCCACCATAATACTATTTAAATAAAGAGTGATTTAAGTGTGTGTACAGCCAGCAGTTTTTCTTTACATCTCAGTGTCGTTGATTGTTGGAACAGTAGGAACACAGACCAAGAAAGTTTTGTGAGTTTATTTTGTTTCTGTCTTTGAATGAAGAAGCATTGTTTCGCAGTGATAAACTGCTGTTTATTAAAGTAGAGCCTGGTGGGTTTGATTAAAGTGATTTCTGGGCTGTTACTGGATAAACAAAGAGGATCTTACTCTTTAACAATAAGGTCGGTCCTGTAAGGATACTCTCCATAGTATCGTCAGACACTTAAAATAATAACCTGAGCCTGTCAGTGCCAAAAACAAGCGCTTTTTGTGGATGTAAACTGATGGTGCTCAATTGCCCAAAGGGATTACATTGTAGCCTGTTTTGGCCCAATACTGGACCACTTTCAAAAATTGTTGTCCCAGTTAGTCACCTAGACAAAAAAACAAGGGAAAACAGGGTCTTCTTTGGAAGAAGCAAAAAAAAAAAAGAGCTCCAAATTTAAGCTCAATTTTGGCGAGGTAAAAAGTGGAATTGCCATTTTTCAATATAGTACATTTGAATATTTCTGCATACTGGGGCCCCTAAACAGTCTTGTAATTGCATAGACTGGGTATGGCTAGAAAACCAAGACTCTTGTGGATTCAATGAGCCCAATTTTATTCATGTGCAATGATGTTAGTCTCCATAGAAGCCATTTCACTGTAGTGACAACATTTGAAATTTGAAACTGGCCTGCTCCTCTGGCTCTGGGGCTGGAGAACAAATCAGGAACAGAAGGGTTAATCAGTACTTCCTAAATAATTACTTTGAGAATTTGCTTTTTTGCTGAGAGTTAGATGAGAAGATGATATGAAACCAGGAGACAGTTAGCTTAGCATAAAGAGTGGTAACAGGGGGAAACAGCTAACCTGGCTCTTTCCAAAAGCAGCTACATCCACTCACCGGTCTAAAGTTCACTAAATTAACACTTCTATCTTGTTAACTTAATCCAGACTATGTCTTGTTTGTAGTTCTCCTCTAACTCAATGAAAATGGCAGATAATCATAAATTAATGTGCTAATAAATAAGACGAAAATTGTATGATACTCTCTCATTGAGCCAAACATCTGATCTCTACACACTGATCACGTCCTTAATAAATCATTTCTGATTAATCATGTGCCAAATGACACTTAACCAATAAATAATTATAACTTCCTTGTTTCTTACACATGTGTCTCTTACGTGTCTCATGTTCAAATTATTCATTAAAGTGATTACTGTGGTTGTGGTGGATGTTTACTCAGACACTGCATGACATTAATGTAATTAAGGGGTTAAAGAGCCACACTGAGGGATATGTAAGGTCGCTAATATTAATGTCATCATTTTGCCTTCGCCACTCAAAGATCTAGTGGTGGCCCTGTCCATCTGTCACACTGAGGGAATCAATGCACATCAGCAAGCACTGTGATTTCTTCACTATTTCTCAAGGCAGTCATCAACTGCAGAGGTCAAGCCTCTGACAAATGGCACACACTGGCAAAGATGCCAGATATTTCACTCATGACTCCTCTAAATGATCTCAAGTATAGCTGTACCAAAATAAAATGACTTAATTAAAGGGGAGGTCCACTTTTTTTGTGGGGTATGACAATCTGTAGCTTCCCAGTAGTGTTCCTAAACTCAAAACATTTTCCCACGTGACCTGATGATGATAGATTTCTTCATGTTGCTCCTTATAAACCTGTTTATGAATGTTCCGAAAGTCACACAATAACAAATAAGCGATTAAGGCAGCAGATAGACCAGCAACGCTGTTAGGTAAAATTACTACTCTGCCAATGGAGTATGGTAAATTTGATAAGTACAATATCATGGCTTCAGCTCCCCCTCTGACAGAGCTATCTGATTGCAAGGTAAAGCTGTAAAAGTAATCTAAATATAGCATACCCTTAAACTGGTATTGTCTTCTTTAGGTGGTCCTTTATTTAGCTGGCTATATTATGTTTTTCTGCTGCCCCTGTCCACGGCAACATATCCTTGATGGTTCATATGAATTAGTGCTCTACGAATAAGGTTAAGTACTTAATGAATGTCATGGAGGTGAGATTTAGGACATGAAAAGTTACTGTGGTTAGGTTTAGGATAAGAAACATGGTGACAACGTGCCTTAAAATGACTCAGAGTTTAATCAAAGTCTGGTTCCAAACACTAGTCCTCTGGGACAAAGCCCTGTGTTTTGTGACGCATCCAACACCTCACCCTGCCCCCTTACGAGACCACTTCCCACTTTATTCTTGACCCCCATCAGCACATTGGTCACTTTATCACAGCCTTCCATATTACGTAGGTTATGCACGAGTTCCTGGCTCATCATTACGTGGGACTGGTACGAATTTTGGTGCATCACTTTTCATAGAAAAACATACAAACAGTGCATGAGAACAGTTGGTCCACAGTCATTCCATTCCATTGACAGTAACAGTAACTTTACTTTGCAGAACACAATGAGTTACTCATCTACCTGCTGCCTCAGTTGGTTGGTATGTGTTATTGTGTGACTTTTTGGAAGCGAACTAACATGGCATCCACGGCACTACATTGCTTAGCTTCTGTGCCGGTACTTCTGTCTGCTTCTCCAAACTGGGACCAGGACTACTGTCGGGGGCTGTACGCCCGCTGCGTTTTTTGCGCCCTCAAATTCATTATTTTCAATGTAATGGCTGTGCCCTGAGAGTTCAACTTTTGGAACGCAGCAGTGTGCAATTCATGTCATGTGACAAGGAACAACTAATCACAGCTGACAGATATCTTCCCCTTCTTCCTTAAATATCAGTCAGTAGTAAACATGAAGGAGTCAGTCATTTTAGTGCAGGGCTACTCAGAGCTCTACATCTGTCCCACAGACATTACACATCCAAGACAACACCTGAAAGAAGATCCACTCTGCACTCAGGATTTCTGGTGAGTACGCTATGATACGATGCTTGTTATGGTTGTTTAGCAACCTCAGACGTAACCTGCCTCCGGGCGCTTGAAAGTTGGCACAGAGTAGGCACAAGAGTAGTGCCCATCGTCTGACCTTGTGTTTTCCAGGCATTTAAAGACATGGCATGTGTATGGCCCCAAAGTCATACACTGACAACTGATCTATAAATGTGTATAAATAAAAATATCACATCATATTATATTTAATCTCGAAGTGTCTTTACCTGGTTAAATAAAGGTTTAATATTCAATAATTCTTCTACTTACGAGCTCAAATCTTCTGAGCTAACATGCATGCGGGGGGTTGAGAGGTGCTGTTACCTACCTCACTATTTTTGCTAATGGCTGAGTCGAAGTATCCGTTTGAAAAATGTGAAAAAGAATGCAGATAGACCCGCCCTATGATGTCATTTGTAGAGGTAAAGCAGATAATTTTAACATAATGACTGCCCAGTACAAACAGCTTACTGGCAATCACAATTATTGCTTTTGCAGGTTGCTGTAAGTTCAGTGTCGAGGTCTGTGTTGTGAGGGACAGTGTCATATCATACTCACAGCTTTCAATTTCCAGGGTGCAGTTCTGTTCATCAAGAGGGTACCTCCTCAAGTCCATCATGCAAGCAGCAGTGGTGGTTATTCTACGAGAATTAGAAGGAAACAGAACAGAGATTTTCATTACGACATGGATACACGAGGACACGGACAACTGTATGTAGTGATTCCCACAAATGAGGAAAAGGGTTAAGAGGGGGGTCATGATGTGTCACAGATTAATGTTGCACAATATGAAGAAGCACCAGAAATTTCACCAATTGCTCAAGTTGAACTTTCAGAGTAATTATTTTGTGGCTGTTTGTTAAAAGCGCTGCAGCAGTTCAATAATTCACGGCTAGCTTTTAAACTTACATTACTGAGGAGACATTTTGCCAATACAGCATGTATCCGGGGGTTTGAATGTATGTAACTGTGAACACATTCATGGAGACTCTGCCTATGAACATGTGGCAAACCATTGCTTTCTTACTGTATATTGAAAGGGATGGTGTAATTTCCAGGGACTTTTCCACAGTATTTTTCCTCCTTTTCCAGAGACTCTTAAATATGATTTATTCTTTATGTTTCTGTGAGTAGTCTGGAGAGGTATTTCCTTTTATATGGATCACTAACTGCTCGGCATCTGCGATTTTGTCAATGCACATTATTTATTGCTAGTACCAAGGTATGCATTTCTGCCAGGTAGCTTTGGAAAATATGTATGCATAGCAGTTTATTAATATCAATAAATCCAGTAGCCCAGGAAAAAACAGCTTTGGCTACAAATTACACATGGTGGGGTCTTTGGCATTTAACTGAGATATTTACCGGTGCAGCACATTTTAGTAATTACATTTCTGCTGTTCATACCAGCTGCTATGTGTTCATCATGCTAGCTTTCATTCTCTTACCGCCCTCCTGTGTAAATGAAATGGAAAAATTAATTTCCAGCTCATCATCTTGGTGTCAGAAGCCACCGGCTCGTCCCCTTGCAAGCGTGCTGGTGGCTTCAAACACCGAGCATGATGAGAGTAATATTAAGTTTTACCCTTTAAAGCACATTTTAGATACATTATCAATCATGTTTAAGTCATAGCCACCCATGCTGCAACAGTCTGTGGTTTTACATTGATGCAGTGAGCACATGTACACAAAAATCTACTGTACCTGGAATTAGTAATACAGCAGATAATAAGCAGTGTGCATTGTAAATATATTGCTTGAACACAGAGTTTGTAAATTGGTCATGGTGGGGTGAACAGAGTGCTGTCGGCAGGTAATTGGAAAACAAAATATGTGCTGCTAAAGCTGATTGGGGCAGATTAACGCATGCGGGGCCTCTGGGTTCGTGGTAGCAGGAGGCACCAGAAGGGTAAAGAAAATAATACATAAACAAAATGTGTGACAGGTATATATTTATTATTCACAATGACACTTAGCTGCATTCTGCTGCACAAGCATTAAGCTGCCCAAACTGCATTGTGTTCTGCTCTACTGTACTGCACCTCCCTGCTGCCTCACAGTGCTGCTCCGCTCTGAGTGTACAGCACGGCTACTACTGACACACTGTGAGGAGATAACATCATGCCTAATTATACTGATAGGAAAGGTCACTTGGCAATCGTGATTTTCTAAGCAATAGTTGAAAAAAAACATTGTCTTTTCCACAATGACCTAATAATAACTGCTTAAGTTACTAACTACTATACAAAGAAAACAAAAAACCCCCCCAGACATCTCTATTGTGAAATTATATATTATATTGTCAAATATTGTCAAAATTGTTCTTACTTTGGTAATAAATCTAAATGCCTGCATGGTTTCTACTAGAACATGTCTACATGCTTTAATGTTAAAACACAACCAGACATGTTCAAGCAGAAATACGAACCAAAAGTGGGGAGAAATTTACGACATCTGCAACGAAGATTACATGTTTCCCTGAGGTTAGCATGACGTTACAAGTATCTGTGTACTTGTAGCCAGGGAAAGACTGTGTATGGTGGCATCTTCTCTCAAAAAAATCACCAATAAAGCTTCTAAGCACAACAGGACATATTCCAGAAAGAATTGGATTCTAAAATCAAGAAAAGGTTTGCAACATCGGCAACCAAGATTATTCGCTTCCCTGACCTTAACATGTAGCTACATGTAGCAGTGTACTTGCAGCCAGGAAATGTCTGTATATCGCAGGACTTTCACCCATTAAAAAAAATCACCTTAAGCTCTTTAACACAACTGAAAACGTGAAATAATAGGAATATAAACTGAAATTAGGGAGAAATTTACAACATCTACAACTAAGATTACATGTTTTCCTGAGGTTAGCATGCAGCTACATGTAGCTGTGTACTTGCAGCCGGGAAAAGAATGTGTATAGCCGTACCTCCTCTTGACAAAGTAACCAATAAAGCTTCTAAACACAACAGGAAATGTTCCACAAAAGAATAGGATCCAAGATCAAGGAAAGGTTACAACATCTGCAACCAAAATCAATTGTTTCCCTGACATTAGCATGTAGCTACATGTAGCAGTGTACTTGCAGCCGGGAAATGACTGTATATCGCGGCACTTTCACCCATTAACAATCACCAATAAAAGCTTCTAAGTACAACAGGACATGTTCCAGAAGGAAAAGAATCT